>NC_086325.1:50285233-50592733 GCF_036172605.1 Pelobates fuscus
AAATGTAGTGATTGCTTTAAAAAAGTGCATTTCAGGCGCAGTTTGCAAATCATGTAAAAGTGAAGTAGTTAGCACTCTAAAAGGTTAAAGTACAGTGCGCCACACTATGCAAGGAACTACATATAGTACATTTACAAGAGAACAGTTTTGCTTGACATTATATCAATCCCACTGTTCAGCACTACAAAATTTGCTGGTGCTATATAAATAATAAAATAATAGTAAAGGTCTGAAGGCTAAAGTAATTGTGTGCAGATCATTCAGGCACAATAGGTAATTAGTTTACATAGGAGCAAGATCCATGGATGCATCTTCATTTCACACTGTCCTCTGAGCTGCCCTGTAGGGCAAACAACACATAGTCTTTATCTGGTTCAAACCTGCCCATAGCCAGACTGACTGCAGAACAGGTCTCTCTGATCCAGCTTCAACAAGAGTGTAAATTTACAATGCAGCATAGCTGTAGAATGGGATCATTTCATTCACTGGGAGAAATTTACTAAACTACAATTATGCCTCTAAATAGCAAACTTCAGTGCTAATATGTGAATCTGAAGTCGAAATTGCAATTTATATACTTACAAATGGCAATCTTGGTAAAAAGCTCAATCATATAGTGATGCAAACGTTATAATTCATTTATGGCATTTATGACCGGCCCAATAAATTACACTGATGCACACTAAAGCCTGACTGGGTTACATTGTATGGTAAGTAGCACACAGGCCAAATTGCTACATGTATATCCCACCATATGATTATCCCCCATTTCTACATATTGAGATTCTGGACTTATTATAGGTATTGATTTGTGGATTTTTATTTCACCTTTTTTTGTTAAGAACTTGTGTTTATTGTATATATCATATGCAGGCTTTTACTTATTATTAATAATTTATTATTTATATAGCGCCACCAAATTATGTAGCGCTGTACAATGGGTGGACTAACACATGTAATTGTAACCAGTTACCAGTTGCTCAATGAGCTTAAATTCTAGAGGGAGTGGTCTTATCCACTTTTTTTGGAGGGCCTGAGTATCGGCTCCTGGTCAGTCTTCTACCTTGGCAGTAAACTGGTTTTGCACTGATCAATAAAAAAAAATTCTATTAAAGAAACAAAATCATGACATACAAAAACAACCACATCGATTAAGATAGTAGAGAAAGTATACAGGTGCCAATGAATTCATTGGTCATCAGGATACCTCTTAATGCCTTTAACCCCTTAAAGACCAAACTTCTGGAATAAAAGGGAATCATGACATGTCACACATGTCATGTGTCCTTAAGGGGTTAAAGTAACTATAACTGAAGATATTTGATTTGATCGCTGAAACCAATAGCTCAACAAAATAAAGTTAAAAAAAGTTTCGATTTGATTCACATACTTTGCCAAGATATATTTCTTACTGTTTCTCCTAAACTGAAAAAATAATTCATAATTCAGACTATAAAGAAAAAACCTAAATTATATTTGACGGGTAAATTAACCCCTAAAGGACCAAGGCAATCGTACAGGTTCTGGCCAAACCAAAACTGTGAATTTGAGCTATATGTGTGCCCATAGGCATTCTCAAAATAAAATAAGTACGGTAGATTCCAGAATCGTGCAGTTCTTTCAGTTGCCATAATATTGTTTATTTTGAAATGCTTGCTGTTGTAGGAACGCAAGCTTGCTTGTTAATCTTTTGCAAAGTAGAAAAAAAAAAGTTATAGTAACCCTTTAATTCATGAATGTAATTTATTTGGGACAGGTGCTCAGAACACCCTATGTGGCTACTCATAGCAGTCTCCATGATCCCGACTCCGGGTCCTCAAAGTACAGTAACAAAAATACATGTCCATTGATTTGATTAAACACAGAAAACAGACAGACAGAAATATATATACACACACACAAAGCTTTTTTCTCTAATTTGTAAACAGAGGTGACCAGATAGAGACCTCAGTAATGTTGTATTGCTACATGGCACGACTGTATGCAGACATTGTAATCTTTTTGCAATGAAGGAGTTAACAGGAATACGTCTTCCTTCCTGTGATGCTTGCGTCTCAGCCAATAGTAGGCTGACTAACAAGCAGAGCAGTGACTGGCTGCTCAGTAGAGGTCATGCCTCACTCTGTACGCACTGCAAGGTGCAGCTTCCGTGTACTTAGAGATTTGTAGGCCGCAGGGACATTCAGTTCAGCATGCTAGAATACAGTGTTCTGTGGTGGATGACTCAGAACGTTCTGATTATTCTCAGAATTAGATTATTCTCACAGCCCAAAATTAGGAATACTACTGATATTTACAGCCAGTGCATGTCTTATTTGCCCTTCTTTATAACTTCTCACCTTGGCTTTTCCCACTTACACTGCAACTTACTCAAAGTCTACTGTGTTGGGTTTGTTTGTTAAATTAACCTTTGTTATCCTCTTAAAATATCTAGGAAAGTCGATTGTATTAGCATTAACAACCACATACAGCAGTTGCATTTAACAAACCTTTTAAATAATTGCCACATATTCAAAGGGAAAACATACTTTGATTCAGTACATGCTATGCTGGACAGGTTAAATGCTATACAGTCCCCCTATAAGTCTAATTTTGACCTTTTGTGAGCTTTGCAATACATTTCTTGACATACAAAGACATTTTGCAGGGGGCCTTTACATGGTTATCCAACCTCCATCTTACTCTTTTATACAATAGTTTTAAGAACATTTGAACTCCTCAATCACAAAACCAACCCTGTGCAAATTGGGTTGTGCCTCTTTGGAATGTATACCTTGTGAAGAACATCAGGTATTACCCTGAAAGACAGGTTCGGTATAAAGCACATTATTTTAACCCTAGGTTGTCCTTAACCCTGAGCAGTGCAGGTTTCCACAAATGAGAGAAACACATACACTCCTGTGTGAGATACATTGTGGAGAGCATTTTCAGCCCAACATTGAAAGTCCGCCCTAGAAAATGAAAATAAATGCTCGGGGCTGAAGTATGTCAGTGTTATTAACGCCCCCCTCGCTTCCCCACACCAGGACTACTGCTCATTCGAGTGGATATAATGCTAAGAGTCTATGGGAAGGTTAGATACCAACTTGGACAATATTCAGAACTACTATAAGAAACTTTGTTACAGTACCCCTTTGTTTGAGCAGCTGTAGATCATCCTACACATTTTGGAATGTGTTTATCAGTCTACTACCCCTACAGAATTAAAATCTAATTCAGTTTTCAATAGCTTGATCTTGCAAGACATATCACTCACACCATGCAAAGTGAATTAGTGTTACATTAAATATGTTCTTTGGAAGACTTCTGGCCAGCTAGCACAGAGGAAGCTAAATGTCAGCACCTGCTATGCAGACAAGGCATGTCTGGCATGCCACATTGGCTTGTTTGTGTAATGCCAAAATGCTAAGCATTTGCAGCCCTGCTTGTTAACATGTCATTTATCCAGCTCCTATGTCTAGCACATTTGAAGTGTAAATACAAGGCAGCCTGGTATCACCCCACAGAATATTAACACATGCAAGCTTCATCCATTTAAACAGGACATTATATAGTCCTACCTAGAATTAGTGTTCAAGCAGGACAAAATACCAGAATGATCCCAGCAAATCGTAAACTAAACTGTTAAGTGTTAATTTTTTCCACTTTCTCCTTGGATTTTACCTTTGTCTGTAACCTCCTGAGACCCAGCCCACTAACTTGTGTCCTCTGTACTGCACATTTTATTCACATGCATATACTTTTTGAGCTCCTCTTTCAATCTCTGCTGTATTGTAAAGAGAACATCATGGGCTTGCCAGTGATATGTCATGCTGTGAAGCTGGAAACTTAAATAGGTAGGAAATCACACACAAAAAAAGAAGTTTGTAGACATTTTTTCTCTGTTCCCAGGAAGTTAAGGGGGGAGGGGCAGTGGGGGGAATTACAAGAAGCAGGAATTTCAGAGTTGCAGTTATGCATGTAAACCTACATTTTATCTAGAACTCCTAGCTGTGAATGGATGCTTATAGAATATGCGTGGCACAGCCAACAGCCTCATGAGGTATCTATGCTCATCCACAAGATGAATAGCTAGTGATTTGTGCAGCATGATGCAGTGGCGAGTGGGCACAAATCAATGCAGTGGGAGAAAATCTGCTGAAATGCCCTATACCACCCCTTCACAAAAAGAGGAACTAAACCAGGTATGATGGGCCATATAAATTTTAATTTGTTCAAACAAAAATGCATTTTACCCAATCAATATAGCTCAGACACTGACCAAGCATTTATATTGTTATTTAAGAGGTAGGAAATCCAATTTCACAGCAATAGCTATATAACACTGCAATTTAAGTCTGCTCTGCTGGGCAGGTCACTTCTCATGTTATTCTGACAAAATAAAACCTCAGATCATTGTAGATTAAGCACTGACTTTGGTTAGACTGATCTAGATTTTAAAATTGGACCGCAAGAGATTTGCACTTACAGCATCCACTAGTCTTCCCAGAGTCATCCCACAATATCCCTGGCCATAGCTTAGCACACTATCACAGCAATACAGTTTCTAGTAACCAGGACAGCATATGTTATGTACAATATAGTAAACAGTGTAAGTTACTAGATTTAATCTATTACCATTGTGTGCTGTACTAGAAAGAAACCAGCTATAACTCAATGCAAACAGGCAAACGAACTTGTATTTTAAACTTTAACTTGACGGCAAAAAGTTCTATTAGATAGTGCATTCACACAAGAATAGCCAGAGATCGATCCGCATTTTTATTTATTTTTTTATTTCCTCAAATCCAAGTTACTTAAAAACATGAATGGCTGAAATAAAATATAAAGGAGCGTTGAGTCCCATTGTTGTATCCCCATCACTGCTGACAGCCTACACTATAGTGCAAGGCATACAATAACAGGGGAAGGGAATGATTTGTGTTAATGTGGAAAGCTGGTGGCCTGTAGGATTGATCCCAAACAACAACTAGTAAAATATAACCGGTTGCACTTTATAAATAAATGTGTTTGACAAAAAGAAAAGTCCATGAACGTTCAGGGTATGTTACATAATACAGCATGCCATGTCAGGTATCTGGACAAGGTCAGGTTTAGATGTATTTCTTCATTTCATCGTACAAGACTAGCACAAAAGCACCACCCATTCCTCTGAGGACATTAGACCAGGCACCCTTGAAGAAAGCCTTGGTACCTTCATCTCTTGCAATCTTTTTCCAGCAGTCAATTGTTCCAGAGTACATGATATCGGCTGTAAAACAAAAACACATTTAACACTTCTGAAGAAACCAATAGTTTGATTTCTCCCCCCATTTTGCAAAATGACCAACTTCAAACTTTTTAAAACCAAGGCTTACAGTCCCAAAATTACTATACTTCCTATGGTTATCCAATAGGAAGTCTGGCATACTGGTACTAAAGGGGCTGAAATACTTAACCAAGACATACAAGTAAAAAAGTGCACACAGTTCAGACTGTTTAACTGAGCTGAACATTGATTTACTTTCATCCCTGTGTACTGCTTTTTGTTTTACCAGGGACAAGTTAAAAAGACAATGGGCACCAAGACCACGTCATCTGCAGAACAGCAATTATTTTCACTGCAGGGTTTAAGTGCATCTAGTGGCGGCCACTTCCAAAGTGTAAAACTATCCATCTGATTGGTGAGGCACATGTGCACTGACCCTGCTATGCCTTCCTATGTGAAAGCATTCTCAGTAGAGGTATCAGGGTCAGCCACTGAGACTAGCGCTTAAAGGAAGAAAAGTACTCCCCCGACCCCTCAACTGCCACTAGGAAGCTATGGACACATTTATATTCCCAACTAGTGTGCATCTGTTTAAGTCTGTCAATATCATATTTTGCAAAGACACTGGAAAACAATAGATCCATTCTGTATCCGGTGTCCAAGGTAGAGTCACATTCCTCTAGCAGTCCCCTGCAGCAGGCTGCCATCTAAATGCCACAGGTCATTTTGGCTGCTTTGGCTTCAGCTGCCACATCAGTGCTGTAGTCTTGTACAAAACTGACATCTATGGAGGATCCCTTGAGACCTACCATAGACAAAGCCTGAATAATCCTACAGCTAATATTAGATAAGAATGGAGGGGAACTCTGCCTTGTCAACCTAAGACTTTACCATAAGACAAAGTAGATCCTACTTGGTCTTACGATGTTTAAATTGTTGGGACTTCAGTGAAATCCCAATAGTCTTAATCAGTTTCTCAGATTATACAGTTATGAAATTATGAAAAGGGACACATCTGCTTTAATTTAGAGAATGTCAACCCTGGCCTTTAAGATAGGGATGTACTACAATTCCCAGAATATGGGGGAGGAGCTGAGCCAGCGCAGAGGGACCTCAACGCTGAACCCAGGTAAGTGACCGTATAGGTTATTAACGCCTTCTGCACTGCAGGGGGCCCTTGACAAAGGGGGAAGCTATAGTGCCAGGAAAAAGTTTTAAGAGCCCTGAGAAGCAAGTAAAGGAGACTGAGAACTTACCTCCTTTTCTGCCAGACTGCATCATCATTCTTCTACGGACTGTGTCAAATGGATAGGATGCAAAACCTGCCACTGCTGTTACTGTCTGAGCAATCATCCAGCTAATAATGATGTGTGTGTTCTTGGGGTCTGGAAGCATTCCTAAACAGAAAAAAGAAGTGTTATGGATACACCAAACATTAAACAATTACCATTATCACAACACAACTTGCTAGAGATTTAAACTCACCTTTGGCTGTATCATATATTCCAAAATAAGCTGCTCTGTAGATGATAATGCCCTGAACAGATACATTGAAACCTTGGTAAAGGCCTTTAATACCATCGGATTTGGAGATCTTGACTAAGCAGTCACCAAGGCCCTTGAACTCACGATCAGCACCAGCCTTGCCCACATCAGCAGCCAGCCGTGTTCTGGCAAAGTCAAGAGGGTAGACAAAGCAGAGGGAAGTGGCACCAGCAGCACCACCAGATGCCAGGTTACCGGCAAAGTAGCGCCAGAACTGGGTCCTCTTATCAACATTGTCCAAGAAAATCTGCTTGTACTTGTCCTTGAAGGCGAAGTTGAGGGCCTGAGTTGGGAAATATCGGATCACGTTGGCAAGGTTACCACGCCAGAAAGACACGAAACCTTGTTCTTTGGGAATACGGACAACACAGTCCATAATGCCCTTGTACTGCTTGTCAACGGTAATCTGTTTGCTTGCATGCTGGACCTGAAGAAAGAACAATAGTGCTTAGTGTCACTGAATACAGTATTCTGCATAGCATTTCAAAACCTCTATTTTGTAAATACAACACGCGTTTTAAGATTAAGCCAAGTCAAATTGAAATTGTTAAGGTCATACAGTTTTTGATAGAATAAAATGTTGGCCTTGTTTCCCATTGTATAGCAATACAGAATATGTTGTCACTATATAAATAATTGTAAATGCAGCCTCATCTGCATTAGGTTTATTCAATGTCAAGTGATAATGACTGTCACCTTGAAAAGGCCCAAGTTTAGCAGTTTCACAATCTGGAATACTACTTTTCATTTTATAACATGAATAAACCCAAGATCTGTGAAGTTTAAACTTATTACTTACAGGCAGAAATCAATCATTTCTATAAAAAGTGCATATATATGCATGCTGGTTGATGTTTCCAATTTAAATTAAACAGAATTTGTATTGGCGATTATAGAACGCTAACTTTGCAGCACTTTACAATATCATAAAGAAGGAAGCTTATGAATAAATTAGACTACTATAAAATGTTACATGAACAATAGGTTGATGAAGGCCCTGCTCAAACAAGCTTAAAATCTAGAATATAAAAAAAACTTGCAAAAATATTAAATTCTTCTAAAAACTCTTCATTCTTAGAAATATCAGAATGAGGATGTGGAGATACACGAGTTTCCTATTAAAGGAGGAGGTAGTTTCCGTCCTTGAGCCCAGCCCTATGCTGAGCTACTCAAAATGGTGAGTTATTCATTCATTGTGCCGGCTGCAAACACGTGGTAAAGAAAAGGGGGGGAGGGAGGAGAATCCCGGGAAATTACACAACCGCAGGGTCCAGCTGTAAAGACAAGTCACTGCAAGTACAGGGGGGGCTCAGGGAGATTTAAAGGGGCCACAATGGCGCCACTAGGAAACAAAAGGCCAGTAATTGTCTTACAAAAATGCAAGGGGACCAGATTAGCAAGTAGACCTTTAAACAAAAAATATACATATTTAATATTTATGAAAACACAGAAATGCTTAAAGTATAACAGAATCCTTGAAAGGCACGTTCACACAAAGCAGACTTTAAAGCTGGGCTGTATCTGCATCATAACCCCCAGGATGGCCTACTCTCTCCTTGCAGCGACCTTGGCCTGAGTCAGGTATTAGTAAGAGGCCATCCTGGGGGTTATGATGCAGATACAGCCCAGCTTTAAAGTCTGCTCTCCCCTCAGTCACTATGGAGATCATGACTGGTTATTGGAGGAAGAAGCACATTCATTTACCACAGGGAGGAAGCAGCAGCCGCCAAGGGTAATGGAGGATTAGCCAGGCCTAGCACCCCATCAGCTAATCACCTTCAGCCAGGCAGCCATTACTGCAGCCATCCCAAGGTTACCTGAGGTACTTTAATGGCAGGGACATGGAATTCTCAGGATTCCAGAACACTGGCTAGAGGTCTCGAACATGGAATGTTAAGGATTAGTCTTACTTGCAGGAGAAGCTTGACCCTTTCAATGGGGGCTACAGCAGTCTTGGAGATGGCAGCGGCCACACCGCCGGCCAGGAAGTCCTTGGCGAATGAGATGGCCGCGTCGCTCATGGTGATTTGCTGGTTCGGTCGGTAAGTGGCTTCTGCTGCAGCACTAAAAGCTTCCGAGGGCTGGGGAGTGCGCTGACGAAATGGCCGCCTTATATAGAGCGCTGGGGCTTTGGCGAATGGGGGCGGGGCCGGGCCTCCGCGGGAGCCGATTGGCGGAGAGCAGGGGGAATGGAACGTTGAAACCTGAGGTGGAGGGAAAGGGCTGGCGGTTGTAGCGCGCGCGCTCTGCAGGCTGGGAGGGAGGGGGAGGGCGAGATGCCTGGGTGACGTGGGATAAAGGAGAGCGTTGCTAGGAGACGGTGCTCCTAGGAATCTCTATAACACGGAAATAAAAAATGTAAAAATCCCATTTATTTGTAATACAGCAATGCCTGAACACAGCTCTATGTGGGTTTTTAATAGGGTGATGGGTTTGGAGTGAGAACCAATGGGGATAGAGATCAGGCAATGACATACCATGTGTGGGGTCTATTCACTAAAAGGCGATATGTGGAGAGGGGCTTCATCCACTATACTGGTGGTCTATGTATTCTGAATCACAGGAGGAAATTCACTAAACTGGTTCATTCCCCAAACTAAGATTTGTAGTGACTTTAAATCTGATTTACAAAATTTAGCAAAAAATAAATAAAAAAGTTACGTTGTAAACCATTGTACAGCGCTACGGAATCTGATGGCGCTATATAAATAATAATAATAACTAAAGCTGAGTCGGAAAAGTTTTTTAAAATCAGCTATTTTTTTTTTTACCCTTAATTTTTCAATTTGGATTTCACTTCACCGAATTCAGTGTTTACTGAATAACTCTGCCAGGCTGAGGTGTAAATTTTAGGACAATATAGTTGAGCTTGACAATACCATAATTCAAGAATTTTTCTAAATCGTATAAATAAATAAAACAGAAGTTTCCTAACTAATTCTCATAATTTCCTGGTTTAGTAAATAACATCGTCAAGGTTATTCAGGAATTTGCCAGGGAACTGTATATTTTAATTCTCCCAAAAGAGACCCATTTTTTATTTTTTGTCAACAATTTGTAATTCAGTTCTCATAATTTCCCAATTTATTGAATAACTCGATTTGTTTTCACCTTGGCTTTTTTTCCCTAAAATATGCAATTCTCTAGTCAGTTTTAGATTTTTGATTTATGAATAAACCCCCAAACTATGGGATTAGCACCATTTGCTGGGTTTCCTTTGAGAGTGGATCTATAGAGGATGCTGCTGTCTCGCAGGATCCTCCATAGAAATCCACGTTGTGTGATGGGCTCTGGTGGGTAAGGCACCAAGAGCTGAAGAAAGAATATGGCGGCACCCACAAGGAAGATTTTAAAGTGAATATATCTTATCTCAGTTTCACTCTTTGGCCACTACACACAGAGCGGGCATATCGCCTTTGGGTTTCTTTGCAAGATATGGTTTTGGTTATTTGAAAAGATGATGAGAACATGTTTTATATGAAAGTAACATTTTAATATAAAAGTAACAATTTCAACAATCACATTTTGAGGTGTGTTTAAGCAGTCATTTTCTCTACCTAACATTGACATGTGTACTCCCTCCCGTTAGTTACCTTTTTTTATTTAGAATTATGCTCCTTTTCAAAGTGATACATAAGGAAAAGTTGACCAAGGGTGGCGCTTTAGTCAAGCTCTATGGCCTTTGTTATTGGCTGTACTAAGCTCCTTCCAGTGTTGCGTCACTTCCAGGAGTGGCACGTCACTGGCACTCTGTGTTGACTCTTGCGAAATTGTGAGAGTCAACACAGATCCATTAGAGGACTTAGCCGTGCAAACCCAAGGAAGCGCAGAAGGTGGAATTCCAGGCACCACCATCTTAGTAACACAATGATGAAGGCGCCACGAGAGGGATAGGGTTCTTTCAGAGAGCCAGATAGAGTAGATGAGGAAAGAATGACAACCAAGTAACGCCCACCTATTTAGAACACAGAGCAAGAAATAGAAATTCCTTCTTTGACATCAGAAGGAGAAAGGTAGTCTTGTAACTACAGCCATTTTTGCAAATGGTTACTGTTTAATGCAGCTATGTGCAGGAGGAGTGAACTTTCTATCACCATCGATTGCTTTGATGTTTGGAGTTTCCACTAAGCAGGAGCAGTCAGTGTAGACAAATTAGTTTTGAGATCCACTGACATGAATAGCCACTTTGGAAAGTGATGCAGCTGCTTCACAAGGCTCATTAAAGGGAAACTATAGAGCTAGGAAAACAAAGTTGTTTTACCTAGCACTGTTGCTCCATTTAGTGCCTCCCTTCCTCGCGTTGAAGGAGCTAAAAACCTCTTTACCACTTACCTGCTCCAATGTGGCCCTTGGTACTGGTTCAGACTCCGCCTTCGCTCCTCCTATGCCGATGTCACCCAGCATGAATGATATAATGCGCATGTGTGGCGAGTGCCTAACCACCCTGAAGTCACTCTAGAGGTGAAGTTAATCATCCAAGGTAGGTCTTGCAGTTTATCAAAAACTGAGCTGAAGTGGTCTGGGTGCCTATAGTGTCCCTTTTATTTTGTGTAAAATGTTGCAGAAATTAATCAACCCAAGGAAACATTGAAATCAGAGGTGAACATATCCGACCTTTATTAAACATACACCATGGGCTTTTAGTTCAATCAATAAATGGGGATTTAGGGAGAATTGACAACAGAATTAAAAATGTTAGGTGAAAATAGTCAAATTGGAAATAACACCACCACTTGGCTATTTGTTCAAGCTTTGATATTTTGTCTTACAAAAAAGCACAGTTAACTTGCTTAGCTTCAATCAGGGTATCATTCGGATGAACCATGTGTAGAGTATGCAACACTGAGCTCCATTGATTCGAAAGCAACGGAAACAAAAAAATGCAGGCGTAGAAAGTCCTTTAGATTGCGAGCTTGCTAGTGCTAGGAAAACAACTATTGTTCCCGCATGTCATGAAAATTTTGTTAGGAATAAAGGTTTGTCTTGTTTCATATTGTTTAGCGCTGCAAAATATGTTGGCGCTATATAAATAATTGTAATGGAAGTCTCTCACATGGCATGATTTTTTATTATAATCACTTGATTGGTTAATCATTTGTTTGGTTAAAAGACAGGCTCTGATAGGTGCCCAACAAACGAGACTCTAGTGTTCCACACTCTGTTCAGTGAAATTATTAAACACTAGAAAAATGTGTGAAAAACGTGTTGTTGATTTTTGGCCTGCTTCTTCTCACTCACCCTGAACATGTCCATATTTATACTAATGGAATATTATTGAATTTGTACATCACACAGCCATCTTTCCTTCACGTCACTAACTTGCTTTCAAATGTAAGGAAACAACGTGTTTAAATGCTTATTTATGTCGGCTCAGTGACAATATATGAAAGTCAATCTCTCTACTAAATGCCCAAAAAGAAATTAAATATCAGATTGACCAACATTTATCCCACTGTATTGTTCATGTAGGTTTCCAAAAAACTAACTTGGTAAATTTAGGTAAACACATATTTATTTTTCTTGGTGGTTTTATTGACTTCATGATGATATTGCAATGGAAGGGTAGTGATTTATTTTTATGCTTCTTTGAAAAAAAAAAAAAAAGACATATCTGACAAACTTGGCATTGGAGTTACCTTTCGTTTTATTAGGTTGGGATCTGGACAATGTTGTTTTTGTTGAGTTAAGTTGCCTATGGACTATTGAAGTTATTTCTAGAACTTTGAGGGTTTTAACACATTCCTACATTGGCTGGTATATCATGCTTTAATGGGGAAATTTATCTAGGCAAAAACAGTGTTGTCCTGGGGGTAAACGGCTAAATAAGGGGAAAACCAATGAAATGTCTCTCAGAATAGAACCAGTTTTGCCTTGATAAATCACCCCCATTTTTCTGTAACTTAGGTCATTATGCATTTTTTTTTTTACCAAAAGATTGAAAGTTTTCAAGACATTGATTAACACATTTTGGCCTGCGTGAGTGTTTATTTTGGTGAATCTGTAGAGGTGCTACCATTTTAGGACATAGAGACTTACACCATGGTCATGATTGTTCTGTCTGTTCGGTGATAAAATCAGCCTTTTGAGGGAATTAGTTGATAGTTTGATAATGTCCTTCAAGATACACTGAAGGATATGCAATCTCTCTGAAGACTTTGGGCTTTGTCTCTAGTGCCTAATGATCACGGGCAGGGCTACTAACAGCAGGCTATCTTTGTCTTTAGCAGGGAAATTCCTGGCCACAACATTTTATCACAATGTCTAGGGTTTCAAAAGAATTTGCAGACTTGACAGCATTCTATTTGTAAATACAATGGGTGGTTTTGTTTGTCTGATAGGAAGCTCTATAAATCAGAATCTAAGATGTTTTTAATAGATGAACCTGGACCAGTTATTTTGGGTATATATGTATTTAAAAAAAAGAGCAATGAAACAATAGCTAGATGTTGGATGCCCCTCAAATAAACTATCACAGACACAAATTATCTTTGATCTGCAATGTTCACCTATAATATGGCAAAAGTCAATCATGTGGGTGAGTATTCTTATTTCTACAAGAAAAATAAAACATATTGACTCATGTCAAAGCAAGCCATTTAGACACTATGCGGACAAAAGCATTGGGACAAACTTCAATTATTGAATTCAGGTGTTTCAATCAGACCCATTGCCACAGGTGTATAAAATCAAGCACCTAGGCATGCAGTCTGCATTTACAAAGATTTGTGAAAAAAAGAGTCATTCTGAAGAGCTTAATGAATTCAAGAGTGGCACTGTGATAGGATCCCATCTTTTCAATAAGTCGGTTTGTGAAATTTAATCACTGCTAGATCTTCCATGGTCAACTGTAAGTGGTATTACTGGAAAGTTGAACCATTTAGGAAAAGCAGCACCTCATCCTCAAAGTGGAAGACCACATAAAGTCACACAGCAGGGTCACTAAGTGCCTAAGCGCACGGTGTATTAAAGTCGCCAACCCTCTGCTGATTCAATAGCTGAAGTTTTCCAAAAACTTCCACTGGCATTAATATCAGCACACAAACTTCAGCAGGAGCTTTATGGAATGAGTTTCCATTGCCGAGCAGCTGCAGGTAAACCTCATATCGCCAAGTGCAATACCAAGCACTGGATCGAGTGTGTAAAGAATGTGGCCACCGGACTCTGAAGCAGTGAAAATGTGTCCTGTGGATTGACGAATCATGCTTCTCTGTTTGGCAGTCGAATGAGCGAGTCAGGGTTTGGCAGATGCCAGGAGATCTTTACCCATTGGACTGCATAGTGCCAACTGTAAAATTTGGTGGAGGAGGGATAATGGTATAGGGCTGTTTTTCCGGGGTTGGGTTAGGTCCCTTACTTTCAGCAAAGGAAGAAAGTAATGCTTCAGCATACGAAGACATTTTGGACAATGCTATGCTTCCAAGTTTGTGGGCACAGTTTAGAGAAGGTCCTTTTCTATTTCAGCATTACTGTGCCCCAGTGCACAGAGCAAGGCCCATAAAGACATGGTTGAATAAGTATGATGTAGAAGAACTTGACTGGCCAGCACAGAGCCCTGACCTCAACCCCATCGAACATCTTTGGGATGAACTGGTATGGTATGGAGAGCCAGGCCTTCTTGTTCAACATAAGTGCCTGACCTCACAATGCTCTAATATATGAATGAGCAAAAAATGCGCACAGAAACACTCCAAAATCTTGTGGAGAGCCTTACCAGTAGAGTGTAAGCTGTTAGAGCTGCAAAAGAGGGGGAGGGATGGAGAGATGGAGAGGGGGGGGGGGGGGGGGGGACTACATATTAATGTCTATGTCATTAGAATGCATGTCAATACCCAGGAAAAAAAATCTGACTGAAATGATGTTAACCACAATTAGTAAGTTTATCCTATTAAAGATTGCATAACGACTGAGGGATATCAGTTAACTGTGCTCAGACACTAAAATAATAATGGAGGTGGGGCGGCCCTGACTGTGATGGCGGCCGGACGCATTTTCAGAGAGCTCCGGGCAAATCGTTGAACCTAAGCTACTTACCCGCACTACCGGAGCTCTCTCGGAGCCAGAGAGTGAAGTACTGCACGCCAAGAGACAAGCGACCGTTTTTACACGATCGGCAGCAGCCGTCCAGACTAAGCCATCAAGGGGCTGGAGTGGGGCCCAGCAAGCAGCGCAGAGGGGAGAGGCGGCCGCTCTTCCAGCCAAGCACCGGCGGACCTCTGACTAACTCTTGATGGCACCCTGCAACCCCCCCCCTTTGGACCGGCGGGGGAGATCCCGGTCCCCACCCTGGAGGCTCACTCCCTACACCAGGATTCAGCGACCCTGCCTCAAACAGCATGGACACCCCACATGGCATTCCAAATATGGCGGAGGCTGCGAAATCCATGCATGACTATGGCATTGTGATGTCCAGAACGCTGGCATTCCTGGACAAACTCCTAACCGACTTCTGGGGGACGCTGTCCCTCCGACAACCGGCACCCGCCCCACATACCTCGCAAGAGCACCTACCTAAACCCGCTCCCCGGCAGCCTCGAAAGAGGCATAGCACAAAGGAAGCACGAAAATGGCGACAAAGACCGGGTCTGCGGAGCACAGAGGGTGGGAAGCGCAGGCCTGCATCAGACAGGGGATTCTATGGAGCCAGCAGCCAGAAGGACAAGCAGAATGTAGCAGGGAGAGGAGAGCAGGGGATACAGAAGAAGGCAATAAACATCACGGACACTGCATCGACCTTGTTTGAGTCACTGCGCCTCATAAGTCATCCCACTCCATGACGGGCATAGGCTGAAAGCATAAAAAGTTGTCGGATCCACAATCACCTCACACTCAGCCAGAAGAACTAAACCTTAAGACTGCACCACGTGTCCCAAACATCCCCACACTAGCACCTACCACTACAGTCACTCAGGGTGGCAAACTTAGCTTGCATAATACCTTTAAGAGCAACTTACTGCATGTTTAATTATCACTTAGGCATACATTGCAGTAGCAAAGCTTTGATCTTTAATGCTAAATATATATTATAGTGTTAATCTTGTTACCGTGCAAACATATACGATGCGAGGTCTCTAACGTTACTTGTTTAATATGTGCATCTATCTTCTGTGATTTTCATTTAAACAAGCATAATTAGCCCATGTATTAATATACTTAAAAACTGTGCCACTTTCTCATGCCATATATATGTTGTTTTCACTGTTTGCTAATGCTGTCGTGGCATCGTGAACCTCTGTATTATCTTGTGCACAGGAAAAAAATAAAAATAAAAAAATAAAATAATAATAATGGAGATTAGTTCCGCATATAACAAAAAAAAAAATACATACAGGGTTATTCACTAAAATGTGATTTGTTGGGAAATTGAAGTGTAATTCAAATTGTATGCCGAAAACATTTTTCAACTAAGCTATTTTACCCCAAAATGTAAAAGTCTATTTAAATCTTAATTCCTGAAAATGCAAACCTTAACCATGACAATTATACTTCTAAATTAATTTAGTGAACAGATGTAGAGGTATTCATGATAAAATATGCTTCTCTCTCATTTTCTTGTTGGTTAAATAAATAATGACAAAAGGCAGCAGTTTTACCAAAGCATATTTATGTAAGACGATGTAGTTTTCAGAATTAAAGATACAGATGTTATCATTCTGAACTTTTGAGGTATTTCATAGACATAGAAATATATTAATTATTCTGTCCCCCCCCCCCCCCCCCCGGAAATCAACAAACATCATGATATTCCTTCCAAAGAATGTCTTAAATAAAATAACAAACAAACCAACCATCATAAAATATGTGACATACAGATGTTAATTATTTTTATTCGATAGACAGTATTACACCATAGTTTGTATTATATTTTTCGAAACATACTTAACACCATGATTGTGGATACATTGAACAGAATAGAAAACCGTTTTTTTTTTTTTTTTTTTTTTGCACCTGATTAAATTCCAGTTAGTGTCATAGCTGTAAAAGCCTTTTGCTAAATACACTTTGGTTGTTTTACAATTTCTACCATAGGCTGGAAATTGTGTAAATGAGTCAGGTTAGCTAGCATTTATTATGCTTTTAGGACTTTAGTTTTGTTTTTTGCATGGTCCAGATATGTAAAAAGATGAGCTAGTAGTTATTTATCCCTCCATGGGAAATAAATATACACAAAATGTAAATTAGAGCCATCTTTGTTCAATGAAATGTTTGACAGACCAAGTTTCCAACTCTTTAGAACCCCACGATGGTGTGTGCACTCAGGTGGAGGCATGTCATGGAGGAATAGGGTGGGCAATGCCTCCTCATGAAGTGGAGGTCCATGCTGCCATGGGATGCTCATCGCCAGCATGATGTGAATGCGGAAATCTGGCTTTTTTATGCACATATTTAACATTAGCCAGTCTGGATGCTAATGAGGCTATTGGATATGGACTTACACCTTCTCCAGCAATACCAATTATCTTTGTATGTGCAGAGTTTTATACTGAAATATAGGACATACAGGTTCTCTGCACTATGACCACTTCAAACACTGAAATGGCCATGGCGCATGGAGAAACCCTTTAATGTACGTTTGACTGGTAGTGGTTTATGGGGCTTGAAGTTCAATAACTGCAAAAAACTAAAACCCAACACATATTTGGCAATGCCTCCTCTACAGTATAGTCACAAAACATATTGCCTAGACACCATGAAATAGCAGCGATTACTATAAAAATAATTATTCTAAAATATTATTGTGCAGCATTCCCATGAGTCCAGAGGTTTAGAAGCAGCATGCATTTGCTAGTTTTCATTCTGATCTATTATCCAGTTATTATTAAACAGAACTTACTTAATAGTAAAACAATAAATATGGATTACAAGGAATTATGCCTAGTTGAAGCGGACCTGTCTCTTATGTTATCTCTGCATTGTCTATTTTCATGGTGATGACTGGGGAAAAAAAAGGGGGGGGGGCTGCCATCTTCCCCTCTTTAACTACTGTCAAATGAACCTACCAGGAACAGCATGTTCTTAGCATTCTCATGTATATCAAGTGTACAAAACAGTGATCTATGGAAGATCCACAATAATTCTGCAGAGCTTCTTGAACACATGTATTTTCGTGCCACAGCCATTTATTGCACGATGAGATGTCTTAAATTATGCAGATCTTTTGATGGTGTTGGAACTTCAGTGAAATTCCAGTACAAATGACAGTTTTTGATGGAATATTCTCTCTCTGTACAAAACCAAGGAGTAACAGTTGTTTCTTTGCAATGTTACGTACACAGTTATTGACAGCAGACTTCACTCCTCTCTGGGAGTTACTAACATAATGCAAATCAGCCTCTTCTCATAGAATACAGTGTTTGGCATCTCCATGTAGAGTTGAGATGCCGAATGTCGGTCATGCAAAAATCGCAGGACAGCCACCAGGAAGCTCCTCTAGTGGCATACCGTTTAACAACCACCAGAGAAGACCTTAGGCATCAGTGTAAACACTTCCTTTTCTCAGAGAAAGCGTATTTTACACTGCTGAGCCTGCACAGTCTGTTCCCCCCCCCAAATTACTACATTAAGCTGCGGTGGTTCTGCTGTTTAGAGGGCTCCATTAATAGTGAATTTCGTTCTAGAACCACAAATCTCAGAGATTAATTGATAATCCTTCTAGTAACTCTGAAATGGCGATTTGCTATTTCTAAATGTTGTATCAATTGGGTTGACAACACACTGGTGTTCGTTAGATGTACCCTTCTGTATCTCCTACTCATCAAGTGCGACCTACTATTTTCCAGGCTCAACTAAGCATAGATATCCCTTTTGCTAGGTATTCATCAATAGGACAAGTTATTTAAAACATCTTGAGAATTAAAATGTTACTGATCAGTGAATACCAACGCAGCCCTTATATTTAGGAATCCAGATACATTAGATGATTTGGACAAGGAAAGGAAATAACTAAAAACTATTTGCTATGAAGATTAATATCCTGATAATCCTATAACCCATAATAGAACATTTTACGACATATCTCTTATGAAGATAAATGTGTGCTTATATATACACAAATTGATTATGTGCGGTTATTAACACACAAGGACCAACTTGCCAAATTAAAAAAAAAACAACAAAAAAAAAAACAGTTTGAGAAGAACAAACAAACAAACAAACAAAAGAAAACAGTTTACTTACAACAAATCATAGTAGTTCAATATTATTGCTTTTATAGTTGAAAATGTTTTGAATGTTTTATACCTTTAACAGCACCTTCCAAATGGTCACAGCTCTTAAGATGTTAAAACAATTAAATTTAGCAATTATAGACTAAGCCTTCCATCAATGTTACTTTGGCACATTTAACTTGAGACATAAAAATATAGGATATTTTAGATTTTGTGATGGATGGCCTTTTATGTCTAGAATACATGCTATTTGCTATAGCAACTGCTGATTATATGTATAATTTAGATCTGTAAATTTGTACATATTTTAACTTTGTAAACACAGGCCCCTTTTGAAGGAATACACATTACGATAAAGGGGATGTTTCTACTCCAATTCCTCCTTCCATTATAAAGGGGAAAAATGATTTATGCAAATTTATTAACATTCTAAAATATATATACAGGCTACAGTTGCGGTGGAATTCTGGAAACTTTGATTTAACTCCGCTCGCAGTGCCTATATCTATGGAACACCCGGCTAATTTCTAACTGGTCAGTTGCAGGATGAAGTCTGAAATATCCCTCCACAGTAGGTGGGCTCAAAGTTCAAAAGCATTCAAAACATTAAGTAGTAGTATCTGGATATAATTAATCCACAAGAGGAATTTCCATCCCTCTAACAGGTTTTTGGCCATCTTCATGAACCCTATATAAAATAAAGTTCTTAGAGGGCCAGTTTGAAGTTCATGTGACAAGGGCTGCTACACTCAGCTCTGTCCCTATGCCACATGAACCACTGGTGATGTTTGTTTTCCCTTCTTTAAGTCCTCCTTTTACAGTGGTCTTCCGAGTGGAGACCCTCCAGGTTAGCTTTTCAGAGAAGGATTGGAATAGCTCTTGGTTCTAATAAACTTGCGCTGTTCTTGCAGCTCCTGTGGCCGTAAGCTCTGATCAACTCCTGGGGTGAGCTGGTAACTCAGTGGCGAAACAATATAACCATTTTGATACAGATAGAACCGTTTACAGCTTTCAAAAGTACAGAACATCAGGCCGAAGTAAGGAACAACCTGTAAATATAGAAATGCAATCTAATTAGAAATAGAAACACTGTAATTAGGATAAATATTTAAAGGTACTGTTGAGCCTATTGCTCAATGTTGTGTTCCGATGTTTACCACCATAAGGAATGTTAAGCTACGCATGAATGTAAAACTAAGTGTAAGTAATGCATTTTTATTCGGATTTTCTTTTAAAATTTAAAAAGTCTGTGGCTTGTCCTGCACAGCCGTCAATAGAATCTTCATTGCTGCTGCAGAGAGGGCTGTCAAGATCAGCGCCACGATGATTTGTTAGAAAATCAGTGGATAGTGCCAGTGGCTCACGACACCATAACTACTACAACGAGCAAATGGTTAGACAAATTAAAATAAATAAATAGAAAGAAATCAGAGTTCGACAGTTATATGACATCCCCAGTTTTGGCCTAAATTTTGCAGTTTGGTTTTCATGTTACCACCATTTAGTCAAATACTTTAAAATTTGAATAGACAAAATAACATAAATGAAGGTTCTGGCTCTACAAAAGAAAAGGGAGGCTTTTTTTTTTGGCAACGTTGCTTGTGAGAGATCATTAAAGTCATTAGACTACAGCCCAGTTTACATAATTTTATAGCAATAATGACATAATTATTAGGTGTCGTTTCCCTACTAAAACCTCCTTCATACAATAAATTAGTTAATTTATTTCAGTAAGGCTGGATAAGGTGAGATTAGCAGCGTTTCGGTGCTTACATTTTCTATAAACTCACAACTATACTCCCAGCTGATTAAAAATGTACTCTACTATTTATATTACAGACTAGTAAACAGAATGATTTATAGACAGATTCAATGACAGATCGATAGAGAGATAAATAATTCGATTAAATAATGGGTATAACTATAGATTTAATGATTGACAGAGCGACAAATACAAGAATATATAGATAGACAGATGGGTAGATTCAATGGTATACTTTTTATTTTATTATTTACGCAATAGCAAGAACCTGCAGGTAAAAAATAAAATACTAAAATAACGAATTTGTTCACCTTTATCAGGTTTGCTGTGAGTCCGTTCCAAAGACTCAACACTCCTTTTAACTTGACAGTTTGCCTAAAACAATCAAACATCCCATTGAAGTGGACATCTACTCCTCCATAATGAGGGAGGATGGGACTCTGAGCCTGTAAGGTGAGAAAGACAAGTATATTTTATTGTGAATGTTAGAGAATGGCAGGAAACATTTATTCCCAATTACCCCCTCTCCCCATATTCCACATCACTGATCCTCAAATAGACCCTCTGCTTAGCTTTGTGAGGTTAACCCTACAATGTCTGAGTATTAAATGGCAGTACAAAGTGCAAGCTATTAGACACTCGCACTGTCACTGTCTCTTCCCTGGTTATTAATACAGAATGTATTTACAACGCCCTGAACTGGAATTACCTGTTTCAAACCAGATACACAGATGCAGATTCAGTGGCGGCCTTACCCAAGTTATCGGAAACTCCTATGGGCTCCATTTTACCTGGGAGCGGCAGCTTATTATTAACCTTTTTATTCCAAATACACAAGTGTCCTGATGCCTTGGCAGTGTCTGCCAATCATGCCAATAACATAAACAGTAGTTTCAACAACTCCACCTATTAATTCAAAAGCTCTGCATGCAAAACATTTTCCCCCCCCAGATATTGTTTATTGAAAACAGTTTTTAAAACATAGTATAAAACAATATTAAAAGTACACATACATACAAACACATATATAACACAGCATGTAGCAAGTGCCACATGTGTTAAATGGATTAATCTTTACTTATTTAATTTTCACCCCATGAAGAATACACAGAGGACTGTTGTAAGAGGCAATCATAATGGCCTTATTAGCTTAATGCTTCAATCGTCATTAGCCTCTCTTTTATCAGTGTATTGAGGAAACACCAGCAGCGAAGTTTATTATATACATTATTTGTTTTATATATTATCTGAATAAATTGCTCATATCAATGATTTATAAAGTTATTTATAATGGAGTAACCAATGCAAATTGTAGTACAAGTTACTTAAAAAGAAAAAATAATGCAGCTAAGACAGCAAATGCACAAAAAGAGAAAAAAAAGCACGTTAAAAAAATATGTACAATAATGTATCACAAGTAATGATTCCTTCAAGCAACCACCCCAGTGTCACCACTGCTTAAAGGGACACTTAAAGGGACATAGCCTTCTTTTTTTTTTTCATGCTCTGGGTTGAAGGTTTGAAAATTACCTGAGTAGACTGTAGACCCACAAACGTTTAAGGGGACATGAGAGAACCTGACCTTTTCCCAGAGCTTCCTTCTTGTAATGCTGCTTGCACATACCTGTACACAGATGTGAGCTTCACCTTGTTTACGTGTAAATTGGATGGGACAGTGCTAGAGCAAGGAAATGGATGATATTGGTGCGTTCATTTACTTTGTAAGGAGTCCTCAATCTTAACTTTTTATTTCTATGGGGATTGTTCACCAACTTTTAGTGAGTGAGTAGGTGTGACTATAGCCAGTCTGGCGAATTTTTACAAATCACATTTTGATTATTTTTCTACGCAGAATACACTGATTGCAAATTAATTTATTTTTTAAAAAATGTTACATTTTGTAGATAATTGTGTTCCATAATTCCTTAAAGGAACACTATAGAAACATGTATTCCTGACCCTATAGTGTTAAACCCACCATTTAGGTGGTTTGCCCCCCCCCTCTTAAAAGGAATTAAAAAACTCACTTTATTATAAGCCTCGCCCCAATCTGCCTCCTTTATGACATCACCAGAATTGCCCATTTTTAGCCAATCCAATGCTTTCCCACAGGGAAAGCATTGGATTGGCTAAAATCGGCAAGGAGGCGGGACCAAATACTGTTTTGGCCAATTAGCACTTCTTAATAGAGATGCGTTGAATCAATGCATCTCTATGAGGAAAATTGAGCGTCCTCATGCAGAGCGTGGAGATGCTGAACAGCAGTGCTGCCTACTGTGCAGCACTGCCCTAGGAAGCATCTCCAGTGGCCATCTGAGGAGTGGCCCCTTGGAAGTGTCCCTAGAGGCAATGTAAACACTGCCTTTTCTCTAAATACATTTGAATGAACTTTTTTTTTTTTCATATAAAATAGTTTTGTGGGTATTTCAATAAAAGATTAAAATCAGCGGAAGTGATTCATCAAAAGTTATAGTATCTGAAAGTTCCAAAAGTTGTGGTGTCACCATGGAAACAATAGCATTTGCACCGGTGATCATTTCATTTTTATAACCTTCCCTACAGCTTAGATAAAGTAGCAAGCAAACATTCTAAATGCAAACCAACTATGCATCGGGATTCTACACATATATATATATGCAAGTAAAGAGTATTTAAAGCATAGTATTTAAAGCATACATTATAGATAACCCTAAATGACCCTTTTATTGTCTGTTTGTAATCCATCAAAGGGTGCAAACTAAAATCTGCCTCTCCCTTTCTATGCTTAGAACAGAGCAAACAAAGAATTAGTGTTTTACATACAACCCAATCTCACCCTGTATCTTTTAGTTTAATTACCAAAAACACTGATAGCAACTGAGAATGTCTTCTTGAACTTCTTATTCCAATTCAATGAGGATTTGGCAAGAGTAAGCTCTTTCTGCTCAATACCATTATCAGGTGTAATAAACAAACATCTGCCTCAATGTCTTGCTTACTAGCTCTAAAAGCAGTTTCCAGGCTGTAAGTGACATTTATTTTTAATAATACATTTTAAAAAAAATGCAAACAATTGCATGTAAAAAAGAAGATAGACATATTTAAAGTTCCTACAGTTGTTACACAGCAGAAAGCCATCCTAAGGCAAGGAAATGGCTCCTCAAATCATCTGCTTCTCTTTCTGGACAATGAGGTATATAGTATTTATCCATAGACTGCAATCTAGCAGAGATTTTTGGGATAAGCTGCTGAGCCTGACAGCAGCCCTATTGATCATATAAAATATTTAACCAGTGTATCAACAATCTGATGCTTGGAGTGCCCCTTGAAAAAAAAATTAAAAAAAATCTTAAAAAAATAATAAAAACACAAAAAAAACAAAAACACACATTTTTTTTTACTTTTTTTTCTGAAAAAACTGGGTGACAGTTGCATGGAAACTAAACGGCAATGTAAAATGTTAAAAAATTAGAAGTGTATGATGGAAAAATGTTTTTTGACGTGTTCTCCAATCAGAATCAACCCAAACATACCTTTTACATGTCTCATAACATAATACTGTGATGTTTTTAGCCCTCTGGCCAATATTAAGTCTCCCTTTCATATTTTACAAAATGACTGAGCAAGGCAAGCCCATTCAATGTTATGCTACAAGTGCCTCACTGGTTACCACTTTCTCAGGTACAGTTATAACAAGTATTCACACACTCATAGACACTGCAAAGCTACACAAAAGCCTCTGATAAGGGCTACGTCCACCCACCATGCTTAATTTTACAGTGGAAAGAGTTAATTTACCCTTTAAATGGTTCATGTAAAAGCAATGCATGTGTCAGTCGTGTAAAGGTTTTTAAATTTGGGTGGCATTAACTTTTTAAACATTAGGTGTTATTATCTATGAACTAAATGATCTTAAAGGAACACTATAGTCACCTAAATTACTTTAGCTAAATAAAGCAGTTTTAGTGTATAGATCATTCCCCTGCAATTTCACTGCTCAATTCACTGTCATTTAGGAGTTAAATCACTTTGTTTCTGTTTATGCAGCCCTTGCCACACCTCCCCTGGCTATGATTGACAGAGCCTGCATGAAAAAAACTGGCTTTACTTTCAAACAGATGTAATTTACCTTAAATAATTGTATCTCAATCTCTAAATTGAACGTTAATCACATACAGGAGGCTCTTGCAGGGTCTAGCAAGCTATGAACATAGCAGGGGATAAGAAAATCTTAATTAAACAGAACTTGCAATAAAGAAAGCCTAAATAGGACTCTCTTTACAGGAAGTGTTTATGGAAGGCTGTGCAAGTCACATGCAGGGAGGTGTGACTAGGGTTCAAAAACAAAGTGATTTAACTACTAAATAGCAGAGGATTGAGAAGTGAGGCTGCAGGGGCATGTTCTATACACTAAAACTGCTTCATTAAGCTAAAGTTGTTCGGGTGACTACAGTGTCCCTTTAAGAAACAGAACTGATTAGAACTATGCCAAAAGTTACATTGAAGGTTAGGTATAAAAAAAATATTTAATAACAGGGAATAGGGAATAAGCGTACATTTTTAGGACCAAGTTTCTCTGATTCGGATAATCTGAGCATATCTTTGATTTTTATTATGGCTTTTCAAATCAATCACCCTTTAGCATTTTTTTTCAGTGGTTTATCAAACAGTGGATCACTGGATGAATTAATGACTAAAAGATGTTGATTCAAACTAGGACGATATATCCTTAATAAAATGAATGTGAAAAATGGCACCCCGCGCTGTCAGATTATAGATTATTGAAAAGGTAAAAACGGTTGGGGATTTTCTGGTATGTTTCAAACAGAAAAATGTTGTCCAAACAAATGAAACTACTAAATTACTACTGTAACTTATGTTCTTTTTAAAGAACGGTCATCCTGCTTTAGAATCTTTATGAAATACTCATATTGACTGTGTTGGAATTTCACATTGTCATAAGACAAACTGAGACAAAGTAGGGACTGCTTTCTCTCAGCATTTTTCCTCCTCTTGACAAAACGTGACACTAGGCAGAGCTACCGCCATCATCAGTGACAAAAGTAGCTCTTTCTATGGAGGTCTTGCGAGATCCTGACATTAACATCAACTCCTGTAACGGAAGCATCATGAGGTGAAGGGGGTGACAGGAAGAGGACGGTGGTGCCTGCGAGGGACACGTTCAGGTAAGTAAATCTCACCTTTGTCTGTCCCCTGGACGGAGACATCACCTCTCAGGGCCTTTGTCTGTCCCCATATCGCTACTATAAATTTATAGAGAGGTGATGTCTCCGTCTGGGATCTTTGCAAATTATGCAAAGACCCTAGATGGTGAAAGATCAGTTTTAAAGAGGATAATAATTAAGCTCTACATTGTGATATCCGCTTTGCTAGTAAATGTATAGATGGTAAGAAAAAACAAAAATAGGTCTTTCTCTATGCTCTATGCTAATGAACTGACTGACAAGGGAGAGCAGGAAAAAAACAAAAAAAAAACACAAAAAAAAAACACCCATAGGCAGTCCTTCTGTTTTCCCAAGCATAAGAACCACAGCGCATGGTCAGTTGTTATGGAAACTCCCACGTTGACACTGCTAGCACCCACTAGGAAGTATTGTGACCGATTGACTATCATCACTCCATTCAGAACAGGCATGCTGGCAATGAGGCCATCGTGCATGCATCACATAGAAGGTTGGCTTAGAAGAGCATCCCCTAGCAGGGCAAGTCACAGAAGAGATACAAGCTTGACAGGTTCACTTTAAATCAGTATTTAAAATAGACATACAATCTCAATTGGTTTCTCTGTAGTTGCAACTTTGCACAAGACTGTCACATGATAATCATTCTATGCATACTCCCGGTCATTAACTAAAGTGTGAATTGTGAGATTTCAAAAAGACTTTCAAACTTGTATTTAGCCAAATAATAAAAATAGTCGAACAAATAACCTAACATATAAATAAAATAGGTTGTTTTTTTTTGTCAATCTTTGTTTTTATTGAGGCAAAAGTTGGATCGTTACAGAAAGTAAAACAAGGGGTTAATGCATGAAAAATACAAGTTATGCACAACTGGTTTATACAAAGATTGCATGTACTCCCGAGAGTAACGGCCTCTTTTTTTTTTTTCTTGTTAATTAAGAGTCTCAACAATAGTGTTATATAGGCTAAACAAGCTTAGGCTGGCGAAACAACACATGAGTGATCATTAGTTTAGATTTCAATTATATAATATGTAATAGAAACAGGCTGGATCATATAATGCAGTATAATATCGACTTCAAGTGTATCATTAAGCTGCAAACAGGCTAGATCTATTCGTCGGTCTGGTAATAACATGAGATAAACAGGCTTACATAGCTAGGCACCTACACAGGTTAGTGCGGTGCGGTAAATTTATAGTAGCGATATGTGCAGGGCTCAGAGGCAAACCTCCGAGGGGAGCCAAACACCCATCACCGAGCACATAAAAAATCAACATATATCTTAACGGATAACTACAGAGGTATCTAGCTTGAGTGTGGGAGAAGACATATGTTAAGTCGCTGAAGTATAAGACAGTGTGCATGGTAACTGCTTGGATTAACAATGTCCCGTCTGTTACTACATGTTGTCCAGTGGAATATGCCTGCTGTGCTCCGGTGTGTACAGGCTCTGCTCGCTGAACCATGAATCGAGTGTGGCCAGGCAGTCAGGCAGTCCAAAGCAGCCCACAGACATGTATCCGTAGGCGGTATCAAGGTTGTGTGGCCCAAGACATGGGTAAGCTTTTGGGAAGTCCATTGGTGGTGGTCGGTGTGTCTGGTCATATTTTCATTGCTCGTTCACATCTCCCGCCGGGTGTGCCGTAATGGCTCAGCTGCTTGGTCTTAGGATTTCCCGGCGTTGTGGCAGTGCCAGCACCATGGGTCACCAGCCTTCGGCCTGAGGCCTTCGCAGGCGCTCGTGCCCTTGCGCCATTGATCCCATCAACAGGTTCGTGGGCCCCGGGTTCCGCCGGATTGCGATCTGTCCCCAGGGAATATGGCAGGCTGTAGAGGGGTCCTCTTGGTGAGCGCCCAGCCCAGAAGAAGGGTGTGTGGTCCCACGGGTAGTTCCGTCTACGGGAGTAGAGTGGTGTGTTTCGGTGTGTTACCAGATTGAGGTGTTGCTGTACGGTATGGGTCACCACATGTTTGCAGCCTTGTATTCCACGCCGGGTCCTGCCTGCAGTCTGCCTCGGGGTCTGCGGTCTGTCCCCGTACACGTGGCCGCCGCCATCTTGACTTCGGGTCTCAGGCCTTCTTGGTGGTCGAGTAGTGCCTCCGGGTGTAGTCGTGAGGCTTGGACTGGGATCACCCCCCCGGTCCGGTGGGGGGGGGAACAGGACCGGGCCAGCCGATGTGCCATGCGCATGTTCGGCTCCGTCGGGCAGGATAGCGAGGTGGCGGCCGTCCACCTCACTCACCGCCAGGTCGGGTCCCGCTTGGTGCTGCAGGGATCCCGCCTCCGGGGGACTGGAACTCCAGGAGCGAGCCTCTCCCCGGCTCCGGTAGCCCGCATACGTTGCGGGTCAGGGTTGTTGGTCGCTGGGTGCCTTGTAAATCGCGGGTTATAGCGTACATGGAGCTTATTCTGCAGGAGCTGTTCTTCCCTGCGACCACTCGGCTCGGCGGCCCGGCCCCGCCCCCAATAAAATAGGTTTTATCAAAACTGAAGAGTTATATTTATATGTTGGTATTCTATAGACAGCAATAACATACTGGGTGGGGTATGACGTTTGTTTTCCAACTCAGTTTTCATGTTTTTAATCACTAGTTGGATAGAGGATCTGGACATGAATCAAACTATGATATCTGAAAGAAGTCTTGTGCTCAAACTCCCACTACTCTTGGGCAGCAGCAATGACCACAGTACATATCAGCCCCTATTAAGGGTTAATAAGTATGTAGGGGTTTATAACGATACCCTTCTCTGCCTCATTAGAAATATTTTTTGCCAGAAGCTTAAGGTGAATAGTCAGTGTAGGATCCATCTGAGAGGTCTGCCTTGACGTGGCAGGTGGGCATTCCCTCCAATGGTCATTGGAGCAACTATATAACCTCCATTTGTTTAAATAGAAAAGGGATTTGGGAAGAGCGCAGGTAACTTTTTTCTATGATATCTGAAATACTGCAGCCAGAATGTTAACCAATGAGCTATCACATAATCTCAATGTCAATAGTGTTTCTTTTTTTTTTTTTTTTTTATGTATTTATTTTTGAACATTTATTGTACTTTTCATGATCACAGAATCAGAGTAATTTGCTCATGTATGTGGTGTAGGACAACAGTGCCCAGTACAATTTATTATCTATGTAAACATGTGGTTGCTGTAATATCCTTTTATAAACAAATGCTCTTTTTGTTGCAGTTTTCATTCCTTCTAACCCTACATCTACAGTAGCAATTTTTGACCCAGTCCTCATTGATTTAGATCTATGTAAATAAGATCACAGCATTCACATGCATACACCCCAGCAGTCTATTTAATGGACAAAAATAGTATTCTTATTTTGTACCACCAGAGTGTATGCACGCATGCATTATACAGACATACACTGTATATGTATATATATATATATATATATATATATATATATATATATATATATATATATATATATATATATCAAGCGATAAAGTGGAGCACTCCAAAAGGACTTTTCAATCGTGTATTTATTGATACGAAAAACGCTTACATTAAATCATCTGTTTCGACGTTTCGACCCCTCAGGGTCTTTATCAAGAACGTCGAAACGTCGAAACAGATGATTTAATGTAAGCGTTTTTCGTATCAATAAATACACGATTGAAAAGTCCTTTTGGAGTGCTCCACTTTATCGCTTGATATATATCCGGACGCTGGATGCACCAAAGGCAAGATATACTGAAGTAACTTGCAGGGGTGAGTGCCTAAATTATCATTTTTTTATATATATATAATATCGCACACAAAGTATATAGTGTATATAATATATACATAGTCTGTCTGATTGGCGGGGGAAATGCAAGAAAGCCAGTTTGCAATTTAAACAGAATATTCCCTGCAATGTAACCCCACCCAATACTGCGTCCTGTCATTCCAGGGGATTAGTAATAGGATACATAGTGATTTGGGAATATGGAAAAACTAGAATATGGTATTTGGCAATAGCTGGTCTTGGAAACTGCGTCAGTTTTCATTAGAGTGTAATTAGTCCGAACCGTCTCTCATCAGTACTCAAAGTAATATGTGATCATTTAAAACGCTTATTTCCCATTCTTAAAGGAACACTCCACGCACCATAAACAGTACAGCACACTCCCAGGTTAAGTAGTCAAAAGTTTGTGAACTGTGGAGTTGGCAAGCTTCTGGAAGGAGCTTCCATTCACTCCATTGAGGAAAGCCCTATTGTGCAAGGCTAGTTTATTGGCTGAGAGTGGGCTATAGTGGTTATGGTACTTGGAACATTCCTTCAAGAACTAACATCTCCTCAATAACTGTGTCACACCTAAGGCTATAGTGGAAAACAGTAACAAACTACAGGAGGAGGACTCTTTAAAATGACTTTGTAGTTGTCCATGACCTTGACTGCAGATTGTGCTTAGCAAAGTAGAAGACAATATCCAATGTCACCACCCCATACCAAGGCAAGGCAAAGAAACTGCTCTACTAAAGATTAGTTAAAGCTTACACCAACTATTACATGTTTTTTTTCAAAAAATATAGTTACGTTACCCTTGCCATTTTGAGACTGAATACATCTTTTAACATTTCAGTAGCAAATAATTAACCTGCAACAAGATGGAACAGGTCTCAACGCTGTAACAGTATAACAATTTACTTGCCCCGTGAAACATAATGTAATCCTATAAACCTGTATGCAAAAATATAAGGGCCGGGCTATATTTTATCTATATGACTATCAGGAATTTCTGATCATTTATATTTAAAGCCTCAGACCCTATAAATTAAGTTTTGTATTTTTCCCCCAGGTTTTTTAGTTTTTAAATGTTTTATTCCTTTGCCACCTCTGCTTGAGGACGATTTAATATTTATAAAACGCAAATTTGTATCCTCTCTTGACTTTCTCCCTATCCTATTCCTTCTTGGGTAACAGCTTGACCTTGTCTTGTAAACGATCTGTTTGCAGTACATATTTTTTACAACCATATTTTGTAGTGTGATCTAAAATATGTGTAAATTACAATAATTTCCCTGTGTTCCTCCGATAAAGAATTTAAAAATATTATATAGAATTTTAAGAATTCGACTCTTGTAAAGTGAATGTGTAGAATAGTTATTAAGGAGTTACTACAGCCCGCTCTAGTCGTTATGATGCTAGTAGTAACCTGTCACCATTTCCCAGTAATGGGGCAGACAGTTTTGCAATGGTTTGCCCTCTTATCTGGGTCCATATAGGCTTAACTGCATCCAGCTTCTACAGAGCTGCAGAAATCTGATGCTAATCCTGCTTCTAATGTCTAAAAGCGTCCGCTGAGCGTTCTCGGACAATAAATTAATGTCTGTGTGAAAAAATATGTACAGAGTTAAAGGACCACTATTGGCACCCAGACCACTTCAGCTTAATAAAGTGGTCTGGGTGCCAGGTCCCTCTAGGTTTAACCCTGCCTGCTGTAAACATAGCAGTTTCAGAGAAACTGCAATGTATACAAATGGATTAATCCAGCCTCTAGTGGCTGTCTCATTGACAGCTGCTAAAGGCGCTTCCGCGCTTCTCACTGTGATTTTCACAGTGAGAAGACGCCAGCGTCCATAGGAAAGCATTGAGAATGCTTTCCTATGGACTGACTGAATGCGCGCTCGGCTCTTGCCGCGCATGCGCATTCAGCCGATGACGTCGGAAGGAGGAGGAGAGTCCCCGGAGCCGAGGGAGCCCGGCACTGGAGAAAGGTGAGTGTTTAACCCCTTCCTCTCCCTTCAGCCTGGCGGGAGGGGACCTATTAATACTATAGTGCCAGGAAAACGAGTTTGTTTTCCTGGCACTATAGTGGTCCGTTAAGATTAGGCAGCCCAGCTGGAGTTACACCTCTGTCAGGTAACCAAAATATCTCTATATGGGCAGCGTTTCAGATTGAAACACTGCATAAACAGACTCCAAGCACTAGCATCATAACCACTTTAAACCACTGAAGTGGTCATGGTGCTTGGTGTAACCATTTAAACTAACATCACAAGAAAAATGGGCAAAATGCACAAGGGGTTCTAAAACAACCAAAACAAATGTTTTCGGATACTATAAAAATTAGGAAATGAATGGCTGATACGTTACAAGGGATGTACACATGTTAAGCCAAAATAGTCAACTGGGACAAATTCTGTAATTTTGATATTTTTACGTGAATTTGGCCTAAAATTAGCGACTGCAATATATGTCTTATCTATATATAGAACACAATATGGTGGAACCAATAACGTTTGCATTAAAATGTTCCTCTTCATCATTTTGATGTTTTCTCTGTTTTCAATATATTAAAGAGCCTGATTTTTCATTTTACAATGTTTTTACAGAGTTTTCAGGATGTATTGTTTTGAAATAGGAACCTTCATGGGGCAGCGGAAGATATTATGTTAGATGATGAAACCATGTGGGAATTGAAGAGAATCCAAACACAACTTTTAAGTAAATAGATCAGCTCTGTCACTGCCCACTACGCAAGACCGGAAGAGGCACTATGGCGAATGAAAACCTGCAAGGCGAACAGCTGATGTATTTTCATTGATTTGAACTGTGAGTTCAATCACAGTGAACCAGGGAGAAAAAAAAAAAACCCAGAACCTAGGCAGTGTGGTGGCGAGGTTGTACAGTTCACACAACATGTAATTTGATCAAAGGTCAGCCTGTTTCTCTCTGCAGAGACTAAAGGTTATTCAGACTGGATAAACAGGACCTTGTGTAGGAATACAGACAGGAATATGTTTTTCTTATTATTACACCGTGTGTGAGTAGAGAAAGTAACATTCTAATGCCCTGTTTGTTTTAAATTACAAAATAATCAATTAATGTTAACAAATTACTATTTAGTAGATATACCCCTATTAAAACATGAATGCATTATTCCTGTGTTTTTACATTATTGGGATATCTATAAACAGTTTGCAAAAGCTGCAGATTTCTTATCTGCAATCTTTGCAAGCCTTCCCCTTTCCACTCCGGCATAACCGGAAAGTTTGTGTAGTGTTCATATAACCATGCCTTCAACAAAAATGGAGGAAATGGACAAAAACAATAAATAAAAAAGTGTAAAATCTTCTTTAAGACTATCAGGATGCCCCAAATTGTGAGAATTTGCAGTGAATTAAAAAAAATTAAATGGGCATTTTTTTTTCATTAAAAACTATTTCTGACCCATTTCATTTTAAAACAAATGAGTTTTAAATTTACACTTGAACCCAAAAGGGCCAGTTTTAAATTTCCCGGAGTAAGCCTGGAAGGCTCAGACATACATTTTCGCTGGTATTTAGTAAGGTGGAAAAAAATAATCTATGTTTTTAATTCCTAAAATGTAAAATTCACTTTAAAATCGTGGAGTTTAATAATTGTGAATAAACAAGTCTATTAGATAGCAAACTATAAAAACAAAAACGAAGTTTTGTATTTCTCACTATATATATATATATATATATATATATATATATATATATATATATATATATATATATATATATTTATACGCTATATTAATTTTCCTGGTTGTTCTGGCAGTGACAGGAGTATTTAAGGCAGGAAATCCAGATAAATATAGAGGATGGACGGGACAGTGTCATCGTGGGAACAGACAGATTGCACTGCTGGACCGCAACCAAAATTGTTGTCATTCCCAGATGGCAAAAGTATGATCGGAACACCAGACCTCATTCATATAAGCGTGTTTGCAAACAGCTTTCCACGCTGTGCCTTACCTAAATTATTTTGTTGGCTTTGCGTGTGTAAACCAATACTACTTTACACATGAGGGTGTAAATTGACTGTCTTCTATCTGCATATCAGCCAATTGTGATTTGGATCTGGAGAACACATTTCATAAGTAGAGGGGCAAATTATCTATATAAATTTGAAAAACAAATTACATATAGGCATCCAAACTAAAACAACAGTATATGTGAACACAACCCCAGTGAAAAGTATATTATATAAAGCAAACCAAAACTTCCCCTGTATTTGGGTGAAGAATCTAGGTGAATCCCCGAAGACTTCCTCCTGTCTTCAATAGATATATACGATATAGAATAGGGGACAATCTGCTAAATGCAAATAAAACAAAGAAACATAGCGTATAACTGTGTGGAGACTGGCGCTGATGTGAAATCACAATTGGTCACTCACAGATTTGTAGAATAAAAAGAGCCTTGAGTGGTGTCTTTTCTTTCAGTGTCCAGTCTATTGTCACTTCTCACATATTCATCAACCAATAGGTGTATATATCTCAAAGAGAAGAATATACAAAAGTGTAGTGCACTTCCAGAGTATAATAAAAAATATATTTAATAACTTACATTCAAGTATCAAAAAAACAGCATGTCACCATAAAGCGTCCTACGCGTTTCGTCCTCTAGGCTGGACTTCCTCAGGGACTTGGTGAAGTAAAGTGCAGTAAGAATCACAGTAACAGCAATCCATTGCTGTTACTGTGATTCTTACTGCACTTTACTTCACCAAGTCCCTGAGGAAGTCCAGCCTAGAGGACGAAACGCGTAGGACGCTTTATGGTGACATGCTGTTTTTTTGATACTTGAATGTAAGTTATTAAATATATTTTTTATTATACTCTGGAAGTGCACTACACTTTTGTATATTCTTCTCTTTGAGATATATACACCTATTGGTTGATGAATATGTGAGAAGTGACAATAGACTGGACACTGAAAGAAAAGACACCACTCAAGGCTCTTTTTATGCTACAAATCTGTGAGTGACCAATTGTGATTTCACATCAGCGCCAGTCTCCACACAGTTATACGCTATGTTTCTTTGTTTTATTTGCATTTAGCAGATTGTCCCCTATTCTATATCGTATACATATAGGCGTCTACAGAAAAGTTAAGGACAAGAAGTGGTGATTTATTTCCCCCTTCTAAAAAGATTTGCAGCCGTTTTATTGTTATATTAAAGGATCACTATAGTGTCAGGAACACAAAGCGGTTTTCCTGATACTATAGTGCCCTGTGGGTGCCTCCAGCCTCAGGGTCCCCCTCCTGTGGCGCTGAAGGGGTTAAAACCCCTTCAGCAGCTTACCTTAATGCAGCGCCGGGCTCCCTCGGCGCTGGTGACGTCTCCTCCCCCGGTCGACGTCAGCTCCCCGTCCGACGTCAGTGGAGCCAAATGCGCATGCAAGACATTCAAAGTGTCCATTGGAAAGCATTTCTCAATGCTTTCCTATGGACGCTCTGCGCGATGGAGGCATAATATGCCTTCAGCGTCGCAGATGTGCCTCTAGTGGCTGTCCAGAAGACAGCCACTAGAGGCTGGCTTAACCCCAAATGTAAACATAGCAGTTTCTTTGAACACTTCCTGTAAAGAGAGATATAATTTTTAAACTTCCTTTATTCCACAGTCTATTTAATTTCTTATCTCCTGCTCTGTTAATAGCCTTCTACAACCTGCAAGAACCTTCTGTGTGTGATTAACGTTCAATTTACAGAGCAGGCGATACAAACTTCTAAAGAAAGTTAACATCCGATTGAAAATGGAACCATGGGGGCGGGGCCGGGCAGCCATGCTAGCAGGCTGCAAGTCACTATGGCTCCTGAGGAATTTAGCTAATATCGGGCAAATCCCCACTCAACTCAGCCTGAAACACCCTGAAAATCCATGGTGCAAGATCCTGGAGTGTCCCGGTGCAGCTAGAACATCTGATATCGGGTGGTTCTGGGTCCCGGTGAGATGCTCTGGGGCTTGGAGACTGAGGCCTACCCGGGGAGGGGGAGTAGAGCAGACGGCCGCTGCTTTGCTTTTCAGCCTCAGGGTCCCCCTCCTGTGGCGCTGAAGGGGTTAAAACCCCTTCAGCAGCTTACCTTAATGCAGCGCCGGGCTCCCTCGGCGCTGGTGACGTCTCCTCCCCCGGTCGACGTCAGCTCCCCGTCCGACGTCAGTGGAGCCAAATGCGCATGCAAGACATTCAAAGTGTCCATTGGAAAGCATTTCTCAATGCTTTCCTATGGACGCTCTGCGCGATGGAGGCATAATATGCCTTCAGCGTCGCAGATGTGCCTCTAGTGGCTGTCCAGAAGACAGCCACTAGAGGCTGGCTTAACCCCAAATGTAAACATAGCAGTTTCTTTGAACACTTCCTGTAAAGAGAGATATAATTTTTAAACTTCCTTTATTCCACAGTCTATTTAATTTCTTATCTCCTGCTCTGTTAATAGCCTTCTACAACCTGCAAGAACCTTCTGTGTGTGATTAACGTTCAATTTACAGAGCAGGCGATACAAACTTCTAAAGAAAGTTAACATCCGATTGAAAATGGAACCATGGGGGCGGGGCCGGGCAGCCATGCTAGCAGGCTGCAAGTCACTATGGCTCCTGAGGAATTTAGCTAATATCGGGCAAATCCCCACTCAACTCAGCCTGAAACACCCTGAAAATCCATGGTGCAAGATCCTGGAGTGTCCCGGTGCAGCTAGAACATCTGATATCGGGTGGTTCTGGGTCCCGGTGAGATGCTCTGGGGCTTGGAGACTGAGGCCTACCCGGGGAGGGGGAGTAGAGCAGACGGCCGCTGCTTTGCTTTTCACCCCGGCTGCAGAGAACCACAACGCGACTGGAGCCCTCCCGGCCCCGTTCACCCCCCCCCCCTTTGGAGCGGTGGGGGTTATCCCGGTCCCCACCAGGCAAGCAAACACCCACAAGGCACTCCTGGGCAGCTCGGCACCAGCCGCCAACGACTGCCACGCGGCCTCAACAAATTGGCCGAACGAGCTGTAACTGCCCCACAGGCCACTGGAGAAGAGCCGCGCAGACCGCGCAAACTGAGAACGCCTTACCCCAGCCTCCTACTACCAAGACTGCATACCATCACTGGTGGAAGGCCCTGAAAAGCTGTCCCCTTGTAACAGCTAGGTCGCACCGCTAACCGCACCTGGACAAGATGATCTGTTCAGCACAAGACCTGCACTCACCCCACGACTGGGTCACACGACCACATCAACCTCCGGACACTGTGCCCTTCAGCGGGTCGTCGGGACCCAGTAGTTTCGGAGAGACCTGCAGGGTGTATCCCCATGCCCAAGAAGAGGATGCCTACTAATAAGCTTCCACAAAGTAAGCGAACGGAAGACATGAAAGGCACAAACCGCAGAACTCACCGCAGGCAGCCTCACCAAGGGACACTCTGGCGGCATTCACCGCTACATGGAGGGAGATATTTGCTAATAATGTCACAGTCAAACCTGCAATACACAGCGGTCTCCAACACCCTGACACTCGCAGTGGATGACCCAGTGTGCCGCGATCTGCCTGATGGTACTCTATTCTACTCTTCTTTATTTTACTGCATTTTACTTTACTTTATCTGAATAATAGCCCTAGCTAAGATACTTGCTGTATAAAAACGTCTGTACACCCAAGCACTTATTAGCTGGTTAGGATGATGTACTATTCAGCATGTTTTTTACCTAAGTCAGACATGTTAATTAACTTCTTGTAATCATAACCCATGCTAATGTAACTCGTATTTACTAACATTCTGATCTAAGCAACATTACTTTAACATTTCAAAATGTGCAGATAATCTCAATGCTCCAACTGTTATGCCTGAAAATTATGCTCGGGGAATGCTATTGGGGCACCACGAGCTTGTATGTTATTTACACAAAGCACGATAAAAATAAAGAATAATAAAAAAAAAAAATGTCATTTCTAAAAAATTTTTTTAAATGTAAGCTGTGTCAGTCACGGGAGGTGTGTCTAGGTAGGGCTGCGGGTTCAGAAACAAAATAAATGTAACCCTTAAATGGCAAAAAAATGAGCAGTGAGACTGCAGGAGCATGATCTATACACCAAAACAGTTTACTTAAAGGGGCACTATAGTCACCAGTGCAACTACACGTATTCCTGACCCTATAGTGTTAACACGACCATCTAGCCCCCCTGGGCTCCTCATGCCTCCATAAATACAGAAAAAACTTACTGTATTCAAGCCAGAAGCTGTAAATCTGCATGCTGTTAGACTCAGAAAAACAAGCAGTCTGCTGACATGTGATAGCCTGATCCAATCACAGTGCTTCCCCATAGGATTGTCTGAGACTGACAAGGAGGCAGATCAGGGGCAGAGCCAGCATAATTCAAACACAGCCCTGGCCAATCAGCATCTCCTCATAGAGATGAATTGAATCAATGAATCTCTATGAGGAAAGTTCAGTGTCTGCATGCAGTGGGAGGAGATACTGAATCACAGGATGCTCGTGCACAGCAGATCTGAGTGGATGGAGACATATTATGCCTCCATCAACTCAGACGTCCCTCTGGTTCACTCTGAGTGACTGCAACTGGAGGTGTTCCTAGCTTTCAATGTAAACACTGTATTTTCCTCAGAAAATACAGTGTTAACATGAGAAAGGCTGCAGGGAGCTATAGTTCTCACCTGAACAACCTCATTAAGCTGAAGTTGTTCAGGTGACTATAGTGTCCCTTTAAAATAAAGTTGTTTTAATGCCTATAGAGTCCCTTTAACATTCACAGACAGCCCTCAATGGGGCAAATAGGCACAAAAGAATAGTCAAGTGAACCCCAAGGTTGAGGTAGATAGAAGTAAACAATACGAATATACTAAACTGGGTCAAGGGTTATATAGGGCAGGGGCAGTGTAGAACTAGTCAGGTCAAAAAAACAAACAAACAAAAAAAAAAAACCCAGAGCATTTTACAGCAGGTAAATGGATGGGACTTTATAGTATTGGATCCAGTCGGAATTTGAAAAGTGATTTGGCTACTCAATCAAGCAAACATAAGCGCAGTAACCAATACTCAAGCGACATTATATCTGGTTACATTTTGCACTATAACTTTTGCTAAAGGTGTTTGATCTTTATGAATTTATTTATTTTATCTTTTTTTAGACTGTGTTGTTGCAATATCCAGGGGGTTGCAATATGCCAAAAAGATTTACGTACTTATTATATTCATAATTGATATGTTATTTAATTTGAAACATTTATCGGTTTTCTTATCGGTGTTTTTTAAACTGATATTTTTGTTCAAGATTTTTCGTTTTCACGCCCTAGTGTAAATCAGTCATTTCCAAAATTGACTGCATTTTAATTGGCCCTACATTTTCAAAGCCCTGTATGCTTTACAATTTTCATGAAACGTCATATCGGTCAGAAGGGCAAGCAGGTCATTCTTGTAGCGCATGGGGTAAGGCCAGAGCAAAATCCTCCAGTAAGTGTTTATGATTACCAACCAAATCATTGCTGGTCCAACTTTCTTTTCCTACAGTGCCACCTGGTGGCCTATTACTACCGTACTGTGTACCCAAAATGAAATTCTACATACATACATTAGGGTCTGGCTTTAAAGTTAACTTGTGAGTCACATGTAGTATGAACTCCTAGGGGTGTAGGGAAGTGAATTCAATTTAAAGTAGAACACAATGGACCAGTTATAGCTAGTGCAATTGAAACTGTATTAAAATATACATAAAAGGATTATATCTGTCTTCGAAAATTAAAACAAAAAACAAAAAAAAACCCTCTATTATTTGCTTTAATCCTGTAGTATCCACAAATCTAAGAGTAACTCACAAGTTGATCATCGTGGGATATCTTTAAACCCTAATTTGTAATAAATTGAAAAGTGAATTTTAAAATGTAAGCTAAAATCAACTGCCTCTTAATTGCTTGTGTGCTCAGTCATAGAACAAGCAATTATTATCAGTTTTACACTAAACTGGGAATGTTCGGGAATTCAACAAAATGCATAATTTTAGACAAAAATAGCTAAACTGGAAAAACATGAAATTCGGCCTAAAAAAAAATCACTTTGCGAGAATCCTCACTTTTGTGAATAAGTTTGAATAATTTATGCTCAACGTGTCATTATTGGGAGCTCAGCTGTACCTGATTTGCAAGGAAACTCCCCACAATAGGGGCACCCCCGCTAAAATGCCAAGACCTGCACTATGAATAGATGGCAGGGACGCCATAGCCCATTTATCCATCTATAATACATTATTGTACTAGGGTACCGACACAGGAACACAAATAAAGCATGTGCACAAACTGATACTACAGCCAGGAAATGTAATATGCAAGGGTAAAATGATTAACATTTCACAGAGATACAGGATATTTCTCAATGATACCAGGGCCATGCAGACAATGGGATTCAGAGATAATGAATGCACCTTAACAAAAAACAGGTATTTAGATATGGCTTAGATATAAAAGAGGGCTGGTGTTTGTTCTACAGGTATTGGGATCTCAGGGGAGTACAAGCTAGGAGAGAATATTTACATACAGCATTCAAGATATAAAAGGAAGTCTACAGAGTATACACTACAGAGTAACAGCTAACACACAATACAACAAATAGTATCCATGGAAATGGTGGTAAAACTGTAAGTCTACGCTAATTAAACATGCACAGACACAGCCTGGAATAACGACAATAAAGCAATCCGTCACTGCAAAACTAAATCACTCGGTGGAAAAAAAATAAAGAGGTTAAGCAACGCAGTGTCTTGTTCGCAAGGTGTCAACGTCAAAATAGGAGAGCCCAGAGGATAGGACAGATCACTCAGTCTTCTGGTGTAGACAGATCACAGGTCTCAGAAATAAATAAATGAATATGCATAACTCATACTGGGTTATTTGCTAAAGTGAGAATTTAAAGAGAATTTCAAGTTTAAAGTCTAAATAGTCGAACTTGAAAACTTCTCTTTCAGTTATTCTTTAATTCAGCTACTCTGGCCTTAAATTTGAAATTCACTTTGGTGTGTACCAGCCCTTTTAAAGCCTGGACCAAATTTTGTCATTTCTTTGAAGTGTCACTTTTCAGTGGAGAAGAATTGCTTAACCTGCACCAAATGCTCAAGTGCCGACCGAGTTGCAGGTAGCCCCTCCTCTTAATATTGGTGATCTAAATATTATGAGAGCGCCCAAACTGGGACTTGAACCCTGGACCCTCAGATTAAATGTCTGATACTCTACCGACTGAGCCATCCATGCTCTTGCAAAGTTGCTCTGCTGGCGCTCCGTGTGTGCCTGGTAACATGGTCCAATTGAAAAGCTACTTTGAGCTGATTGAAAACGTAGCACTGCCTGTCAACCTGAAAACGGCTGAAAACAAGCTCACCTGCTTGTAAACTGAATCTCTTCTCCTGGCTTACACACAAATTGCCGCAAATCTTTGTCAGTTTACACACCTTCACCCCTTGCTTGAGTGCTGACAAGCTGTTTCAAGGTATCCGGGAGGTCTCCTTCCTCTTTGCGTATGATGCTGACTTCACATCCATTTCAAGGGGACAATTGACTTTGCATTTTCTCAAAGCACTTTTCTAGATCAGAAAGACACTGAATCTGTCTGGAACAAGTAGATCCCAGTGCTTGAGCAGACAGGAATGTTTGACAGTGGGATAAATAAAGGTAGGCGTGGCAAGTGAGGCGTTTGGAATGTGGGTGCTGAGAGAAAATCTAAGCGCGCATGACTCAAACGGTACACCCGAAACCCTTCTATTTGCCACAAGGAAGTTGGCGACGTTGAAAATGGACTTCAACACTAAAGTAAGAATTCAAGGTGAATTTAAAATTTGCGGTCAAATTAGCCAAACTGGAAATGTTTTCTACAAATGTTCTCTAAGTAACCTATGTTTTCCATTCAGCTACTCTTGCCTTAAATTTAAAATTCACTTTAAATTCTCACTGTGGTTAATAGCCCACCTTGGGTGTACCAGAACTTGTAAAGCTTGGACAGCCATTCCATAATGGTGATCTAAAAATCATGAGAGCACCCAAACAGGGACTTGAACCCTGGACCCTCAGATTAAAAGTCTGAAGCTCTACCACAGTGATGGCTAACCTTGACACCATAAATTGTTTCTGGACTACATTTCCCATGATGCTCAGCTAGCTTTTAGACTCTAAAAGCTAAAAGCTAGCTGAGCATCATGGGAAATGTAGACCAGAAACAATTTCTGGTGTCAAGGTTAGCCATCACTGCTCTACCGACTGAGCTCCATATGTGCCTGGTGACCTAGTCCTATTGAAAATCTACTCTCGGCTGATTTAAAATGTAGGACTGTAATCAAATTCTCACTTTGGTAAATAACCCTGATCATGAAAGCTAAACTACAGACCACTTTAAAGAATAGGCATGGTATACAGATTAACACTAACTAGGGCCATATAAGGTCTTCTAAAAAGGTTTAAGAGCCTTTCAAAAAGGATTTCACTTCTAGCATAAGAGATGGAGGCCATATAAGTGAAAGAGATCCATTGGCGTTATTTTGGATCCTCTATGTAAATAGAAGATGTAAGCTCATCGGATTGGACAATTCAGAAGAGGCATCCACCAAACCTGCAAGTCGAGCATTGCTTGGACAATCTACTATATTTGCCCGTTGTCTTCAATACACGCAGTGCAGAGCTTCCTTCGTCTTAACTTTTGATAGTAAATACAATGACTTCCCATCACATAGCATTACTTATCATAATTAAGGAACAATATTTACCGGTCAAAAAAGTAAGTGTGGAACTGCATCCCATCCATAAATAAAGCCTGGGTGCAACCAAACCTGGGGGCCAGCACCAAGGCCCAAGAAGTAGTTTGTAGTCATTGAAGAAAAAGGTCCAGGCTTAAATCAGCATTTTATTGAACAACATTGTCCAGCAGCAGGACACTGTAATTCAATAAAATGCTGATTTAAGCCTTGGAGTGCCTAGACTTTTTTATTCAGTGACTACAAATGTTTACAGCTATGAGCTTTGTGGAAACACTGCAGTACTGTTTGCCATATTCTAAGCATATTTCCAATGCCAAATACTTAGTATTCAGGGTAAGCCTAGCTACTAGATATTACTGCCAGGAACCAACACTTACCTTTAATTCACAGAGATAAAAAGCATGCCTTCTCTCAATTCACCAAACAAAGCCAACATATTAGCAGTATTTCTGGAAATTATATTACCAACAAGTGCGTAAATGGAAATTAAACACATGGACTACGGCTATATGTTATTGAAATAAAGAATTTGTATAAAAAAGGAGGGTATTGACTAAACTCAAGAAACATCAACCTTTCAATGACTGAAAATAGAAAACAAAAAAAAACACCTTGGTAAGACATGGCCTCATTAACTAAGGAGCTTCTAGACTGAAGTTGGTGTGCGGATTACCAGTCATCTGCAAGGTGTTCTGACAAGGCGATAGAAGTTCTGGAATATACAGTAGATTATAAACTTGGTAGCTGGTGATGTAAAAAGAGGAGGAGGAAAAACAGACAGAGCCCAGACAAATTTCGTTTTGAAATTTTATGGTAAGTAGGATATAAAATGTAAAGAATGTAACATTTGTTCCATGCAACAACAAAATGGGATATCTCTGAACTTGCCAACCCTTTTCAAGTTTTGGGCGAACACTACACAAAATAAATATACCGTATAAGGAGATAAATAGAAAACGGAGATACAATACAACAAGAAAACCAGGAAGATGTGCATCTGGCTGTAGGATTGGGACAGCAAAATACTATGAATGGGCTATATTCTTTTATTGAAAGCTAAACTAGATCACTGGAATATTGATGAAATGGAAAGCTACAAATATAACATTTTTTACTTTTTAGTCAATTTAGCAGCACAATAATTTGTGTTTTCTTGTTCATCTTCCTTTTTAATTGTTATAGCTTGAATAGTAATACAGTAAAGTCATGTGAACAGTGAATTTATGTAATAAACACAAGTAGCTGATGAACCAAACATGCTATAGCCTATTGCGGTGGTTATGGTGCAAGGAATTTTTGAGTGCAGTGGTTTTTTTGTGTGTGTATTTTTTAGCAGTTCTAAAATAAATAAATAAAAATAAAGATAAACGGCCTTTCGGCTTTTTCCTGTCCGAATTTAGTGGCAATCATGGGCTGTGGGCTAAGTGGTTACTGTTTTCTGAGCATATTGTTGCCATCCAAATTTGAAATACCACTTTATCTAGGCGGCTGCAGAGGGTCCAGGTTTGGGTGCCAAGAAAGACCCATTGATAAACACAAAGACTGCACCTGAAGGCTTCTTGCACCATAACCACTACAATAAGTTGTAGTAGTTATTGTGCTTAGAGAACCCATTTTGTTCAGGTTTACTTAATTGTGATATGAGGTTTATTTGAAAAGTAATAGAACAAACACTGAAAATGTGATGTTTGTTTTATCAGAGGTTAAATGTATTGCAGACAGTCCAGACCATATGTGTCTCCGAAAAGCCAGCCAGCTGAACTTCCTGGAACTGAAAGGGAAGTACTTTATGGAAACTCGTATGTCTCTAAATGGGAAGTTCCCCAATCGGCACACTAGTTTATTAGTACATAATCCCCCCCATAGGCTATTACATATTCAAAGACTTTATTTCTGAACATTTACATAGTTACGTAACTAAATAGGGACTTGCGTCCATCAAGTTAAGCCTTTCTCACATCTGTTTTTGCAGTTGTTCCAAAAGAAGGCAAAAAACAAAAAAAAACAAATTTCAACTGCTTCCAACTTTGCAAAAAAACTAGGAAGAAAATCCTTCTTGAACCCAGACTCTCCCGGGATCAAGAAGCTATTACCCCACAAATTAAAATTATATCCCTGAATATTATGATTTAGCAAGTATTTATCCAATTGCTGTTTAAACATCTGTATAGACATTTGTATATATATATATAGACTATAGATAAAACCACCTCTTCAGGCAGAGAATTCCACATCCGTATTGCTCTTACTGTAAAAACCCTCTCCTTTGCATTAGACTAAATCTCCTTTCTTCCAGTCTAAATGCTATGTATAGTCCTGTTTATAAACAGATTTGCAGACAATGGTTTGGATCGGCCCTGAATATATTTGTATAATGCTATCATAGCCCCTCTGAGGCAGTATTTTTCTTAACTAAAACAGATTTAAATGTGTTAACCTTTCTTCCTAAATAAAATGCTCAATTTCTTCCATTAATTTTGTAGCCTGTCTTCACTTTTTGTAGTGCCATAATATATTTCTTTAGAAAAGGTGCCCGAACTTGCACAGTATACATATATATTTTTTATTACTGGTATTTATAAAGCGACACCAGTGATTCATAAAGAGGCAAAATTATATTTTAATTCTTTAAATTAATGCCCCTTTTTATACATGACAATACTACTGAAACATGGCTTTCAATGCCTATTTCAAGATAGTTTATAAATATGTTAACATGGTACTTCCTGGTTATTTAGCTCATTGGAGCAATAGCCCAGAGCACCTGCCTTCAAAAGACTTCTCATTGAACTGCATTGGGAAGCTTGTGATTGGACAGTCACAGAAAGTCTGGGCTGGAGAAGAAGAGGAGGGCTTGCAAAGGTTGCAGGCACGATATATGCAGCTTTTGCAAGCCGTTTTGTGTAGTGGATGCAGTGTGCTTGTTTGTGTAGTGGATGCAGTGTGCTTGTTTGTGTAGTGGATGCAGTGTGGGTAGTGGATGCAGTGTGTGTGTTTGTGTAGTGGATGCAATGTGCTGGTTTGTGTAGTGGATGCAGTGTGGGTAGTGGATGCAGTGTAGTGGATGCAGTGTGTGTTTGTGTAGTGGATGCAGTGTGGGTAGTGGATGCAGTGTGTGTGTTTGTGTAGTGGATGCAGTGAGAGTATTTGATTACTAAATGCAGTGTGTGTGTGTGTGTGTGTTTGTGTAGTGGATGCAATGTGCTGGTTTGTGTAGTGGATGCAGTGTGGGTAGTGGATGCAGTGTGTGTTTGTGTAGTGGATGCAGTGTGCTTGTTTGTGTAGTGGATGCAGTGTGCTTGTTTGTGTAGTGGATGCAGCGTGGGTAGTGGATGCAGTGTGTGTGTGTGTAGTGGATGCAGTGTGGGAAGTGGATTCAGTGTGTGTGTTTGTGTAGTGGATGCAATGTGCTGGTTTGTGTAGTGGATACAGCGTGGGTAGTGGATGCAGTGTGTGTGTGTTTGTGTAGTGGATTCCGTGTGGGTAGTGGATTCCGTGTGTGTGTTTGTGTAGTGGATGCAGGGCTGGAGAAGAAGGGGAGGGCTTGCAAAGGTTGCAGGCACGATATATGCAGCTTTTGCAAGTCGTTTTAGATATACCCCCAATGAAAAATGTATAATTAAAGCTGCACTGTCATCCCCACGAAAAAAATTGTATTTCATAAAGATAGAATTAGGGATCGACCGAAATTGATTTTATAGAGTAGATACCAATACCGATAATCGATGAACTTTCAGGCCGATAGCCAACCGATATTCTGTACATTTACCATATTTATTTATTTTTTGCAAATCTTTTTTTATGTGGTAAATGCACAAAATATAGATGTCAGTCAGATTTGTTTTTATGTTTTCAAGAATATTTAGATGTGTGTGTGTAGTGGATGCAGTGAGAGTATTTGATTACTAAATGCAGTGTGTGTGTGTGTGTTTGTGTAGTGGATGCAATGTGCTGGTTTGTGTAGTGGATGCAGTGTGGGTAGTGGATTCAGTGTGTGTGTTTGTGTAGTGGATGCAATGTGCTGGTTTGTGTAGTGGATGCAGTGTGGGTAGTGGATTCAGTGTGTGTGTTTGTGTAGTGGATGCAGTGTGCTTGTTAGTGTAGTGGATGCAGTGTGCTGGTTTGTGTAGTGGATGCAGTGTGTGTGTTTGTGTAGTGGATGCAATGTGCTGGTTTGTGTAGTGGATGCAGTGTGTGTGTTTGTGTAGTGGATGCAATGTGCGTAGTGGATGCAGCGTGTGTGTGTAGTGGATGCAGTGTGGGTAGTGGATTCAGTGTGTGTGTGCGCGCGTTTGTGTAGTTTATGCAGTGTGGGTAGTGGATTCAGTGTGTGTTTGTGTAGTGGATGCAGTGTGGGTAGTGGATGCAGTGTGTGTTTGTGTAGTGGATGCAGTGTGCTTGTTTGTGTAGTGGATTCAGTGAGAGTATTTGATTACTAAATGCAGTGTGTGTGTGTGTAGTGGATGCAATGTGCTGGTTTGTGTAGTGGATGCAGTGTGGGTAGTGGATGCAGTGTGTGTGTGTAGTGGATGCAGTGTGCTTGTTTGTGTAGTGCATGCAGTGTGTGTGTGTGTGTGTAGTGGATGCAATGTGCTGGTTTGTGTAGTGAATACAGTGTGTGTGTGTGTGTGTGTGTTTGTGAAGTGGATGCAGTGTGGGTAGTGGATTCAGTGTGTGTGTGTTTGTGTAGTGGATGCAGTGTGGGTAGTGGATGCAGTGTGTGTGTGTGCGTGTGTTTGTGTAGTGGATGCAGTGAGTATTTGATTACTAAATGCAGTGTGTGTGTGTGGTGGATGCAATGTGCTTGTTTGTGTAGTGGATGCAGTGTGTGTAGTGGATGCAGTGTGGATAGTGGATTCAGTGTGTGTGTTTGTGTAGTGGATGCAGTGTGTGTGTGTGTGTGTGTGTAAATATGTAGGAACTCCCCTCCTCCCCACCCCTTACCTGTCTCTTAGTGCCCCCCTCCCCATTCCCCAGTTCCTCTCCCTTCTCTTTTAGTGGTCACCCCTATCCCAGTGTTCCTTTTCCCTTCCCTCCCCTGTGAACATTAGTGTCCACCCTTAATGTTCTTCACCCCCCTTCCCTGTCCCATAGTGTTCTTCATCCCCCTTCCCGGTCTCATAGTGTTCTTCATCCCCCTTCCCGGTCTCATAGTGTTCTGTCCCCCCCTTCCCCTGTCCCATAGTGTTCCTTACCTCCCCCCACCCCCTTACATAGTGTTCCTTACCAACCCCCTTCCCCCATAGTATTCCTTACCACCCCCACCTTCTGTCCCATAGTGTTCTACCACCCACATCCCTTAGTGCCCCTCTCTCTTTCCCCTCCTTGTGTCTCCTAGTAGCGTGGCCGAGCGGAGCACATCGCGGTACAGGAGATTCAGTCTCCTGTACCCAGCCTTGACATCCTTTAGTCTCCTGTACTCAGAGAGCCCTTCCTTTCAGTCCGGCCGGGTACAGGAAACATAAAGTTCCTGTACCGCTGTGCGCACTGCTCCGCCACTCTACACAGAGTGCCTGGCAGGAGGGAGCACTGTACTCATTATGACTGTTTTGGAAGTTAAAGTGAAATTGAAGTTATATACAGAGACAAAGTAGGGACTACTCTGTCTTTGTATTTCTCCTATACCTGACTTTCTTAGATTCAGGGCAGAGTCTAAGTGACGGCTGCAGGGAATTGGCTGTATCTATGGGGGATCCCACGGTCTCGCAGCATCTTCCATAGACCACCATGCACAATAGTACAGCAGTAATATCGGCTCTGAAGAGGACCCCCAGATCAAAAGAAAAGGGTAAATCTCACCTTTATCTCCCCCCTGCTCAACCCCACTAGCAGTGATGTTACGGTCTAGGTCAGGCTTCCCCAAACTCCAGATGATGCTGAACTACAACTCCCATGATTCTCAGCCTATTTCATTTATAGAATCATGGGAGTTGTAGTACAGCAACATTTGGAGGGCCGGAGTTTGGGGAAGCCTGGTCTAGGTCATTGTGAATTTGGCAAAGTCCCCAGATGGTGTCAGTGTCGCTTTAAATACATGCATGTTTTGACTACAGATATAGCTACTAAACATTAATTTAAAAAAAAACAAAAAAACATTTTTGTTTTTGGGCAGTGGAGTGTACCTTTAATGCATTATTTAGATAACGCATTCAAATTATAATACAATTGTAACAAATAATAAAATAGATTACATTTTAAAGTTCATTTTAAATGAACAGCTATTTGTTTGATTGAAGGCATGTTTGCGACATGGGATGTCAGAGTGAATGAATGCAGGGCTGTAACAATGTGGGATGTCAGTATGAATATATGGATGTATATGTGCAGTTAGTTTATTTGTGTGAAGTGTATCTGTATGGAATGTGTGTGTGAGATTAGCGCAGTCTTTGCCACCTTAAAGGGACACTATAGTCACCGAGACCACTTCAGCTCAATGAAGTGGTCTGGGTGCCAGGTCCCTCTAGGGTTAACCCTGCCTGCTGTAAACAGAGTATCAGAGAAACTGCTATGTTTATATTGCAGGGTTAATCCAGCCTCTAGTGGCTGTCTTCCTGACAGCCGCTAGAGGCGCTTCTGCGATGCTGGATGCGAAAAATCGCATCCAGCGCGCAGAAAGGCCATAGGCAAGCATTGAGAAATGCTTTCCTATGGACTGTTTGAATGCGCGCGCGGCTGTTGCATTCCGGGAGCTGACATCGGCGGGGAAGGTGAGGTCACCAGCGCTGAGGGAGCCCTGACACTATAGTGATCCTTTAATTCAAATGTAGCCCAGTCATCCATGGTTCAGATGTTCTCTACTGCCCGTTGCTAGCCCATCAACCATTTCATGAGCCTACTCATTTCTCCATGGCACTAGGCTATGCTTCCTTATTTAATTAATGTACTACTTCCCACGTGTCACTAGTCCATTGCGCCTGTTTATATGACCACTTCCTAAGATCACTTTCAAAATTCCTCACTCAACATAGCTTACATGCACACACACAATTTTTTTTAACGGCAATACAAAAAATACAATTAAAAAGCTCACTGGCTCAGTTCACTTAAAGCACGGTTGTATGTGACTGGACTCGCTCCAGTTGGTAGAGACTCTGATTCTGAAGCCTCAGGAACCACAAAGCCCCTACTGGTTCCCTCTGTATGTGGCAACTTGTGCATAAGGCTGTAGGTATAACCAACATCCTGAGTTAGCACACTAGGCACCACTTTTCGCAAGCCCATTAAGGAGTAAGTGGAAATTGTGATCCTTGACCTAGACACGAAAAAAACTTCCACTCAATATAAAACAGATGGCCTATGATGCCCAAATGTGGATTATGAAAGCTAGTGCCGTAGTGCCCCCTTCCTGCAAATGGAGTATTCATGAAGATAAAATCTTTATGAAATATTTACACTGACTGTGTTGGAGTTTCACAGAAATTTCAACCCAGTCAAAAGATATACGGAGACGCAAGACACTTCTAGACACTGGGCGGAACTACCGCCGTCAAGAAGTGACAATCCACCAACCGTCATTAGTTACGTGATGGCTGCAGGGATTTGGCTCTATCTATAGAGGATACCATGGCCTTGCAGGATCCTTCAAAGACCTCAATGCTGCAAGTCAGGAGCAGAAGAGGACCATCCAGAAATAAATGGTCCTGCGAAGGACAGGTTCAGATAAGTTAAACATACCTTTGCCTGCCTCTCAACCAGCCACCAGATTCCCAGCGGCTATGTCACTGTTCAGGGTCTATGCAAAGTCCCCAGACAGAGACAGTTCCGCTTTAAATGTACCGTGTTCACCATATGGCTCCACTACTCTGAAGATGCCATTCTCAGCACTCACTGAAGATGTACCTTAGTCTACCTGTAAATCCATATGAAAGCACTATCTTTTTTTTTCTTTTTTTAGGTGTCACAAAATATACCTCTTCACATTCTATTAACTAATGTCCCAGTACCCTCCCAATAAATATTCCACTATTTCAAGACTGCCTGGTACATGAAAATTAATGTGTCTTCATGTTGGCCATGTATTTGGTTACCCTGGGCCAGAGATGCCACAGAAATGGAAAATTCACATTATGCTCAGACGGTCTAGAACTTGCCACTCTTCCCTTCTGGAGTCTACCTGTTGGGATATACGTACCCCTATCGTTTGCAAGTTCTCCCCCCATTATTCCCAACAATATTTTCTTGTAGGAGTAATTTCTCCTTCCTGCATTCCATTTGTCTCCATCCCTTTTTTCCTTGTTTTCTTCACAACCTATTCACCTTCTGCACATTCCACACATTCCAACTCACTGAGTTACTTCCCATCACGGACTTCAAAATAAAAATCATCTGTTCTTGAGCAGGTCTTAAAATTAGGTCAATACAACCCAGTGGCGGATCCAGAGCCTGATCTCGGGAGGGGCACTTGTAGATTATTTAAAGAAATAATCCAGACACAATAACCACTACAGCTCAGTGTAGTGGTTATGGTGTCTATAGTGCCGGGACCCCCTCCCAGAGTAAGTAGTCAAACCGTTTAAGAACAGTTTGACAACTTACCTGAAGTCTGCTGGGAAATGGGGCTGTAGTAGTGCATAGGAGCAGTAGTGTGTGTGAGTGGTGCAATGTGTAAGGGGTGCAGTGTGTGTGTGAGGGGGACAGTGTGTGAGCGTGTGTGAGAGCGGCAGTGTATGTCAGGGATGCAGTGTATGTGTGGGACAGTATGTGTGTGTGTAACAGTTGCAGTGTGTGTGTGTGAGTATTGCAGTGTATGTGTGAGTGTGGGCAATGTGTGTATATGGGGCGGCAGTGTATGGGGGGCAGTGTGTGTGTATGGGGGGCAGTGTGTGTGTATGGGGGGCAGTGTGTGTGTATGGGGGGCAGTGTGTGTGTATGGGGGGCAGTGTGTGTGTATGGGGGCAGTGTGTGTGTATGGGGGGCAGTGTGTGTGTATGGGGGGCAGTGTGTGTGTATGGGGGGCAGTGTGTGTGTATGGGGGGCAGTGTGTGTGTATGGGGGCAGTGTGTGTGTATGGGGGGCAGTATGGGTGTATGGGGGGCAGTATGGGTGTATGGGGCAGTGTGGGTGTATGGGGGGCAGTGTGTGTGTGTATGGGGGGCAGTATGGGTGTATGGGGGGCAGTATGGGTGTATGGGGGGCAGTGTGAGTGTATGGGGGGCAGTATGGGTGTATGGGGGCAGTATGGGTGTATGGGGGGCAGTATGGGTGTATGGGGGGCAGTATGGGTGTATGGGGGACAGTGTGGGTGTATGGGGGGCAGTATGGGTGTATGGGGGGCAGTATGGGGGGCAGTATGGGTGTATGGGGGGCAGTATGGGTGTATGGGGGGCAGTATGGGTGTATGGGGGGCAGTGTGTGTGTATGGGGGCAGTATGGGTGTATGGGGGCAGTGTGGGTGTATGGGGGCATTGTGGGTTTATTGGGGACAGTGTGGGTGTATGGGGGCAGTATGGGTGTATGGGGGGCAGTGTGTGTGTATGGGGGCAGTATGGGTGTATGGGGGCAGTGTGGGTGTATGGGGGCATTGTGGGTTTATTGGGGACAGTGTGGGTGTATGGGGGCAGTATGGGTGTATGGGGGGCAGTATGGGTGTATGGGGGGCAGTATGGGTGTATGGGGGGCAGTATGGGTGTATGGGGGGCAGTGTGTGTGTATGGGGGGCAGTGTGTGTGTATGGGGGGCAGTGTGTGTGTGTATGGGGGGCAGTATGGGTGTATGGGGGGCAGTATGGGTGTATGGGGGGCAGTATGGGTGTATGGGGGGCAGTATGGGTGTATGGGGGGCAGTGTGAGTGTATGGGGGGCAGTATGGGTGTATGGGGGCAGTATGGGTGTATGGGGGCAGTATGGGTGTATGGGGGGCAGTATGGGTGTATGGGGGGCAGTATGTGTGTGTGTATGGGGGGCAGTATGGGTGTATGGGGGGCAGTGTGAGTGTATGGGGGGCAGTGTGAGTGTATGGGGGCAGTATGGGTGTATGGGGGGCAGTATGGGTGTATGGGGGGCAGTATGGGTGTATGGGGGGCAGTATGGGTGTATGGGGGGCAGTATGGGTGTATGGGGGCTTTTTTTTTTTTTAATATATATATATTTTTTATTTAAATAAATATTCTATGTCCCCCCTCCCTTCTTACCTTTACTGGGGGGAGGGGGGACATTTCCCTGGTGGTCCGGTGGGCGATTCATTGGGGGGGGGCAGTATGGGTGTATGGGGGGCAGTGTGTGTGTATGGGGGGCAGTGTGTGTGTATGGGGGGCAGTGTGTGTGTATGGGGGGCAGTGTGGGTGTATGGGGGGCAGTGTGTGTGTATGGGGGGCAGTGTGTGTGTATGGGGGGCAGTGTGTGTGTATGGGGGGCAGTATGGGTGTATGGGGGGCAGTGTGGGTGTATGGGGGCAGTGTGGGTGTATGGGGGCAGTGTGGGTTTATTGGGGACAGTGTGGGTGTATGGGGGGCAGTATGGGTGTATGGGGGGCAGTGTGTGTGTATGGGGGGCAGTATGGGTGTATGGGGGGCAGTATGGGTGTATGGGGGGCAGTGTGGGTGTATGGGGGGCAGTATGGGTTTATTGGGGACAGTGTGGGTGTATGGGGGGCAGTATGGGTGTATGGGGGGCAGTATGGGTGTATGGGGGGCAGTATGGGTGTATGGGGGGCAGTGTGTGTGTATGGGGGGCAGTATGGGTGTATGGGGGGCAGTGTGTGTGTATGGGGGGCAGTATGGGTGTATGGGGGGCAGTATGGGTGTATGGGGGGCAGTGTGAGTGTATGGGGGGCAGTATGGGTGTATGGGGGGCAGTGTGAGTGTATGGGGGCAGTATGGGTGTAATATAAGGGTATGGGGGCTTTTTTTTTTTAATATATATATATTTTTTATTTAAATAAATATTCTATGTCCCCCCTCCCTTCTTACCTTTACTGGGGGGAGGGGGGACATTTCCTGGTGGTCCGGTGGGCGATTCATTGGTGGTCCCAGTGGGGAGAGTGAACTCTAGCCCACGCTCCCGGGCTAGAGTTCACTCTCGCGAGATTTGGAGCGTTGCCGTGGTAACCGCGGCAACGCTCCAAATCTCGCAAGAGGAGGACTCGGAGGAGCTGCAGCCTGACCTCCGGGTCCTCCCTCTCACTCCCTCCCCCGCCGGCCGCCAGCACAGTGCCTGCGGACCGGGGAGGGAGATCTGTGATCTCCCCTCCGGTCTGCCCGCACATTGCAGGGCTGGCAGGGGAGGGGAGAGGAGAGGGAGACCGTCGGTATTCTCGGGGGGGGGCAATTGCCCCGTTGCCCCCCCCCTGGATCCGCCACTGATACAACCTCAGATGAACAATGCATGCCATATTACACTGTGTCATGATTAATTTAACAAAAATAAAGCCAATATGGAGAAGCCATGTGTGAACAACTAACGACGCCCTTACTGCTTCCATAGGAATTACGAGACTAAGTAGCAGACAGGTGCTGCTCATCAAATGCCCTTAATTAATTGATCATCATCAAGTGTGGCCACCTCTATAAAAGCCAAAGTTTTAGCAGTTTGCTGGTCTAGAGCATTCAGGTGTGAGTTAAGACTATGCAAAAGAGAAAAGACATCAGCAATGATATTAGAAAAATAATTGTTGCTACCCTCCAAACTGAGAAGGGTTATTAGGCCATTTCCAAACAATTTGAAGCCCATTCTACACGACTATTCAAAAGTTGAAAACATTCAAGATAGCCAATGTCAGACTGTGCAATGCTGAAAGAAATTACAAAACAATCCAAGAGTTACATCTCAGACTTTACAGGTCTCAGGTAGCATTTTAAATGGTAAAGTTCATGAAAGTACGATAAGAAAAAGACTGAACAAGTATGGTTTGTTTGGAAGTGTTGCCAGGAGAAAGCCTCTTCTCTCTAAAAAGTGCAAGGCTGCATGGATAAGTTTGGCAAAGTTGCATCTAGAAGACTTTGGAACAGTGTCCTGGACAGATGAGACTAAAGTGGAGATATTTGGCCATAATGCATAGCACCACAGCACCAGAGCATATCAGCACAAACACCTCATACCAACTATCAAGCACGGTGGTGAAGGGGTGATTATTTGGTCTTGTTTTGTAGCCACAGGACCTGGGAACCATGAACTCAAACTCCAAGTATTCTAAAATCAAATTTGAGGCCATCTGTCTTACTGCTCAAGCTTGGCTGAAATTGGGTCATGCAACAGGACAACGATCCCATGCACACCAACAACTCTACACATTATGGCTGATAAAAAAAAAAGAATCAAGGCTTTGCAATGGCCCAGTCAAAGTCCAGGCCTCAAACCAACTAAAATGATGTGACAGGACCTTAAGAAAGCTGTGCATAAACAAATGCCAGCAAACATCAATTAACTGTAGCAACGTTGTAAAGAAGAGTGTGATAAAATTCTTCCACAATATGAAAGACTAATAAAGTCGTACAGAAAATTCTAAATTAATTACTTCACATTATTGCTGCTAGAGGTCGTTCTGCAAGCTATTGACTCATAAGGTCTACTTGGTTTTTCACACAAGGCTTCTCCATTTTGGCTTTATTTTTGTTAAATAATTCATCACACAGTGTAATGTGTCATGTGTTGTTCTTCATCTGAGGTTGTATTTACCTAATTAAGACCTGCTAGGAAACAGATCATTATTATGTCCCGATATGTAAAAACATAGAATCCAAAGAGGGTGTACTTTCATTTTTCCATGACTGTATGTTTACAGTCTCATCAAGAATGTATGCACATCCATAACATTCTATTGTTTGTGCTGAACACATGTTGACAGAGCCAGCAATTTATTCCCACTGTTATTCAATCTGGCACATTAGAAAATAAAGATCAATAGATTTACCTGCATTTTCCTTTTTACTGTGTCGAAGGGGAAAGATATCGACTGTGCCACGGCTGCTGCTAAACAACCTTTCATAAAATTCTGAAGTGCGGTTGGATGACTACCAGGTTCTTGCCACAGTCTGTCCAAGCTGAAGTCCATAAAGAACAAGCTGGCGGAAAACGGGATTGCTCCTGGGAAAAGAAACACGTGGTTTTTATTCCTTTTTCTAAACACTAAATTAACTAGAAAACAAATTGCAATATTTATGCTGAAATATCCAATCTGTGACTATAACTGGGTTGAATAATTTGTATTAATCAGATGTGTTGGCCTAAAACTTGCAATATTCTATTTAGAATTTAGTAGACAAACAACAAAATAATAAAATACATTAAAGGGTTGCTCCAAGCATCATATCCTAGCCACTCCATCCTGCTGTAGTGTTTATGTTTACAGGAGTGCCATTGCTCAGTTCGCTGGCAACGGGGCAAACTATTTTGGAACGGTTTGCACCCCTCTGGTGCCACTCTTCAAGAAGTCGATCCAGTTGCCATTCAATAGCTAAGAGGATGAGCTGATTGTTCTCAGCCAAAGAATGGCAAACTGCGAACATTTGCACATAATTGACATCAGCCAGCCCAGTCCCGATGATGCTGCCAAAGGTGGCGTTACACCACTGGCAGCAAAGTGGCTATACTCCATATGTGCAGCGTTTTATACTAAAATGCTGCACATACAGAATCAGGGCACCATGACCACTTCAAATCACTGAAGTGGTTATGGTTCTTGGTGTAACCCATTAAATCAAGGCACTCAAATATCACAAAACCTTTGGTTCACTTAATTTCACTCTCAACTGTTTACCGCTACATCTGCATATTTTTGTATTAATGCTGATAACGCTTGTTATTTTTGGATAAATATATGATATATACAATATCAGTAAACCGTGCAAAAATAAAGCATATATATATATATATATAGAAAATTGTAAAGATGATAGCACTCTCAGGACTCCAATATAAGATTTAACTTTTAATGATTTACAGGATAAAAGATCGACGTTTCAGTCTGCTATACACAGACTTTCATCAGGACTGATGAAAGTCTGTGTATAGCAGACTGAAACGTCGATCTTTTATCCTGTAAATCATTAAAAGTTAAATCTTATATTGGAGTCCTGAGAGTGCTATCATCTTTACAATTTTCTACATTCTTGCTTGACAAGCACCAGGCAAGTAATTTTCTATTTCATGGAGTGCAAGATTATTTTCTATTTTTATATATATATATAAAAAGGAAATGAGGGACTGGCACTTTCACATTATATGTACTAAGCTACCTAACTTTGAATGTAGAAAAAGGGATCTGGAGTATAGATGCTTATATAGGAGAACCCAGCTCAAAAATTATTTAACAAGAAATCAAGGTTCATAGTGCAAAATAAATTAGTAAATACAACCCCCCCCCCACCTCCTAAGTAAGAAACAAAAACAAGACTGAAGAAGGAGTTACACCTTCGGCAGCAAAAGTTATGTGCATAGTTTCATAGCGAAATATTGCACATGCAAACTCCAGGCACCATGACCACTTTAAAACACTGAAGGGGCCCTAGTGTTTGGAATAACCCTCTAACTTACCATTAATCCAGCACTAAGATGGTCTCTCGCTACAAATCAGCCCTGCCTCTGCGAGATAGTCACTAGAGCTGATCTCCCAGCCCATCCAATGCTTCTCTCAATGAAGAATTTGGAGCAATTATTTCCCTGCACTGCTTCTCATAGAGAAACACTGAAGACAATGCTTCTCATCGAAAATTCTGTGAATGCGCTTTATGCTATAGCACAAAGCAGTGAGGAAAAGAACTCTCTGCAGTACGACACCAGGAATACCCAGTGGCTTTATGAAGAAAAAAAAAAATCTATTATTTTCTTAAAATTGGCACATTAATAAAGTGAGAAAGAGGGGATATTTTTAACTCCTAAATCACTTTAGTAGGCTGCAGTGTGTTCCTTCCAAAAGGAATTCATTGCACATGTAATTTAAAGGGACACTATAGTCACCAGAACTACAGCTTATTGAATTGAATTATTGAAATGTTCTGGTGAGTAGAATCATTACCTTCAGGCCTTTTGTTGTAAACACTGTCTTTTCAGAGAAAGTGCAGTGTTTACATTACAGCCTAGTGATAACTTCACTGGCCACTCCTTAGACGGCTGTTAGAGATCCTTCCTGGATCATGGCTGCCTAAAATGCATCCAAACATTCAGTATCTCTTCCCTTTGCAAGCAGACACTGAACTTTCCTTTATTGATTCAATTCATCTCTATGAGGAGATGCTGATTGGCCAGGGCTGTGTTTAAATCATGCTGGCTCTGCCCCTGATCTGCCTCCTTGTCAGTCTCAGCCAATCCTATGGGGAAGCATTGTGATTGGATCAGGCCACCACTTCAGACTGCTTGTTTTTACTGAGTCAAACAGCATGCAGAGTTACAGCTTCAGGCTTGAATACAGTAAGAGGTTGCTATATTTATGGAAGCATGAGGGGACCAGGGGGGCTAGATGGTGGTTTTAACACTATAGGGTCAGGAATACATGTTTGTGTTCCTGACCCTATAGTGATCCTTTTAAAACAAATTGGAAGACGTAGAGTAACATTTATAACCATGTGCTTACATACCGATAAGTGGTAGAGAAACCCCTCGATACAAAGCCCGGAATCCTTCCTGGTAATAGATGGAACAAAAAGCATGAATAATCCCTCTGTAGGTAGGTTCTAGGCGGTTCTGTACGATTAGTCGTGTTTTGATGACATCAGTGGGATAGATCACAACAGCAGCAACCATTCCTGAGATACTCCCTGCAACAATGGCTTTCCATGCAGTAACTTGCCCAAAGTCATCCATACAAAATAATGTTAATCTACAAAAAGAAAGGAAATAAAAAGAATGGTAGAAAACATGTTAACATGTTTCATCACAATACATCAATTCTGCTTTAAAGCAAACATAATATTGGCGTGATTGATATGGATACCACCCATATCCTTGCCAGTGTCTTGCAGTGTCTTGAATTTCTCAAATAAACATTTATTTTTTCGATGATAAACAAGCCCTTAAACTGGCTCTCATTCACAGGAATCCTTTATGTAATTATGTCATAAATCTGTATAATCTGCAGTCTGTATAATCACATCAAACCACTCTAGAAAAAAAAAGATTTTTCACAGTGCTGTCCTGAAAAATGCAGCAAAGTAGTAAAATTGAGGCAACAACCATAGAAATTAGAGGAACCAGCAGGCACACTCCATTGGGGACTGCACCCCTTGTATCACTTTTCAGTACATGTCCCTTTCATAGATCTACCCTATTGTAGTCTACGAGCACTGTATATCTGACTCTTACTTTCTAGAAAGCAAGGATTTCATTTTTCATTTTTTATTTTACCAGTAACGGAGCGGTGGGAGTACCATGCTTATTCCTAGGTTTGCATACTTGATCTTACTCCCAATGATCAATGAGAATAAGAGAGGGCAGGCATGGGGGTAAGCTCATCAGAATGCTTTTGTTAGGGTAATTTAAAAATTTGGAAAACTGATATGATCAGCTGTCTAATTTGGCACTGTAACTAAAAAAAAAAAAAAAACACTGTACATGGAGCACATTGCTGTAATCAGGTGATGTATATTAACACAAGATACTCTATAGTACAGTGTACCTCCCAACACTGGGAGATAAAAAATGGAGATCGAGGGTAGGCAGGCCTATGGGGGCATGAAACTGACATGACGTGCCTGACTTGCAGTACCCAAAATGAGTTGTCTTGCCCAGAAATGGGGCTTAGGCAGACAAACAAGGGGCATGACAGCCTGGCATGCATGTGTTAATAAATGCCATCCAAGCTGTAAACCCTAACTTTATATCAAACTGTTAAAACATGTTCACATTAAACAGAGGGATAGTATCAGGACATTCTGGGCTTTTAATTGGTTAGCTGCTACACAGATAGAGAAATAGTCCTTGCAAATCAATATGTCAAAATTCATAGTTGTCTTATTTTGGTCCTGGAAACACCAAATTCTAATGCAATGAAAAATAAATTGCAAAATTCATGCTTCAGAGTATGAGCCTTTTTGCTATTTTTCAATTCAGTTTTTAATTTACTACATTTCGATATTTAGTTAATAAACCCTAAAGGGAAAATGCCAAAAATGCGCAAGTACTACCTTTAAAACCATTACCCTGTGTTGTATTCTGCTGAAAAAAGAAAACATTATGTGATTCTCTGCTTAGAAATTACCCACCCCATATTTCAGTACCGATCAAGGGCTTACACAGAAATCTGGGCTGCACTGAACTCTTGTGAAAACATAATATAAAATTACATCTATACTTCATAACCAAACCAACAAATGTCTTTTTTTGGCTGACATGCCCTAAACATAGGTCAGTACAGCATGCTAAATGCCAGGCTATAACTAGTACAGGGTTTCATGTTGTGCATGTGATGTTTACCTCAGCTGACACTTGCCAACACGTTTATTGGATGGCAGGGAGTTATCCTGAGTACTAGCACTCCATTCCTTCTATATGTATTAATCCGAATGTAGCACTGATATAATAAGGAAGTACACAAGGGTGAGATGCATTATTCATTGTAGATGTTTCTGTGTTTAGATAAAAGTGTAACAAGAAGTATAAACTATTCCTCAAAGGATAAATCTGTAAAACTGAACATGCCCAATTATTAGTCTTCTTGAAGAATTGTTAAGAAAGAGAGTAACATAGATTAGTTGGTGTTTAAAATCTATACATAATAAAATAAATACATTATAGGAGTAAGACATAAAAGCGATTCTCTATTCTAGATAGATAGATAGGTAGATGTCTCCAGCAGCCCTGGCACAGTTAGCCTCCCTGGGCAGTACTTACCTTTTATAGACAGACAGCTGGACAGCACTGAAAGGAAAGAGGCGCACACAAGCAGTTAGGTTACCCTTCCATAGGGCTCTCACTCCTTCTGCTCTGCACAGCACGTGGAAAGTGTTCAGGAATCCCTGTTTGGAGTGGAAAGTGCCCACTTGTGTGAGTATCTTCACTACATCCAGGGGGGCAGTAGTAGTGCGGCTCAGCACCCCAGCAACACCCCCACATAGTGTGCTCTGCCAGTAGGTGAGCCTGGGGTCCCTCTTGAGACTTGCCATGCAGAGAGATGTACTTCAGGGTGGGTGCAGTGAGTCTTGTTATAGGCAGGAGGACATGGGCACAGGCTGGCAAGGGGCAGCGAGGACATGGGCACACTATTGTCTCTCTAGTACACCCCTTGCCAGGTCAGGGGCCACTGTCAGCTGCTGGTTGGCCACTTTCAGCTCAGCTATTCATGTTTACCATTGGCTACACAGGTTGCAGGTTCCACCCACCGAGGGGTGGACAAAAAGTAGATCACCAGCTACTACTACAACTCATTAAATGCTTTGCAAGAGAAAGGGGGGGGGGGGTTAAATGCAGAAATAGTGTTTCTGCGGCCAACTTCTTAGTGGAGCAGTCACCATGGTAACTAATAGAACGTTCCTGCTGAGTGCTCCACTGTTAGAACTTTGCTCCAGAATGTCTGTTTATATATATATTAGTAATCCCAAAGCTTCCAGGGATTCGGAGTTCTGCTCCAGCCAGGATCTCCCTGTGTAAGGATAATGAATATCAGGATTTGGCTGCCTTGGCATGATGGGAGTTTAGCAGTGGACATCCTGCTACTGATCAATTCATTTCACCATGCACCCATTGAAATGCATTGTCAGAGCCGTTATATGTGTAACTGAAGACCACTGTCTGTTTTTTTTTTTTTATCGAATTACTTTTGTTTCTGCACCTCTTTTTTTTTTTTATTGTCGCCTATCTTATGTAACTTCATCCTAAAAGTAAACATTTAAGCATCTCTTAATATGCACAGGGGTTTTATATTTGTTTAAATATCTGTGTGTTGGTAAATTAACGGGTTTTTTTATTTATTTATTTTTAAAAACATTATTTATTTATTTTTTACACACAGAGCTTTTGCTCGTGCGCAGATTTCACTTCCGGCGAGCGCCTTCGTCTTTTTCCGATAGTTAAGCGCGAGTGTCTGTGCGCATGCGCAGTGCCAGGCAACAATGTTTGTCATCAACTCGTGGGCTAAGGCCTCCCCTGCGCATGCGCAAATAGCCCCTGCATTGTAAACCGTTGCTGTGCTGTGTCTGGTGTAAGTTTTCTCCTCGTATCTGATTTGCACGTTAATTATTAAGATCTTTGCGCTTATAAGACTGCTTTGTGCGTCAATTGTGACAGCTTTACTTGGGACTCATAATTTAAAAAAAAATAATAATATATATATGTATATTATCTGTACACATTGCATGGTCCCCAGTGTTAGGAGTTAAATGCTTGCAATCCATAGCAGTAGGTAAGGGGGTTATCCCCCCCCCCCCCCAACTATAACTGTTTGCTCTATATTTTTATGAGGCTGAATTTAACTAATTTCAGCATTAATATATTTCCCAAAATTGTCTGTCTGGTATGTTTTCTGTTAAACTAATCTGGGCATAAATGTAGTAATATTCACGTTGAATTCTCGCTCTAGTAAATAGCGCGGTCAGTGAGAGTCCTATTTAACCCCTTAAGAACACATGACATGTCATGAGTCCCTTTTATTCCAGAAGTTTGGTCCTTAAGGGGTTAAAGTACAAATGGCAGAGAATACCATAACTAGGCACCGCTACCAATTTAAAGGGTTTCAATGCCAAGGACCAAAGAAAGGTTACTTCAAAAAGTAAAGGTCACGTCAGTGATTTGAAGTGGTCATAGTGCCGGGAGTCTGTGCGGTTTTTCCAGTATGATAAGCTGCACTTACAGAGTTTAACCCCTATGCCGTCAGATATGTAAGGCCACCTCAGGCCGCATCTTACTGACGTCATTAGCTATAGAATTTATTGGGTGAGAGTGGTTATCTGATGTTCTCAGCCAATGGTTGGCTGGCAGGGTCAGCTATCACTGTGCACTGAGGTAAGAGAACAAACCGTTACAATATGTTTTGACTCATTACTGGCGAAACAGGGCCAGGGTACTCCTGGCGTCATAACCACTAGTGCGGATAAAATTACTTTATAATAAAAAGGAGTAGTTGTTGTTTCGTATTGCAAAATGTGGGCAACTTTAGCTAATTTTATAAATCTCAGCTACAGTCTCACCATGTCTATTTTAGCCTAAATTGTGCAATGTTGTGTAAATGAATTACAAATAAGTGTTTAATGAACAGACCTCTTAGCTAACGGATATTCCTGCTTTGGTCAAACCTTTAAAATCTGTGTTTAGCAAATTAACTCTCCTGTGTCTGTGGAACTACAAACTACTTTTACACAGTAAGGGCTGTATTTTTTTTTATTTAAACCTTATTTATATAAAAAAGTAAAAGGCAGTATAAGCACATTTTAAAAATGTTTTGTTTTTACACTATCCTTCGACTACCGTTTTCTATGTATATTTAACACTAGCCTAGCAAACCCCCACCTCTGCATTCTGATAGAGGAACACTACGTTCTAGCCTTTGTGTCCATGGATAAAATGGAACGCAGTGGTGAATGTTTAAAGAAACACTGCACTGCCCAAATGGGCAGAAAATTATAAATCGGTGGTTAGTAGATACACCCCCAGTTAATGCATGCGTTCATTTTGATGCATGTATTCATTGAGGTTATATCTTCAAAGAACTTTGAAGATATCTTCAAGAACTTTTTCCCCGGAAGACACTTTCAGTCTAATTGAGAAGCCTTTGAACGTATTTCTGCTGTGAGGTCTGATCTGAGGTATGCTGGGGGAAAGCAGGTGTGCTCAAGTTCAGTGCGTCGGCCACTTATATTCGCTCAGAAGAAGCAGGGAGAACACCCCCAGCTGTTGGCAGCCAATTGGGTGTTATATTCATTATTTATTAAACCATAATTTAGCAAGCTGAAGTGCTTTATGGGTGAGGAGTGGTCCTTTAATATAATTAAATGAACACTATGGGATTACATACAAAGGGTATTCCTGGCCATATAGTGTTAAAAACACTATTTAGGTCCCCCTTACTCCCCCCTAAACAAGTAGTTTACTTCTCTTTATACCCATAGAACAGCATTGGATTGGCTGAGATTGTCAATTCTGATGATCTCCGCCATGGAACCACACGCCACCCTGGCCAAACAGAATCTCCACATAGAGATGCATTGAATGTTGCGAATGTTCAATCAAAGCTTTGATTTGCTCCACCGATGTCCCCTGACTTGCCAGTGCCCGACAGTGGGTTCAGTTGATTGGTAGCTGGGATTAATAACCCGTTAAGCAGCCCAAGATTCAGGAGCTCAGGCAACCATGTCTGCTCTGCTCAGAAACCACTACAGTCCTTTGGCAGCCCCTATGAGGGACGGCTTCAGATAGGTGTATATTACTTTAACGTCTTCTCTTCTCTGCCATATATCAGAGTTGCTTTATGCAATAAATAAATTCTTTATCAGAGTCTGCGAGTTTTACACTAATGTAATACCCCTCTATAGCCTACATCCCACGTCCCCTTCCCTATGATGGCTGTCAGAAAGGAGTGACATCTGTCATTTTGTTCCTATATTTCTCTGGCAAACTGGTATTACAGCAGCTACTGTCCATTCCCTGTAGTTCCTGTGACAGACATGAGGAGAAATGCCTGCTGAATGGCCCTCCTCCTCCTCTCCCCTGTCAGAAATTTAGACACTGTAATATTAAATCGGTAGATTTCTCTGTATGCTTTTTTTCTTCTTTAATCTGTTCTGTATGGTTAGTCACTGTGCAACTAATCCATCATTAGTGTGAGTGTAATCATCTTGGTGTCCTGCTAAGGGTGATATAGAAAAAAATTTAAAGTACAAGAAAGGCATCTGTATATGTGCGGAGGATCCACTTGCAGTGACGTTTGCCCCAGTGTGCACTGGATGACACGCCTCTCTTTCTTTTGCACACAGGAATGCTGTAATATTTGCTCTCTCCTGCTAGTTCCATCCAGGTTTTCTGCAGAGCTGGAATGGGAGTGACCCAGTGGAATACACTTTAGACTAGCTAAACACTCAGAAACCCAGGGTAAGTGAGATCTCCGGGAAGCTCCGTTTAGATGTCTCTTGTTATTTCCTAGACTTCGAGCTTTCTTAGTTTGTTTTCACTGTCTTTCCATCAACAGCTCATATAATTAAATGTAATTACATAAATATAAGCAGTAAACATGTTGGTTAGTCAACATACAACAATGCACTGGATTGCAGCCAATACGCATACTTTGTTTAATTCAAGGTTATTTACGATTTTTTTTTTTGTTTCTTCACCCTATAGGCACTTGATGACAAATTACCAGTCAGAGGATTGAATGCTTTGTTTAGAAAAAAAACTAAAAGCAAGATTATAAAATGGCTGAAGAAGGTCTTTTGCAGGAGATTTTCACTTCTCCTTTAAATATATGTCTTTTGTGTCTCTGTTTGTACCTGCTGTATAAAATAGTCAGGGGGGACAAACCTAGAACATCAGATGAAGATAAAGAAGAACACTTGCCCAAAATGAAAAAAAGAGACTTCACTTTGGCAGAACTTAAAGAATTTGATGGCGCGCAAAATCCCCGGATTCTGATGGCAATAAATGGCAAGGTGTTCGATGTTACCAGGGGGAAGAAATTTTATGGGCCAGGTGAGATTCATGTCATGGTCAGAAATATGTTTGTTTATTTTTTTATTATTATTGACTGTTGTGGCTGTCATTAAAATAACTTTTTTAAATTAACCCATAATATGCTGCGGTGCAATTTTTTTATGTGCAAGCTTACCTAGAATCAAAATGTGTATGCGTGTGAACTGCCGCAAGTTTCTGGAATTTTTGCAGGGTCATACTGGAACATGAATGCATTTGGTGAAATAACAAGTGTAAGCATGCAGGAACCAATGTGTGTGCCTACTATTACATTGTGTTTGTGTCATTAATGGCTTGTGCCTATATTTAACACATTTAAAACCAGGCTCAGGCGAACCTCCTGGTTTTGTGACATTTCCAATACGTTTGATCGTGACGAGTTATTCTTCCTTCTGCCAAAGATATTTTTATTTTGCAGTTTAGTGTGCTTATTTTGAATATGGTTCTACACATTGGCCCAGGAAGAGGAGGTGTGTTTATCAATCCAATCTGTGCTATTTCTGATAGCATGGTGCTTTGAGCTGGGTATAAGGGTCAGAAACATATTTTGATGCTTAGCCTGCATTTCATATACACATTTCGTGTAATTTAATTTGGATAGCCGGAAGTTGTAGTCACCAGCAAAGCACTACTTCCACTGGTCTTAAATTATACAGGTGTAATTGTAAACTTAAAGAGATAGTATTGCAACGCAGTATGAACCATCAAAAATCAAACTTGCTACCAGTAGATCCACTGAACTGACACTGTACTTTGAGGATATTGGTTTTCTGCCTAATTATTTAAAAAGAAGCCCTTTCTTTAAATTTTGTTTAGTATTTGTTGCATCTAATCCCTGTAATGCATTAATCATTAATATAGGGCCAGAAATGGTTGATATCACGTTACTGAAAGAGTACAATAGTCCTTTATTATGCAATACGAGTAGTAAGCCTCATTATGTATGTTTTTTTTTTTTTTATATGCCATTTATTTTGTGGTAATCCAGGAGAATTTTTGTACGTTGAATATTTCCTGTACACCTGTTAACCCTAATCTATGTCATTATAATCAGATGATATTTGTTCTCATGTGTCAATAATGCTTTTAATTCTTTTGCATTTAGTTCTTTTGTGATACCTGCTTACATTTCTTTGCCAGTTGAAGATTTTACCTACAAGAAGTGTCATATTACAGAACTCGCTAATCCAGTTTGTGAATAGTTTGAATGAGCTTGTATTTTAAAATGTATTTTGGGTTTGGGTTCTGTATGCTGGAACCTGTCATGGCAGGCTTAATTAAACGGATAACAACATATAATTTAAAGTTCACTCCAAGCTCCTAAGGCTTGGTGAAGTGCTTTAGGTTTTACGATAATGTCCCCATTGCCTTATTTAAAGGGACACTGTACTACCCAAATACAAAATAAATAAAAATCACTGTTAAGTAGATATATTACCCAAATAAAAACTTTATGCATTTAATTATGCATTTTTTTTTAATTGGCGGTATATCTAAAAACAGCTTGCAAAAACTGCAGATCTCATGTATGCTGCCTTCTAACCCTGCCCTGCCTTTCTGTGGCTGTCCAATCACAGACTTCCCAGTGCAGCTCAATTAGTTTTTGCAAGGCAAGTGCTCGGAGCATTTTCTGCCTCTTGAATCTAGCTTCACTGAGCTAACCAAACGAGTAAGTAACAGGACCGGTTGTCTGCTTGAAAGCCAAGGGGGTGTAACCATGTTAATTTACAAAAGTGTCAATTTTCTATTGAAATCAGCACTATTTGTAAAATGAATAAAGAGGACACACCCTTTACCCATAAAGCTTTTCAGCAAACTAAAGCTGTTTAGGGGTTTGGAGTAATGAAAGTGCCCCTTCAAGAGAAATCAGCACTTTTATAGACCCCCTAAAGCTGACAGCCAGAAGGAATAGACTTCCTCACTAGCTTTGAGTCCTCACTCAAACGAAAGTGAGTGCTTCTCATAGAGAAGCATTGTTTTCAGAGTTTCTTCTTTAAAAAAAAAAAAAAATGCATTTCTGGCTGATGGCGGCAATTGCAGCTCATACAACTTGTGTCTTAATGGTTCTCTATGAGAAGCAGTTTGGACTGGTAGAGTATCACTAGATGGTGCGGAGCTGTGGCAAAATAATGCCTTGCTGCTGCATTAGAGGTAAGTGACTTATTTTTTAAAGAAATAGTGGGAGGCCCTAAAAATAACCTAGCAAGTGGGTAAATTCTTACCCTTTTCCAGCACTGTTGTGGCTGCCATAATCCACCACTCATGCTCTTTTATGTCGATTAAGTGCAAAGTTCAAGTGGAAGTCCTACTTGCTTGTATTTGTTGAAAGTGAAGCTAGGTAAAAATGTCCGCATGAACTATTCGATTGTGGATATTGTATAGAGAGCTCATTTCATTGCTCCGGTGACAAGGAGAAGATCATTTATAAAACTATTCATAAGCGTACACTGTTTTGAAACCTAGAGATATTTTATGTATTTACTCCAGATTTTCAGAACTGGCCAATTCCATGTCCACTTTAAAGGGGCACTATAGTCACCCAGACCACTTCAGCTCAATAAAGTGGTCTGGGTGCCAGGTCTTAACCCTTCAGATGTAAACATGTTATCACAGCCGGGTTAATCCAGCCTCTAGTGGCTGTCTTCCTGACAGTCGCTAGAGGCACTTCTGCGACGCTGGATGCGAAAATCGCATTCAGAATGCAGAGTGTCCATAGGAAAGCATTGAGAAATGCTTTCCTATGGACTGTTTGAATGCGCGCGGCTCTTGCCGCGCATGTGCATCCCACTCCATTCGAGAGCTGACATGAGCGGAATCGTAGAGGTCAGCAGCGCCGAGGGAGCCCGGCGCTGGATTAAAGTAACTAACTGGAGGGGCGGAGCCTGACTAGCAAGAGGAGCGGACGTGTGTGCCCTGAGCTCCTGCTATGAACGCAAATAAAGCTGATTTTACCCCAGGAAAAACGAAGATTAACCCCACTGACAGGCAATACAGATCCCAGAGGGGACACAGCGATACACCCCAAGACATTCCCAAACTGCCAAGCCATGGGAGACCAGAGGAGCACCGCTGCGGCCTACTAAACCAGAGCTGGGGAGAGGCGGCCGATCTCCCCGTTTCCCGGTCACAAGCGAGAACACAAGATCTCCTACCCCCCCCCCTTTGGACCGGTGGGGGTCATCCCGGTCCCCACTCGACTGCCTTACCCACTCGACCCGAGAGGCGAACTCTGCACGGGGTCCAGGTGCCTGAGGAGGCCCTACCTAAAATGGCGACTAACACATGGCGGGCAGAGACGGCGTATAAACAAAGCGAACCAGCCCTTTGCTCTGTGGACCGCATGCTACAGCGGATGAATGAGCATTTTCACCAGCTATGGATCAAATTGGAGACCCACATGCTCCCTGCACCGATCCAGCCTTGAATTATTGGACAAGGCGGCAGGCGACGGAGTGAGTGGAGGACCCCCTCGGGCCTAACCTACCGTAACAAGCTTGCACCTCCTACTACTGGCCCACCTGGGCCGAGGGCCACCAAGGGCAGGACCCGGAGGCATCACCCACATGGACGGAGGGATGGCCGCCACAGAAGGCAGCAGACCATCAGACCCCTCCGCTATTCCCAACACGGGAAGGACCCGGCCCATAGAAGCGCCCGGGTCCGTGGTTTCAAGATGCCGGCCTTCATCCCGGCCCGGGGCTGGAGGGGGGATATACCTCGCACCCGGCGACCAGCCGCCTTCGTGACCACCCCTGCAACCAGAGCAGCAAACCGAGAACAGGACATAGAGCGAGAGGGCAGCCCACGAGACGCCCGCTACCGGATCACCTGTGAGGCCCGAGCGGCCTACTTACAAGTCAAGCGCAGAGCTGGAGTCGGTTGAACCCGGGTTACACAGTGGACCATAGCCACGATACTTCGCCCTAGCACCGAAGAAGGCCCCGGCTATACGTTATGGACACTCAGTCTGCCTTTAATTTCTCTACCACATATAGTCTAGTTGTCTTTGTATTTCAGTTTATCTTTGTATTTTAGTTTGTACCTTTCATCTCATTCTCCTAGTTTCAACTTATGTACTAATATCCAGATATCTAGCACACCACGCAATTTCTAAATACAAACATACTAGAGACTTCCCCACTAAGACAGGCTCCACAGCAGCCCCATGTGCAAATACTTGTACCCCTCCTTAGACATTAGCCAAACCCTACCACCTACTCTGCTTAAAAGAGTAAGCATTACACCTCATCTGTCATAAGCCAGGTGGTTACAAGTTACAGCCTCAACTATAGCTCCTACTAAACAAGTGCAGTTCAAGTGGTAAATAACACTACGTTAAGCTGATCTGCTAACATGTAACATGAAACAAGTTTGATGCATCTAAATGTACCTTAACTCCTATATGTCTTTCTAATCGAATGCTATATACTGACGTTATCCTAACTTAATTTAAAAATGTGCAAGTAACCTCGGTTACCCCAATGTTTTATTAGCTGAAAATCAACGTGAGGATTACCTTTGGGGTACCACACGTCTGTTGTTATCATTTTCTGCACTGCAAAAAAAAAAATGTAAAAAAAAAAAAAAGTAACTAACTGAAGGGGTTTTAACCCCTTCAGTGCCAAGGGAAGGGGGCCCTGGGGGTGGGGCTTAAGTGTTCTATAGTGTCAGTAAAACGAGTTTGTTTTCCTGACACTATAGTGATCTTTTAAAGGACCACTCTAGTGCCAGGAAAACAAACTTGTTATCCTGGCACTATAGGGTCTTTGGGTCCCCCTCCCGCCGGGCTCAAGAGGGGTTAAGGGTTAAACACTTAACTTTCTCCAGCACCGGGCTCCCTCGGCGCTGGGGACTCTCCTCCCTCTTCCGACATCATCCGCCGAACGCGCATGCGCGGCAAGAGCCGCATGCGCATTCAGTCAGTCCAGAGGAAAGCATTTCTCAATGCTTTTCTATGGACGGCAGCATCTTCTCAGCGCCTCTAGCGGCTGTCAATGAGACAGCCACTAGAGGCTGGATTAACCCTAATGTAAACATAGCAGTATCTCTGAAACTGCTATGTTTCAGCTGCAGGGTTAACCCTAGATGGACTTGGCACCCAGACCACTTCATTGAGCTTAAGTGGTCTGGGTTCCTATAGTGTTCCTTTTAACTGCAGCTCAATTATAACTAAAAAGAATCACCTTGGTTGAAGATGGTTCATTTTTGCCCCCCCCCGGCAGGTTTAGGTGTCTCCCATTACCTGGGTACCACACCCACCACCCTAGCAGACCAGGTTTTCTAACATTAGTAGATATTTCTGAAAAAGTATTTCTACTTATAACCTATATTTGAAAAGTAGAACATCACAGTTATAGTAACATAAATTATTTAGCAGTATAATAAGTGGAATAGAAACTGCATTTCAAGCAAAGTTTACTTATTGCAATATATAAAGATAGAATGGGAGCAGAGGGCATTGTATTGAGTGCCCAGTCACTGTTAACATTGTTTTGATAAGGATGGTATGTCCTAACCTTTTATTGAATGGTAAACTGCTTTGCGAAATATTGCATCACAGGTAGATTGATAGACTTTGCACTTTGTATTTTGACTGCATAGATAAAGACAGTCCTTTAATCTGCACAAGGCTGAGCTGTTGATTAAAAATATGTATTATTGAAACATTAAACTAGAAAAAAATTGTTAAAAGGAGTGAGGTCCTATTTCACTAGGGTACTTTATTTGAATTGTCAGAATGGCACATAAACCGGAAAATTCTTTTTAGCCATAAGTAATGACTGCACTTCTAGAACTTTAGAATTTGAAGGTCTTCCATTCTATATTTACCGTATTCTAATTTGTGTCATTATCTTTTACGTGTAAAATGCATGCAGCTGTTGTGTATCAGCAGCTACTCAGCAGACTTTGTACAAGAACAGAATGCGCCAGTGCCAAATAAAATGTGTTTTCAAAGAATTAAGCGGATCTTCTTTGCTGTGTATTGCTGTTTTATTTTTAAACATTAAATCTGATACAAGTGGTACAAGTCTGCAACTAAACATTGTCCATTAAAGGAACACAATAGTGTTAAGAGTACAAATATGTATTCCTAGTACTATAGTGCCCTAGTCACCATTTAGGTGACCGGGCCCCAGCTGCCAGGGTTACAAAAGATGAGTTTACTTATCCTTTCTCACTCGCATATCTCCTCGGGGAAGCTCTGTCTTCCCATAGGAGGCTATTGCGCATGCGCAGCAAAGCGCCATGCTGCGCAGATGATACGGTCACTCTGAGACCATCTGATAGAAATAGTGTAGACTGTCAGTGCCACTAGAAGCGTGTTAACCCTGCAATGAAAACTTTACTGTTCCTGCAAAACATTAAGATGAAGTGATCTGAGTGCCTGTAGTGTTCCTTTAAATATATTGTGTTTTACATTTGTATTGCATAGATATATTCTAAATGTTTTAACATTATGTTAACCTGTATTTTGCCTGATCTTGCTTTAGGGGGGTATATATGGGGTTACTTTATAAAAAAAAAAATACATTTTGATACAACATTCTAAAAATGGAGCTGTTACTTAGAATGTTGCAGTCTATTGCACCAGCTTTAGAACTTTGCCCCACAGTTCCTTTTAATATATAAACTCTGAAAATGTCACACTTCCCTACTCTTCTGGATCTGACAGGAAAGTGTCTCCATTTTCTTCGCCTGTCCTTTTTTTTTTTTTTTTTAAATCTTTTGGAGCACTTTGTGAAGGTCACTTTAGCAGACCTCTCTACGTTTGAAAATCCTATCTAGCTATTAAATTGAACAGAGTTTAATCTAAAACTATAAAGTGTTGTAAGTTACTTCTGGTTAATAAAATAGATCTAGTCAGCTCCTTTGTCTACCAAAAATATCCGTTCCTAAGAAGTCTCAAGATTTCTTTTACCTGTCTTTTGTGAAGAAGCACAATTTCAAGGGCACCATATTCTGAAATTGTTCCATCCATATTCTACACTTTTATTGATATTACAGGCTCCCAATTGGTTGAATTCTTACTAGTATATATGTTGAAGCAGCCAAAGGTAGATCTCTATCCTTAAAGGACCACTCTAGTGCCCCCACCCTCAGGGACCCCCTCCCGCCCGGCTCTGGAAAGGGTAAAGTCTTTAAAACTTACCTTTTTCCAGCGGTGGGCGGAGAGCTCTCCTCCTCCTATCCTCCTCTTCTCCTCCCCGTCGGCTGAATGCGCACGAGCTGCGCGCGCATTCAGCCGGTCACATAGGAAAGCATTCATAATGCTTTCCTATGGACGCTTGCGTGCTCTCACTGTGATTTTCACAGTGAGAATCACGCAAGCGCCTCTAGCGGCTGTCAGTGAGACAGCCACTAGAGGAAATAGGGGAAGGCTTAACCCATTTATAAACATAGCAGTTTCTATGAAACTGCTATGTTTATGAAAAAATGGGTTAACCCTAGAAGGACCTGGCACCCAGACCACTTCATTAAGCTGAAGTGGTCTGGGTGCCTAGAGTGGTCCTTTAAGGCTGGCAAACATCATGGTAGGTGTAGTTCTGCTAGATCTAGGATTGTGTTTGTTGCTATACTGTAACAGGTGATACATATTGATGCTGATCTGATTGAAATATTTTGCGCATTTTGGAATAAAATGAAAATTTAGGTTGTATGTATTTCCCTTTTTGAGAGTGTTTTGTGTTTTTTTTTTTTGGTTTGTAAATTTCGACATGCACATTTTTAAATGTAACCTTGTTATATATTTTTATTAAATTGTTACTCTTTATTATTTCTTATTTATTTCAGAGGGACCATATGGGGTGTTTGCTGGCCGTGATGCTTCAAGAGGTCTAGCCACATTTTGCCTTGACAAGGAAGCTTTAACTGATACTTATGATGACCTCTCTGATCTAAATGCTTCGCAACGGGAGACTTTAAGTGACTGGGAATCCCAATTTTCATGTAAGTTTAATGTTTTGTTTTTTCTCTTTCATTCTGAAATGTTTGTAGAATAATTTGAAATCATGGATGATACACTTTAGAATAAGATGAATTGCAGTCAGGTTCATTCAGGTTTTCCATTTATGTTTTGTCCCTGTTTTATGCCACTATATGTCACCAGTATTATTAGGGTAGGATAATTGCACACCAGGAAGAGGCTCCACCAATCAGGGGCTCCTTGATTGCCGTCTGTAAAGCGGGAGGGGTGGGGGTGGAGAAAGTCTTTAGTGTCAGGTGGTTTTTAGTTTGCTGTGAGGTAAGCGGTAACTAATCTCTCATGAGCTTGAGGATGTAAGTGGAATAAACATTAAAGCTTCCTTTTTTTTGGTCACTTTACCCAGGGGAAAAAAGGAATTTTGTGATGTCAGACTTGAGGGCTAGTTTTACATACAACCTGTCTTAGAATGATCATGAATTTAATAGATTAGGGCGGGTGGTGCACAGTGACTTTTGACACAATTAGTTTTGGGGTAGATGTGGTTTAAGTGAAGAGATTCCAGTTTGATTGCACCAGGACTTCACATGAGAAAACCCAAGGTCTTCCATAGGTTTGGGCTGATAAAGAATTGTACAAGCCATTCCAAATACAGAATTCTATACAAAACATCAGGCTTTTAGTGCTCTTAGTCTACTGGCACCGAGGGATAAACTTTAATTATTGTGTGAGGGATATTCACTGAATCAGGAATTATTACGAATAAATTACAAATATTTATATTTCCTTATATTTATATATTAGACCAAAGAAGCTGATTTTGAAAAGTTTTTACCCAAAATTTCAAGTTCTTGTCAGTTCTCCACAATTCCAGGTTTGACTTTTAATATCCAGAAAGTTGATATTTGTGCAACAGTAGCTAAGGGTCAGGTTAACAGGGGGAGAAAATGGAATCCATTATATGTTTTCAAAGTATATTGAAAAATCATAAGAAGTCGACAATAACCATTGTAAATAGATTTCATACCGATATATACGGAAATAGACTCCATTTACTAGGCAACAAATACATGTCCGACAAGCTGAATAATAGCAATTACAATAGCCTAGCCGTATATTGTAAAAGCAACTCTTCATTTAAATATTGCAGTCTGTAGTTGGATCCATGGTACTTATATGTATATTGTAACTGGAATAAAAAAAAAATGGGTGTCTGTCTGTCTGACTTGGGGGAGGTGGGTGGGTGTCTGTCTGTCTGACTTGGGGGAGGTGGATGGGTGTGTGTCTGTCTGACTTGGGGGAGGTGGATGGGTGTGTGTCTGTCTGACTTGGGGGAGGTGGGTGTGTGTCTGTTTGTCTGACTGACTTGGGGGAGGTGGGTGTGTGTCTGTCTGTCTGACTGACTTGGGGGAGGTGGGTGTGTGTCTGTCTGTCTGACTTGGGGGAGGTGGGTGTCTGTCTGTCTGACTTGGGGGAGGTGGGTGTCTGTCTGTCTGACTTGGGGGAGGTGGGTGTGTGTCTGTCTGTCTGTCTGACTTGGGGGAGGTGGGTGGGTGTCTGTCTGTCTGCCTGACTTGGGGGAGGTGGGTGTGTGTCTGTCTGTCTGACTTGGGGGAGGTGGGTGGGTGTGTGTCTGTCTGTCTGACTTGGGGGAGGTGGGTGGGTGTGTGTCTGTCTGTCTGACTTGGGGGAGGTGGGTGGGTGTGTGTCTGTCTGTCTGACTTGGGGGAGGTGGGTGTGTGTCTGTGTCTGACTTGGGGGAGGTGGGTGGGTGTGTGTCTGTCTGTCTGACTTGGGGGAGGTGGGTGGGTGTGTGTCTGTCTGTCTGACTTGGGGGAGGTGGGTGGGTGTGTGTCTGTCTGTCTGACTTGGGGGAGGTGGGTGGGTGTGTGTCTGTCTGTCTGACTTGGGGGAGGTGGGTGTGTGTCTGTCTGTCTGACTTGGGGGAGGTGGGTGTGTGTCTGTCTGTCTGACTTGGGGTGGAGAAAGTCTTTAGTGTCAGGTGGTTTTTAGTTTGCTGTGAGGTAAGCGGTAACTAATCTCTCATGAGCTTGAGGATGTAAGTGGAATAAACATTAAAGCTTCCTTTTTTTTTGGTCACTTTACCCAGGGGAAAAAAGGAATTTTGTGATGTCAGACTTGAGGGCTAGTTTTACATACAACCTGTCTTAGAATGATCATGAATTTAATAGATTAGGGCGGGTGGTGCACAGTGACTTTTGACACAATTAGTTTTGGGGTAGATGTGGTTTAAGTGAAGAGATTCCAGTTTGATTGCACCAGGACTTCACATGAGAAAACCCAAGGTCTTCCATAGGTTTGGGCTGATAAAGAATTGTACAAGCCATTCCAAATACAGAATTCTATACAAAACATCAGGCTTTTAGTGCTCTTAGTCTACTGGCACCGAGGGATAAACTTTAATTATTGTGTGAGGGATATTCACTGAATCAGGAATTATTACGAATAAATTACAAATATTTATATTTCCTTATATTTATATATTAGACCAAAGAAGCTGATTTTGAAAAGTTTTTACCCAAAATTTCAAGTTCTTGTCAGTTCTCCACAATTCCAGGTTTGACTTTTAATATCCAGAAAGTTGATATTTGTGCAACAGTAGCTAAGGGTCAGGTTAACAGGGGGAGAAAATGGAATCCATTATATGTTTTCAAAGTATATTGAAAAATCATAAGAAGTCGACAATAACCATTGTAAATAGATTTCATACCGATATATACGGAAATAGACTCCATTTACTAGGCAACATATACATGTCCGACAAGCTGAATAATAGCAATTACAATAGCCTAGCCGTATATTGTAAAAGCAACTCTTCATTTAAATATTGCAGTCTGTAGTTGGATCCATGGTACTTATATGTATATTGTAACTGGAATAAAAAAAAAATGGGTGTCTGTCTGTCTGACTTGGGGGAGGTGGGTGGGTGTCTGTCTGTCTGACTTGGGGGAGGTGGGTGGGTGTCTGTCTGTCTGACTTGGGGGAGGTGGGTGTGTGTCTGTCTGTCTGACTTGGGGGAGGTGGGTGTGTGTCTGTTTGTCTGACTTGGGGGAGGTGGGTGTGTGTCTGTTTGTCTGACTGACTTGGGGGAGGTGGGTGTGTGTCTGTCTGTCTGTCTGTCTGACTTGGGGGAGGTGGGTGTCTGTCTGTCTGACTTGGGGGAGGTGGGTGTCTGTCTGTCTGACTTGGGGGAGGTGGGTGTGTGTCTGTCTGTCTGTCTGACTTGGGGGAGGTGGGTGTGTGTCTGTGTGAGTGTATGTGTCTGTCATGGGAATGGTGTTTTCACTCACCTTTTTTTCCAACACCATCCTGTTATCCCTTTGACTGGCCCTGCCTTTATGGCTGCGATTATCAAGCTTGATGATCTCAGCCAATCCAATATTTTCTCCTAGGATTGGCTGCAAAACGCTGAGTCAGTGCATCTCTATGGGGGAACGTTCAGCACCTCCGTGCACAGCACGAAGGCACTGAATGTTGGTTCTGCGCACTGACACAGGAAGCACCTCGAGTGACTTTCACTAGAGGTGTCACTAGGAAGCCATATTGAAAAGTCTACAGGGACAGGCTATAGACGCCAGAATTACTACATTAAGCTGTAGTGGTCCTGGTGACTATAGTGGCCCTTTAACCCCTTAAGGACACATGACGTGTGTGACACGTCATTATTCCATTTTATTCCAGAAGTTTGGTCCTTAAGGGGTTAAGAATTCTATTTTTGTTTAAAAAACAAAACAAAAAAAATGGCTCCTAGATTAAAAGCAAATTTGTCAAGCCCTGTGTGAATAAGTACTTATAGGCCTAAGTGTAATATTTATGGATAAACTTTTTAAATGATTTAATATTTTGAAAAATGTTTACTATAACATTCAATAAAGAGAAACAGAAGAAGTAACGTGGATTAAAGGAACACTATAGTCACCTAAATTACTTTAGCTAAATAAAGCAGTTTTAGTGTATAGATCATTCCCCTGCAATTTCACTGCTCAATTCACTGTCATTTAGGAGTTAAATCACTTTGTTTCTATTTATGCAGCCCTAGCCACACCTCCCCTGGCTATGATTGACAGAGCCTGCATGAAAAAAAACTGGTTTAACTTTCAAACAGATGTAATTTACCTTAAATAATTGTATCTCAATCTCTAAATTGAACTTTATTCACATACAGGAGGCTCTTGTAGGGTCTAGCAAGCTATTAACATAGATGGGGATAAGAAAATCTTAAACAGAACTTGCAATAAAGAAAGCCTAAATAGGGCTCTCTTTACAGGAAGTGTTTATGGAGGCTGTGCAAGTCACATGCAGGGATGTGTGACTAGGGTTCATAAACAAAGGAATTTAACTCCTAAATGGCAGAGGATTGAGCAGTGAGGCTGCAGGGGCATGTTCTATACACCAAAACTGCTTATTTAAGCTAAAGTTGTTCAGGTGACTATAGTGTCCCTTTAAAGGGACACTATAGTCAACTGAACAACCTCAGCTTAAAGGGACACTATAGTATATATTTGTGTCAGTTTCCCTTGTGTGTAACTGTTGTGTGTGTATATTTTCATTTTGTGACTTTTATACTTCAGATCAATAGTTTATACACTACTCTATACATACACATGTTATTTATTTTAAAAATATTCTTTGCTACATTTAATCAGGCCTGTTCTCCAATATGATATTAACTTAAATATCAGTGTCTACATGTTTCAGTTTGAATTTAAATCAATAGAAGTTACTTTCTTGAGGCAGTGGTACTTATTAATAATGTTTTAGACCTGCAGGGGTACTTCTCTGTAAAAGATTGAGAAACACTGATTTAGAGAACTCTTTATCAGCACAGATACAATTATACATCCTGTTTAACTGTAATGAAATCCCAAGAGATTGTCTACCTCCAAAACAACAGACTTAATTGGCATTTTAAAACCGAACGGCAGGGGGAGGTTTTTATGTTTGTTTCCATCAATGTTTCTGTCTTTCTTAATAATTATAAAATAGGGGTGGAAAACCATTTTCCATTGCTTACGATTTGTTTTTCTTTTATTGGATATCTGTCGTGTTTTTTGCCTTTTTTTTTTTTTTGTCCCGCTTCATAGGACACCTAGAGAAAAGTCCTAAACACTAACAAATGTGCACATGTGTGTCATTAACCCCTTCAGGACGGAGTCAATAGTGCACGTTCTGATCAAAACAAAACGTAAACAAAAACTGGAATTTGCGCTATATGTCTGTTCACCCGTAGTTCCCCTCTTTCATATTATATGCACCCACACTTATTATATATCATTTTGTTCAGGAGAAACAGGGCTTTAATCTATCATTAACTATTCATATATGGAACATAATTCATTATGAATAAAATAAAAAAAAAATGTGAGAAAATAAGATTTTTTTTTTTTTTAAATTTGTATTTCCGTCTGACATTTTAGCTGTGAATGTCATAATACTGCACAAAAATGCACATATTTGTAATCAGCGATGTCTCACGAGTACAACAGTATCCCCCATTAACAGGTTTTATGGTGTTTTGGAAAGTTACAGGGTCAAATATAAAACGTTCCATTTTCAAATATAAATTTGCCAGATTGGTAATGTTACCTTTGAGACGGTGTGGTAGCCCAGGATTGAGAATTACCCCCATAATGGCATACCATTTTAAAAAGTAGACAACCAAAGGTATTGCAAGTGGGGTATGTCCAGTCTTTTTTAGTAGCCACTTAGTCACAAACACTGGCCAAAGTTAGCGTTCATATTTGTTTTTGTGTTAAAAAAGCAAAAAATGAATATTTGGCCAGTGTTTGTGACTAAGTGGCTACTAAGAAAGACTGGACATACCCCACTTGCAATACCTTGGGTTGTCTACTTTTGCAAATGGTATGCCATCATGGGGGTAATTCTCATTCCTGGGATACCATACGCTCTCAAAGGCAACATAACCAATCTGGCAAATTTCAATGTCAAAAAAATGAAATGCAAGCCTTATATGTGACTCTCTAACTTTCCAAAACACCATGAAAACCTGTACATGGGGGGTACTGTTATTCTCGGGAGACTTCACTAAACACAAATATTAGTGTTTTAAAACAGTAAAACATATTACAACAATAATATAGTCCATAAAAGTGCCGTTCGTTTGTAAAAAATGCAAAAAACGTCACTTTTACTTAAAATATCATCATTGTAATACAATTTACCAATTTGAAACACTAATATGTGAGTTCAGCGAAGTCTCCCGAGTAAAACAGTACCCCCCCGTGTACAGGTTTTATGTTGTCTTGGAGAGTTACAGGGTCAAATATAGTGCATGCAAATTAAATTCTCTGCACTTTCTCCCTGTGTTGTCAGGCATGTCAATCAAATTTTAATTAATCAAATCACCTAATTATGTTAAAAGATTACTTAAATATACACGTAGAATTTTAATATATATGCTTTTATTGGTATTGAAATTCTACGTGTATACTAATGTAATCTTTTATGTAATTATATGTATTTATCTATCTATATCTATATATATATATATATACGGTTATTTGCATTTTATATATAGATTGTCATTCTAAGTGTATTTTGTTACATATATATATATATATATATATTAATAACAAAATACAGTTAGAATGAAATTACATATGGATATATAATTTATATTAAATTTTGTTTCAATATTTTATTTATTAATTTTATTATTTTATTTATTATTGTAATTATACGTATTTATATATATATATATATATATATATATATATATATATATAATATATGTGTATATATCTATTATATATATAATATATGTATATTATATATATGTAACGTCATTATAAGTGTATTTTAATACTAATATATGTACTTATATTAGTATTAAAATACACTATGTATGATGTTAAATATATAATATACATATATATTATATATATATATAATATATACATATATATAAAAAAATTTATTTTATTTTATAACCTGTTTAATTTTTTTTTTTTTTTTTTTTTTACACTACCTAACAGCAGGGGGACTGTCTAATATTTTAGACAGTCCCCCTGCTGGCAGATCCACAGCCAGCTATAGGGGGCCATGTGATCGCTCTTTGAGAGCGATCACATGGCTCCCGGGGGCCTGATTTGTCGTGGGGGGGCTGCCTGGGCTGTGAGGCAGTCCTCCCGAAGCGGAGCGCCGGGAAGGTAAGTATCCCTGGCGCTCCAGGGCTTAAAGCAGTTACGGCGTTCTATGCCGTCGCAACGGCTTTAAAGCCCACTAAATGCGTGACGGCATAGAATGTCGTAACGGCGGGAAGGGGTTAAGATTGCAAAATGTAGATGGTTTCTGCCCATGTGACTAAAGTTCTACCTCTGGGCAGCTTTTGCATTGACTGAATTGGCAGGCAGAGTTGATGATCCGATGTGATAAAATGTCAAGGTGTATAAGCGCTAACATTTTTGCTTTTTAAAATTACGTGGAGTGTAATAACATAAAATGATAGCTGCTATGCATTGTAAAATCCTCTGTGATACACAAGAAGCTCAATACCGACAATAAGAAAAACAGTGGAGCGCTTATTTAATTAAAACTATTGAACTCAATATGTGTGACAAATACCTTTCGAGTGAATAAGAACGGTGACTTGTAGGTTATAGTATATACCTTTAAAAAATTAAACAACATAGTGTAAAAACATAATAGACTAAAAAAAATCTTAAAGGCACACTGTAGTCACCAGAACAACTACAGCTTATTGAATTTGTTCTGGTGAGTATAATCATTACATTCAGGCTTTTTGCTGTAAACACTGTCTTTTCATAGAAAAGGCAGTGTTTACATTGCTCCCTAGGGACACCTTCGGTCGCCACTCCTGAACTTGATGTGCTTCCAGGGACAATTCTGCACAGTGTGCAGCATGGACGTTTAGCATCTCCACGCTCTGCATGGAGAAGCTGAACCTTCTTCATAGAGATGCATTGATTTAATGCATCTCTATAAGGAGATGCTGATTGGCCGGAGCGGCATTTGGCCCTGCTCTGCCTCCTTGACGATGTCTGCAAATTCAATGCTTTCCCTGTGGGAAAGCATTGAATTGGCTGAGATCATAAATTCTGATGTCAGCCAAAGAGGCAGGATGTGGGCGGGGTTAGGGCCTGCAGACCCACGGAGAGCTGGAAATAAGGTACGTTTTAACCCTTTCTAAGGGGGGGAGGGGGCAAGCCACCTAAATTGAGATTTTAACACTATAGGGTCAGGAATACATGTTTGTGTTCCTGACCCTATAGTGTTCCTTTAATTGACAATTGAACACTCACATGGACCAAAGCTAAGCACCTAACTCTGATATTAAAGATGTTTGGGTCTGTATAGGCAACCCGTCACTTCTTGGTAGCTGTGTAAACTAGGTAAATGGAATCCTCTTGTGCTTCTTATATATATCTCAAAGGAAGTGATATACACATAGGGTAATGTTGCAAATGAAAGAAGAAATATATATTTACGCACATATACTCATACGTGGAGAGCCTGAAAATGGCTCAATGGATGCACATAGTATGGTTAAGGACCATACCACCAATCCTAGGCTGGCAGGAAACGTGTGCAAGATGTAGGTGAAAAAAAAAATACTTTTATTACATAGGTAATGGGGAAATATTTTAATAGTACTGTGCCAAATCAAGATCTTAAGGTCCCTTGGCGTGCAGTCATATTTTCTTAAATTGAGGTGTGTATGTTGCCATAGTCTGCTTGTGTTATAGGTGCTGCAGCTGCTTTGTAGCGTTGTATTTGTGCGTATGTGGGCTGTTATATTGTATATGTTCATGAGTAGTTTGTGGTATTGTGTATAATACCGATGAATGTGTAATTGTGTTTATATTATGTATATGTGTGGGGCTCCATTCCGTTATTGCATGTGAGAGACTGCTTGTGGGGTTGTGTGCATGTGTGTGAATTGTCAGTTGTGTTGTTTGTGGGCTATATGTATTATTTGTATGAGCGGAGTCTTCTTCTACAGGTCTGTGTATATTTAGGAATTTGGGTGCCTTCCCTGGGATCCAGTGGGGACTGGGCTTGCCAGGTACAGGTCAAGAGCAGGAGCTTCAATAGCTGATGCGGGCTGCTCTACTCCAGTGCAGATTCCTGTTCACATATACTGGGAGGAAGTGATCTGAGAAGTGAGACAATATGTAAATTGAGGATTGTCCCTCACCAACTGCAATCACAGCTTGGCTTGTACTAACAGATAAGTCCCACTGGGGATCAGGCAGAGCCTGGTGTGCTGTGCAAAAGCACCTCAAGTGCCATGCATAGAACAAGTGTCATTGGTTGCTGATCCCTGCTTTATTAAAACCATATAAACAACCATTTCTGAATTCATGTTGGATTTCTGAAAATTGCTACACAATTAACCACACCACTTTTATTTTACTGTTCAATTTTAAAAAAATTTGGGTGCTCGGTTAATTGAACCTAAACATGAGTGTTGCAGCAGCTAGATTTTTGTATGTTTTTGCTGTAAGTAGTAAATGAATACCTTTACTTATGTATTCTTTAAGTGCCGCTTACAGGAGCAGAGCATTGCTGCTTTCTGCACCAGTAATGAATGGATTAAATGGGAACTTTAAGCATTGTAACCTACATTACAGCTGATTGTAGTGGTTTTGGTTCATTGACTACCAATGGTTATCTCAAATAATATGATAATTTGGGACAACACCCAACAATTTTTTGCATTGTTACTGTTTGTAAGGCATTGTGCCCCTTGAGTTACTGCTAGCTATGGAGCCATCATGCATAGTGAGTGTTTAGGACCAAGAAGAAAAAAAATCAAGCATTTTTTTTTTTCTGTCTTCTTATGTAATGATATACAAACAAAATAAATCTACATACAATGTTATGCAATATGTACTGATTGGTTTCAGACATGTGCAATGTATTTAAACTCTGTGTTACTTTTCCAGTTAAATACCACTATATTGGGAAGCTTCTGAAGGACGGAGAGGAGCCCAGGGAATACACAGATGAAGAAGATTCCTCAGACCTGAAGAAGAAAAACTAAAATAATTCTGGCTTAAAACTTCAAAAAGATTTTGTAACATTCCAGATAGTTATTGCAAATTTAAAGCATGTTCTGTTTATTCATTAATCAGTGGGTTGTGATGAGTTGAGAACACAAATCTTAATGAAGTGATTTTTGGACATAGACACTGCCCCTTGCAAATGAGAACAATGGGCGTTTCTAAACTTTTTTTGCAATCCCCACATCTCTAATGCTTGTCATTCAAACAGCCACTAGGGGTTTCAAACTAAAATAGTCTGTAATTGAATCTATTTTACGTCTGACATCAACATGCAATGTATGTTGTTGTTTGAAGCTGGCTGTGCTGTCATTGGATTCAATGCTTCTCATAGCGAAGCATTGGATCTGTGGATCACACAGCAAAAGGAACACCTGCACCATATGTATTAAGTGCCTCTGTATGAAAAGCATTTGATTTGACAAAAGTGGCTTGGTGATTTCAGCGAGGGAGGATTGGCTGCATTAAAAAGGCTGTCTTTCTTAGACGTAAATCTTTATAACTTAAGTTTTTTTTCTGTAAAGGGGGACCTATTTAATCTAAATATAAAGATTCAAAGTTCCCAAGTTTCCATCATCACAAGTCACTGTTTAGTGAATGAACTACTTTTTAATATAAGATCATAATCATTCCCTCCTCCCCCCAACGGTTATTAAAGCTCCATCCCTAAGCTGATGTCTGTTGTAGGGGCAAGTTGAATTGAGTAACTCTTTGTCACCCTCTCATGATGTCAGCGGATATCTTAAGGACGCTGATAGAAGATGATCAGAATACAGCTTTTAAATAGTATTGCATGATGTGAACAGAATATCAGTACCAGAATGTATGTTTTTTTTTTTTTTTTCAATTATTTTATAGCAGTGTCTGCTATCTTAGGTTTCTACACACGTGGCTAGTGACCGTTAGGCATTAGCAAATCTTGGTACATTCCATGATATACCAAAATGTCATCCTATGTGCAGAACAGATCCCTACATCTGGGATCTGTTGAGTTATAGTATTACCAATATACCCTGAATGATGACAACTGTAATTATTGTTGTGGTTTTTTTTTTTTTTTACGTTTCTTAGCTTTGCTTGTATTGTTTTCAGACTGACATAATGATCCATAGCAAGAGATTAAATATACTTAACATTGTTCCAGATATGTTATTTTAGAGCACAAAAACAGGGTTAAACTTGCATATTAATGTGTACAATTCAAAACCAGTTTCATGTTGTTTCTTCAGGAACCTCAACGGTCCTTTAAGAAGTCGTCCTTTAACCACAAAGCTGAATTAATAAATTGCTTAAGTCCAGGAGTGCTAGGCAAAGTTTGAAAGTTTCTTTGCGGTTTAAGTTAATACATTTAAATGCAAACGTGCTAGTCACCTCTAAACAGTGTTTATATTCTGTATGTAGAGCTTAAAACAGTGTATATACTATGCCACTGCAATGTTTAGCTCCATTTGCAAGAGATCGTCTGCAGTGTAAAGTTTGCAAAAAATGCAGTGTAGTTATGTCAGACTGCTGAAATTAGTGCTGCCAACACATGCATACATTTTATGATTTATATGCATGTTATGTAGGTGACCAAATCTTTTAATAATTGTTTTTGAAGTTTGTTTGGGTTGAAATTGTAAAAATGTTCACAATTCTCAAGGATAAATACAAAAAGGCATATACATTATAATGGACGAGAAGTATTCACTAAATGTAAAAGGCATTAATTGCCATTCCAGTGGCCCTTGGAACAATTTGGAAGGCATCTAATCCTTTTTAAAACGTTAAGCTGCAATGGAGTAATGGTCACTGCATCTGTTTGCTACTTTATTTTCCTCTAAAAAAACATTGCTTCTATGAAATTATTCATCAATATAATTACGATGAGACCATTAAATAATGTTTGAATAATATAAGAAGTGACTCTTACCCTGACCTTGAAGAGGAGGCCGCCGCATACTTTTGACAAAAATACAGCCTTTTGTTCCTGTATAACTGCAGGAGTTCATAGTAAAGGTGCAGGGTCGGCCTTACGTTTAGAAATTTAAGAATGTTAAAAGCACAAAGTCTAAAATTACATGAACATTTGGGCAATAAACTGTTCTCTCATAACGTGTGTGTGTATAGTGTATTCCTAAATTCTTAAGTATTAAAGAATTGAAAAATGCATTTCAAGTTGATATTTAAAAACTTTTTTTTTAATTTTATTTTTTTATATTCTTTATTTTATTCGTGCAAGTGAGTAACAGGCGTGTTTGCTCCGCAACAATAGCTGAGGCAAACAGGCTGGTCCACAATAAAAACAAACAGCATTATGGCAATAGAGACAATGCACATTTTGTAAGGTTAGGTATTCAGGTTAAACATGTGTAGCGCTACATCGAGAGATGTGAGGTTAAGTGCTTGGTTCGGTCAGTGATTTCATCCTGCATAGCATGTTGTGTTCAACAGCACGTCTTAGCTAATGACTATGATTTTTGTAGATAACTGTGGTGAGGGCTAGAGCAGTATAGCACCTTACGTGGTGGTAACCACAAGGTGAGAGAGTAAAGGCGGTAGAGCTTTGCAACACATGCTTGCTGTAATAATGGTGGACAACTAGTGCTACTCTCAAAGATGAAAAACAATAAAGTAAAATAAACTTTTTAAGGACCAACTATGCACGTGTGCTAGGAGTATGGCTGTCAGCAGGCTCACCTCTTATTTAGTAGTGTCACAGAGTAAGCCATGGGTGTATGAAAGACGAGGTGTCTGAACAATAGGGTGGTAGTGTGTGAAACGAATGTTAGGAGATTAGTGGGCATTTGCCTAGTACTCCGTTGTATAGCCTGGTGTAAGCTGCACTAGTGGGGGAGAGGCGAACTGCCTTGTCCATGGGGGAGTTTTCTACTTGTCCCCCAGCCTCTTCCTTCGGGGTTCGGCCGTGGGAACCAGTATCGGTAGGTGATGGTGTTCAGTGAGGGCCACTATCCTGGCCTCTTGGAAGGTCGTGGGTGCGGTAGGGCTATGTGTGGCTAAGTGCTATATGGCTATAGGGGTGTCCCTGAGGGTGTGTGGGTGACTCGGTGGAAAGGTGCGATCAAAACAGATTAACAACGAACTATGTACAGTCCTCCGGCAACACCAGGGTTCCAGTTGGGATGGTTGGCGTGGCTTTGCTAGCCCGCATGGGGTAGTCAGGCCGGGGCCGTCGTCTGTGTCGCGTGGTTGGATCCCCTTGGGACAAATGTCCCTGAGGTTGGCGGGTTCCATTGGTGGGGGTGAGAAGTTGAGCGGGGTTGCTGCGTCAGGTCTGCTGGAAGGCCCAGTGTTGAGAGGTGCGTCTTCGCTTCTTGCAGGTCTGTTATCGAGATAGTAGCTGTTCCGTGGGTCACCTGAAGCTTGTGGGTTGAACGCCACCGGTAAGTGATGTTATGCGTGCGTAGCAGGGAAGTAAAAGGCCTAAGGGATGCTCGCCAGGCCATGGTTCCCCTGGATAAATCCGCATAAAAAGTGAGGGCCATGCCCTCGAAAACATATGGTGCGCTGTCTTTAATGGTAGTCATGACAGCCATTTTATCTTGCCGCTTCTAGAACCTAACAATTAGATCCCTTGGAGCCGCTGCTGGGGCCGTTGCCGGTTTGGGGATTCTGAATATCCCATCTAGGCACAGTCCTTTGGCCTGCCTCGGTGGGAGCAGTGTGGTCATCAGGCGCCTCATGTAGTGTGGTAGTTCTGCATCCAGTATTGAGTCTGCTACGCCCCTTATTTTAATATTTTGAGCGCGGCGTACGTCCTCCATTGCCGCCATCTTTAGGTCCAAGACCATGTGCTGATGTTGGTGATTTTATTTCCTGCTGCAGCCCGGTTATTTGCTGCGTGTGGTTGCGGGTATCCTGCTCCAGGGAGACCATGCGGCCTGTCAGGCCCTGTATGTCCCTTCGTATGTCCGCCACGTCCGTCTGTATGTGTCAACGGAGTTCCGCCAGCAGTTCTTGCATTACTGCTTTCGTTACCGGGGTTGAGTCCGGCTGCGGTGGCATCTGCTTAGTGGGTGAGCATGGTTCCTCGGGGTCCGATGGTTGTTCATCTGACTCCTCGATGTAGTCAGTGTATGAGGCCACATCGTGCTCTGGGGCGCCATGTGCGTGCTGCCACAGATCCCCGATGCTCATACCGGGTCGGGGCTGCTCAGGTTTCGGTTTTTTGTTTTTTCTGCCAATCGGACCCGGTGAGCAGGGCTTGTTTAAGTGAGTAGGAGTTAAATATAGTCGGTTTTTAGTAGTTTGTGCTGAAAACTTGTGGAGCTCACGGTGACTGCGACCAGTCGGTTCGGCTGTCCAGCGGTTGTATCTTTTAAAACTTTTTAACATTGTTTTATCTTTTATTCAACGCTTTGGAAACTTTTTTTTTTTTTTTTTAAATCACTCTGGCATTTCAGAAATTAAACTACACAAAGATTTTGCAGAAAAAAAAAAATATTCCTAATCATTTTTTTTTTTTTTTTAAATCAAGGAAGTTTTCCTTACCTAGTGATTTATGTACAATGCAATTGTAAGGGGCTCAGTATGAGAGAGAGTATACAATTCTTAAACTCTAGTCTAGAACAATTTAAGGAAATTTGAAACCCACAACAAAAAGTCTGAAGGAAATGATGCTACTCACCAGAATGAATGCAATAAGCTGTAGTTGTTCTGATAACTATAGTGTCCCTTTAAATCACACTTTGCTATTTATATTGATCAGATTCCATCGGGTGAATTATTTCAAGCCTGTACTAAATTGCTTTCAAAGCAAGGAAGGAACCCAGAGTTTCTTGATTCTTATTCATTAAAACGAATTCCCAAATATGAAAGATTTTTCTTCCACATATTTTGCATCCTTACCGTAGGCTTCACTAGGATTTTCAACAATCCATCAAGGGTTTTCGAGCAGCATTATTCTACATCTAATTATACTTTGCCTTTAAACCTAGATGCTGACAAAGCCGTAGATCTGATTTCCTGATCCCCTATGTTTAAGATCTTGAAATACTGTTTTGTTTTTAATTGTTTTTTTGGAATTTAATTTTTCAAAAATATAAAAAAAAAACTAACTCCCCTTAATTCTACCTTACCATTAATGGCCTTGACTCACCCCTGTATTTTATGGAATGGGGTGAGTTTATGGAATGACCGGGAGGTCCCTTGTCCATTTTTTCCCCAATCTTTTCTTAGACACCTTAAAGGGATACTATAGTCACCAGAACATCTTTAGCTTAAGGAAGCAGTTTTAGTGTATAGATCATGATCCTGCAGTCTCACTGCTCAAATCTCTGCAATTTAGGTGTTAAATCCCTTTTGTTTCTGTCGATGCAGCCCTAGTCACACCTCCCCTAGCTCTGACTCACACACCATGCATGGAAAAAAAAAAATGGTTTCACTCTTAATTAGATGTACCTTACTTTAAAAGTTCGTATTGCCTGCTCTCTAAAGTGAACTTTAATCATACACAGAATGCTTCTGTGGGGTCTAGCAATCTATCAACAGTGCAGGGGATAATACATTTTAAATTAAACAGAATTTGCAATGAAGGAAGTATAAACATTAGCGGACTCTTTACAGGAAGTGTTTAGGAAGGCTGTGCAAGACACGTGCAGGGAGCTGTGAATATGGTGCATAAATAAAGTGATTTGACTCCTAAATGGCAGATAATTGAGTGGTGACACTGCAGGGAAATGTTATGTACACCAAAAACTGCTTTAATAAGCTAAAGTTGTTTTTGTGACTCTAGTGTACCTTTAATCTGCATGCATGCCTTTCAGTTTGGGTGGGACAGCGCCAATTTCGGGATCCTGTCTCTGGTTTGTTCTCATGCTTCTCCTACTGGCTCCTCGACCACTGACATTGCACAGATTTTGGATCCTCTCATGCTCATGTGATTTACAATATTAAGCAGTGAGGGGCCCACCTCAGATTACACTCTTACTCTGCCACATCCCAGCAGAAATTAACACTTTCTATGCAGTTTGCTAAAAAATTGGAGGAGCCTCTGCATTGTGCTGATAAGCACCTGTTGCAAAAGCTGAATTGAAAGTGGACAGGCTGAGAGTGAAATGCATGTGTTGCTTTTATATAGGTCTGTGCATGGAACAAATATACATTTATTAATGTACAGCCTATTTATCTAATGATGCAGAGAGGCTGTGCAGGGAAAGAGCACTGAACAGAGAGGGAAGTGCTCCTATGGGCCGACCAGTTATAGGGGTCTTTCGCCCCAGGCAGGGAGAGTGCAATTTGTTAAAGGTAGGTGTTGTATCATGTAACATTGTCAATAAGACAATAACGTATCCTTTAATATAGTTAACATTATTTTATAAACTCTGCTGCCAATCACGTGCTCATGGCTCTTCTCAAGAGCAGTGTTAATTTTGGCGGCAAATTTAAATTTAGTTTTAATCAGTCTTTTGACTAAAAAGCCATTTTAGTTTTAGTCGTAGTTTAGTCATCTGAATTGTTTGTTTTAGTCGAATATATCTCCAGTAAATTTTAGCCGACTAAATCTAATGGAGATTTTAGTCAACACGACTAAAATCTAATGGGTTTAAATAAAGCCTCTGTCTCTTTTGCCCCAGCCCCTCTAGGTGTCTCTCTCACAAGCCCTGGTTTGTCTCTTTTGCCCGTTCCACAGCCCCTCTGTGCAGTGTTAAATTTTGCGGACTATGACTAAAACTACATTTCAATTTACTTTTAGTCATAGTCTTCTGACTAACATGCCATTTTAGTTTGTCGTATTTTAGTCATATGAAGTGTTTTAATTTTAGTCGACATAAATTGTTAGTCGACAAAATTAACACTGTTCCAGAGGAGGATGAAGTATTGCGTTCTAGGTGTGATTGTAGTATACATACAACACATACCCAAGTGAAAATTCCTCCTTTGACTTTACTGACAACCTTTCTGACCAACCACACACAGGGCTGCACACGAGGTGCTCCATACCCTGTGTGATGTTTGTCTATTCGTGCATGTCTAGGGACTTTGTGTCCCAGACATGGGACACTAGGGAAGAAACCAGAGTCAGGATCCCGAAATTGGCAATGTCCCACCCAATCTGAAAGGCATATGATAATTTTTTCCTATTTATTGGAAATTCTAACACAGAATATTTTGTCCTGTGCCAACTATTTAGAGCTTAAAAATGAATAGCTTTTTTTGATGGTTACTTTAACCCAGCCTTTTTGGAACAGTCAGAGATTCTTCTGCAAAATGCTGGCGAAGGCGCAGAGCTGAAGGTTCAATCTTTGATATCTGGCAAGAGTGCTCAGTACATTCTACCTGCTGGTCCAAGTAACACAGTTTGTTGCAACCTACATAAAAATAGCCCTACTGCAGACAGCAGACACTTTATTAGGTTTTTACTGATCAGCTCACCTCCCACGATTTCCTATGTGCTATATTGCTGTTGGTACATAAATGGACGGAGTGTCAACCCTTTACTAGTGCAAGATGTGGTGATAATTGTGGTACACTCCCTTTAATATACTATTTCATTTTTTTCCTTCTCTATCCTTTTCCACTTGGCCCCCTCCCCCTGTTCTTTCTTTTGGTCCCCTACACCAAGGGTAGGCAATCTTTGGCACTCCAGATGTGGTGGGAGTACATCTCCCCTGATGCTTTGCCAGCATTATGATGTAGTCCACAACATCTGGAGTGCCGAAGGTTGCTTACACCATTTGAATTGTTAAATATAAGTTTGCTAGATAATCGCACTAAATGAAAAATATAAAAAAAAAAGTAAAAAAGGAACAGACCCAGTTTTTATTCCATCTATATCTATATCTATATATATATATACATATACATATACACACACACATGCCATAATGCATTGTGAAACCGAGCTTCAAGAATCCTTGTAACATTTTCCTTTTCAGGCAACTACTGTATCTTTAAATATCCAACATCCCACTGACCTGACTATGTCCCCATTCTGGGTAAAGATGATAGGACTGCTCTTTGGACTATGGCAATGCAAATAGGTTTTCTGTTTGAGATCTCAAACAGGTATTATTTTAACCATTAATAACACTATTCCCAAATCTATTGCTACAGAAAGACATGGGACACAACCCACCCCCCATCTGTACATTTGCTTAAACACCTTAGTCTCTATAATCTCTTTTGCTCAAGTCCAAGAGAGTTATTTACTAAAGTGAGATTTGTTGGGAATTCAAAGTAAATTTGTAATTCTGTTCTGGGTTATCCATTAAGCTGTCCTGAATTAAAAATTATTTAAAAATGTAGGTCAAAGTAACAAAAATGAAAACACAGCTTAAAGTTCTTTTCATGTATGGATTTTTGGGGCCTAAAATATGACATTCACTGTGAATTCCCTTCAGTGAATTATACGTTATATCGGGTCCCTCTTCATGTATGTATTTAAATGGATCGATCTATGTTAGTACTATACAAGTGTCTATGCCCTTTAAGGAAGTATGGAAAAAGGTAAAAAAGTGATAATCTCAACACAGTTACAACAAATATATGTAATTTTACATAAATTGTGTTTTACTTAAAAGTGCTTTTAAAAATTATTTATTTTGGGGCAGCATCAATATGGACATTTCATGACACAAGCAGGAAACAGGAGCATGATAGATGGAATTTTCACACCAAGAAATGGCACAAAAAGGATTTTTTTTAAATAAGGTGACAGAACAGAAACTATACTTTTTCGTCCAAAGGGACTACAGAAAATGTCGTAAATTTTGTTGTTTTCTGCCATGTAGAGTTGCTCGCCATTGTGGTAGCAAAAACCTTGCAGGTTTAATCACCAAAGTGAAAATTCAAAGTGAATTTCAAATTTAAGGTCTAAATAGATGTGCGGGCAAAATTCTCTGAGTTAGCTATGTTTTTAGTTCAGGTACTCTTGCCTTACATTAATTCCCTTTGATTTCTAACCTGCAAGGTTTTTGCTACAATGACCCTTTCAATGAAGGCAGTCTGAGCACGGTTATCAACTGGTCTAACCAAAGCTGGGGGTATTCATAGCACTTACAGCACAAGTGCTGCTTGTCCATTGTTAATACAGAATTATCAAAGTATTCGTAATATGATTTTTGTCCATATTTTAAAGTCATTTATTGACTAAGAAGGTCAGAACCGGTTAACTGCGCATGCAGCCTTATGAACAGATGTGTTATGATGCCTAGATTGCCCTTTAATTAAGGGTACATTTTCTCATACTAATTAGAAATATTTAATCCAAAATAAAAATAAAATAAAAAAAGATTTCTGAAGTCATTTATTCACTTAACTCAAAATTGTCTCAAATCTGAAATTGCTAAATTTATGTTAAAATAGTGACTTCAGCCAATCTGGAGAATTTTCGGCCAAAATATTGCCCTTCAAATTTCTGTTCACATATTTTTTCCAGAGTTGATTAAACTAACCCCTTACTTCTCACCTACAAAACGCATACAACATACATATTCTAAAATCAGTATTACTGTAAACATAAAACACAAACACAAAACATTTTTGGTGGTAAAGCATACTATTTACTCGGTAACAAATTTTACTGCAAATATGCTTCACAGAAAGGCACTTAACAGGAGTTCATAACAAAACGGTTTTAACAAAATCCTTACGCTCATACTCTCTCTGTACCATATAATACATCTAAAAGATTTCCACTTCACATGTTCAACAAATCTATCCCCAATAAAAATGTTGTTCCCAATCCAAATAATCATTAAACGTGCCTTTACCACGTATGCCATGTTGGGCAACTTTTCTCGTTTGTTGAGTAGGTCTGGGAATGTACCTCCTCTGAGGTTTTTTATAATCCAATGAGGATTCACCTTGCTCAGAAGATGACTCCTCTTGCCCACGGGAAGAGGCTTCATCTTCCCCAGAAGATGACAAAACATCTCCTTGACAGTAGTATCCCCACTGATCAGGCTGCCGCTTTGATTTTCGGTGATGGGCTGCATTATGGCTCACTCTCTTGGGTATATGTTTAACTCTCTCATTGTGTTGATCCCCCCACGAATCACTCAAGCTAGTTTCGGTCACTGAGCTATCTTTACGGCGACTTTCATCTTCCATCAAGCGGTGTTTGTGCATCTTTTTCTTTAACTTCTTTCGTTTCCGTAATAATCCATCTTCGGTGTCTACCTCTGTATCAGACTCGGTTGTCTCTGTATCATATACAGGATGGAAGTGTTTTCGGCATAGCCGTGCCCGTTTACATCGTGAATGCTTTTTGAGACCCTTGCGTACGGAGTAAGACTGTAGAAAGTGTCCCAGTATATCTTTGTGGCAGCACATCCTATCATGATCAGAAAAGCAGCAGGGTTTTACTTTTTTCACACGCGCAACATTTCTCGGTTTCCTTGGAATTTTACGATTATTAACTGGCCTTTCTTTTCCATCACTTAGTTCCTCGCTGAAGTATTCAGAGGTACTGCTTATTTCCTCTAGTACGTCTTTAAGTTCATGAACTGATCCAGAGCTTTCAGTATCCTCACCATCCTTCCAAGTTCCTGGATCATCTTTCTCACAGTTCTTTTTCCGGCAAGTTCTTGAAGTCAACAATGGTTGCTCGTTTTCACTTTCCATCAAATTCTCCTGGAATTTGTTGGAGAATGTGTGATGGTTAGATGTCTCTTGTAAATGTTTTTCTGATTTTGGAATAGTTTTCTTCCATGTATCAAGGGTTTCTGTTGGTGAGTCGGTCTCTGACAAATTTTCCATCTCTGCAAAATGACCATTTGTGTTCTTGAGTTTAATTTTAAAGCTATCCCCATTGCAAAGAACGACTCGCTGGCAGCAAGACTTATTTTCACTGTCACCTGTTTCCAGGAACAACCTTGCATACTCTGGGCAGTGGTAATAATTTAACAAGTAATTAATAAATTCATCTGTTTCATAAACTTTTAGTCTTTTGTAGCAGCTTTCATTCAAAACAGTGCAGGGAATCTTGGACAGTTGGTGGTCAAAACATTCTCCTTCACCACCTTCCAACTGTTCTTGAGTAGTGCAATAGTCGATGTCACAATTCCAGTTATTTTTAAGAGAGAGCAATTTTTTTTTCCGTTTTATCTGAGGTTTATATAATCTATGCAAGTAGGACTTGGACATACTACGTTCCATCTCTTCTTCAGTCTCTGACTCATGTTGGGTACTACTCTCCTCTGTTGGAGATAGAGTTTTGGTTTTAATGGAACAAGAAGGCATAGAGTATTCACTGCATTCTTCTGTAACATCACAATCCATGGGCTCTTCATTGAGTCTCCTGAATGGTACCAGGTCCTTCAGGTACAAAACAAAAAATACATTGTGTGAAAGAAAGACATCTTAATGTAACAAACTACAAAGCAAACATACATTCCAACATACATAGATTCCTAGGACAGATTCAAAACTCCTGGTAAAGTAGGTAATCAAGACATGACCGGGTTTAATAAAACTTTAGTCTGGACCAATCACCTGCTGAGGGAGGTGATTTCTACATTTCTAGCTATGTGTTATTATTTCAGTAAATATCCCATGTCATTGTTTAAGTTAAGATTTATACGCTAGGCAATTACTAAACTAATAAAATAAAAATGCTAATGAAAAAAGAAGTAAATGAATAACAGCAAAGTGTTCCAACCACGTTGGTAAAAATGCAATTTGTGTCAAGGAACTCACTTTATTTTGTGATGCTCGAGTTAGAGCTCATGTTTCTTAAGTCCCATCAAATGTAGCAGAAATTAATACACTCTGTACTCAGCGGTGAAATTTATTCAACCAAGCCAAGGCAGGTGGTACCAGCAATGTTTATGCACTGCACAAGCCTTTGTCAAGCCAGGTTTTAGAAAGACACTTGCAAAGCGGAAATGTTGCTCGATCCACCAATTTGGTTGAATAAATGGATTCACCAATGAGAAGCTGAGTGCGAAGTGTATTCATTCCAACCAGAATGGTGACATTGCTGAAAGATGTTAAAAGAGAACGGGACATTTTAAGTTAGTAATCACTGCTTTATGGGTTCATATGATCTATAGACAGGTAGATAAAATAACTGTCTCACTTGCTCTACAATATCTAATGCTTTGACACTTATTCGTTATTCCAAGCACTAGTTTAACATTAAACTACTTACAGTGACTTTGTCCAATAGTAACGAGAGAAGCTTGATTGATTCAACACGTCTTTGAGCTAGGAGCATTTTCCGATCCTCCCATTCTTGCGTGTCTTCCACCACGTCAGTGGAAATGTTATTGTTTTCTACAGTGCATTCTTTATAGCTTTTATGTTTCTGAAGTTTTCGTTTCAACTTTGTGCGTCTTCTCCTGGCTCTATATTTTTGTTCTAAGGCTTTTCTTTTTCTATGAGAAAAAAAATAAAAATATTCAAAACAAAAAAAATAAATAGAAACATGATACATCCTAGTTTTCCTTTAACAATTACAAAAAGTCACTGATAGGGTAGAGTTCTACTCGGCTGAATCTTAAAGCGGCACTGTCATGCTGAACTTACCTTTCCTCAATCTCTTCCTCTTCCCCCCCTCTCTCAGGATCTGTTATTCTTTTCTTCCTGTCTTCTTTAGTTTTCTTTAAAATCATAAGACAAAGTAGGGACTCTGTCTTATGGAGGATTCCTCCGCTTGACCAGCTCTGACCAGCGGAGGAGCAAAGTGTGCTTCATTTCCGCTGGTCAGAGCAATTTTCCCATGATCCCTAGCTTTCCTCCCAGTTCCCACAATGCTTCCTGTCAGTATTGCCGAAAGTCCTGTCACTTAGACAGAACGCCGGCAAAACTGCCGAATTGCATCCTAACAGAATGAGAAGAGTTTCTCCATTGGTGTTAGGATGCAATTCGGTACTTTGTTCGGATCGGAATTTCATTCTGATGAATGAAACCCCGATCCTATTCATTGCTGTGGCTGCATCTTGCAGCCGCTTAGTAGATAACTCCCTAATTCCCACGGTATCAGGGAGCTATCTACTAAAAGGCTGAAAGACCTAAACTGGTCTTTCAGCCAACTTTACTAATACCAAGTAAAAATGAATAGTAAATAATATGCCCCTACTCGCTATACCGCGAGTAGGGGCATGTCTAGTAAGCAGTGAGCAGCCTGTGGCTGCTCACTGTAAAAAAAAAAAAAAAAAAAAAAAATATTGCCCCCCACCCCTAAACGACGGGTGGGGGCTGTAAAGTAAAATAAGGGAGGGAGACCTATTGTCCCCCCCCCCCCCCGGCCCCCACCCCTGAGCGGTGGGTGGGGGCCATAAAGATAATGAGGGGGGGGGGGGGGACCTACTGTCCCCCCCCCCCCCCCCCGGCCCCCACCCCTGGGCGGCGGGTGGGGGCCATAATGGTAATAAGAGGGGGGGACCTACTGTCCTCCCCCCCCCCCGGCCCCCACCCCTGGGCGGCGGGTGGGGGCCATAATTGTAGTACGGGGGGGGGACCTACTGTCCTCCCCCCCGGCCCCCACCCCTGGCCGGCGGGTGGGGGCCATAATGGTAATAAGAGGGGGGGGGGGGGGGAACCTACTGTCCTCCCCCCCCCCGGCCCCCACCCCTGGGCGGCGGGTGGGGGCCATAATAGTAGTAGGGGGGGGGGGACCTACTGTCCTCCCCCCCCCCCCCCCGGCCCCCACCCCTGGGCGGCGGGTGGGGGCCATCATAGTAATAAGGAGGGGGGGGGCTACTGCCCCCCCCCGGCCCCCACCCCTGGGCGGCGGGTGGGGGCACTAAGTAAATTCCCCCCCCCCCCCATCAAGGTGACTAGGGGTGCCCAAGCCCCTAGTCACCCACCCCCCACCCAAATAAAAAATGCCCCTACCTACCCCCCTCACCCTAAAAAATAGTGAGGGGGGAATAAAATTGCTAACCTGTAAAGTAAAATTAAACTTACCATTCGACGTCTTCTTTTTTCTAAAATCTTCATTTTTCAGCCCCAAAAAAGGCCAAATAAAAAACCATCAAAAGCCGTCGAACTAAAAATAAAATAAAAAACCCGAGCGCAAAAAAAAAAAAACCCGACGAAAAAGAAAAAACCCGAGCGCACATAAAAATAATCCATCTTCACCCATGGAGGGCTCCGCGCAGACTGAGCTCCGCAGGGCGGGGCAAGGCTTATAAAGCCTTGCCCCGCCCTGCAATTAGCCTAAGAACACTCTGATTGGTGGGTTTAAGCCAATCAGAGTGCTCTTTGTAATTTTACAAGCGTGGGAAAGTTCTTTGGAATTTTCCCACGCTTGTAAAATGACAGAGCACTGTGATTGGATGGCTTGAAATCCATCCAATCACAGTGCTCTGTGTCATTTTACAAGCGTGGGAAAGTTCTTTGGAATTTTCCCACGCTTGTAAAATGACACAGAGCACTGTGATTGGATGGCTTGAAATCCATCCAATCACAGTGCTCTGTGTCATTTTACAAGCGTAGGAAAGTTCTTTGGAATTTTCCCACACTTGTAAAATGACACAGAGCACTGTGATTGGATGGATTTCAAGCCATCCAATCACAGTGCTCTGTGTCATTTTACAAGCGTGGGAAAGTTCTTTGGAATTTTCCCACGCTTGTAAAATGACACAGAGCACTGTGATTGGATGGCTTGAAATCCATCCAATCACAGTGCTCTGTGTCATTTTACAAGCGTGGGAAAATTCCAAAGAACTTTCCCACGCTTGTAAAATGACAAAGAGCACTCTGATTGGCTTAAACCCACCAATCAGAGTGTTCTTAGGCTAATTGCAGGGCGGGGCAAGGCTTTATAAGCCTTGCCCCGCCCTGCGGAGCTCAGTCTGCGCGGAGCCCTCCATGGGTGAAGATGGATAATTTTTTTGTGCGCTCGGGTTTTTTCTTTTTCGTCGGGTTTTTTTTTTGCGCTCGGGTTTTTTATTTTATTTTTAGTTCGACGGCTATGATGGTTTTTTATTTGGCCTTTTTTGGGGCTGAAAATGAAGATTTTAGAAAAAAGAAGACGTCGAATGGTAAGTTTAATTTTACTTTACAGGTTAGCAATTTTATTCCCCCCTCACTATTTTTTAGGGTGAGGGGGGTAGGTAGGGGCATTTTTTATTTGGGTGGGGGGTGGGTGACTAGGGGCTTGGGCACCCCTAGTCACCTTGATGGGGGGGGGGGGAATTTACTAAGTGCCCCCACCCGCCGCCCAGGGGTGGGGGCGGGGGGAGGACAGTAGGTCCCCCCCCCCCCAATTATTGTTATGGCCCCCACCCGCCGCCCAGGGGTGGGGGCCGGGGGGGGAGGACAGTAGGTCCCCCCCCTTTTACCATTAGGGCCCCCACCCGCCGCCCAGGGGTGGGGGCCGGGGGCTGGAGGACAGTAGGTCCCCCCCCCTTATTACTATTATGGCCCCCACCCGCCGCCCAGGGGTGGGGGCCGGGGGGGAGGACAGTAGGTCCCCCCACTACTATTATGGCCCCCACCCGCCGCCCAGGGGTGGGGGCCGGGGGGGGGGGAGGACAGTAGGTCCCCCCCCCTTATTACTATTATGGCCCCCACCCGCCGCCCAGGGGTGGGGGCCGGGGGGGGAGGACAGTAGGTCTCCCCCCCCCCACCTATTAATATTATGGCCCCGACCCGCCGCCCAGGGGTGGGGGCCGGGGGGTGGAGGACAGTAGGTCCCCCCCCCCCCCTTATTACTATTATGGCCCCCACCCGCCGCCCAGGGGTGGGGGCCTGAGGGGAGGACAGTAGGTCCCCCCTCATTCCCATTATGGCCCCCACCCGCCGTCCAGGGGTGGGGGAGGACAGTAGGTCCCCCGTCCCCCCCCCCCTTATTACCCCTTTTTTTTTTTATTTTTTTTTTTACAGTGAGCAGCCACAGGCTGCTCACTGTTTAGTGGACATGCCCCTACTCGCGGTATAGCGAGTAGGGGCATTGGGGAGATTTTAATCTCCCTTGTGCTATTATGGGGGTCATATTGACCCCCATAGAGTGAGGAGGGGACCTGGGGGGCTTATGAAGTGGTGGGGAGCACTGCTCCCTGCCGCTTCTGTCTTTACATATTGCAAGGAGGGAGCTGCACGCCGGTAGCTCCCTCCTTGTAATAAACCGAACAAACAAACGAACACTGATACACAGTGTTAGTTTGTTCGTCTGATTTTTTCTATTCATTCATTCGTCTGTCTGATGAATGAATGAATAGGTGAAATTCCCGTTCGCATGTCCAGATGTTTCACTGGGCATGTGCGGGAATCTCAGGGCTATCTAGTGTGGGTAGATGACGTGTCCCACAGGGACTTCACCTACCCACACAAAGATGGCGGCGCCCTGAATATAGATCGGGGCAGAAAATAAAGAATAAAAAATAGGTAATGTGGGGGGCATAGGGGCATTTGGGGGTGACTAGGGGGTCGATTGGATGTAGTTGAGGCGGGAGGGGGTTAAAAAAAAAAACGGAATTCGGCATGACAGTGCCGCTTTAAGACTAAAAGCCTTGTACATTGCAAGGACGTCACATATGTAGTTTTGCACCTGACCATGCCAGAACATCACATACATAGTCTTGGCACACGACCATCTCTGTGCTCTGCTATTCTAAGAAGACCCTACCCCTATACTCTCCTATTCTCAAAGGATCCCACCCAGTAATGCCCCCTAGATACGTTTTGTATCAATGACTTGTTACATGCCCATACCATGATGTATGCACGATTTGTCCATTCTGTTAGTTAATAGTTGTCAATATTTGATTGGTAATTAACGATACTCCCCTATACTCCCCTTTATTGCGTGTTATTATAAAACCATTGTTCTGTTTAATAAAGAGAAGACGTTTTCTTGAACTGACTCAAATATATGTCTTTCAATAGAGTGTCTCCCAGTACTGGAATGGTGCGGCTCGGTCTGGATAGAACTTTAAAACCATGGCAGGTAATTCTGGTGATCACCAAGGACAGGAATATGTTCCAACAGCCACTGAGCTGGTAATGGGTATGTGCTCAGTTACACTGGTATATGTTGATGGAGTGAAGCTAAGATAATGAAAGTCATTTTATGGACTGTCCAACAAGTATGTAATATACAGGCATACCCCGCTTTACATACACTCACTTTACATACACTCGCGAGTATACTTAAAGGTATACTTAAAGACATTCCCGCGCCTCTTCTGTTTGCGAGTTAACAGTAAATGGAAGGTTCCATTCTCGCCCAGATCAGCTCAGTTCAGGGTCTTTGGGGCAAGAACTTTTCACACCTTCTGACATGGCACAGGTTAATCATCTCAAATTTGTAACGCCTACTCCTAGCTGAACATATGCATTTTTTTCTGCCCATACATTGTTCATATTCTGCAATCTGCGCCATTCAGTGAAAGGGTTTACCCTGCCATTTTCTATAACTATGACTTAGCAGCTTAGCTGCATTCGCCACAATTCTGAGGATTCAAAGTTCAAAGAGGATTCAAAGATAAATGGTACAATCTGGAATGAGATTTTCTTTTTACTGTTTGTTTTAACTGAATAAAAGCCCATTGGAAATCTCTAAATAAATCACTGGTAATAAAATCACTGAAAATCTGCAGTTGCAGTATCTGTTATGCCTGTAAATTACTATTACAATGCAGTACATGCATTGGGAAGTAAAAAAAAGGTATTGCTTCACTTTAAGTACATTTTCGTTTTACATACATGCTCTGGTCCCATTGTGTACTTAAAAGTGGGGTATGCCTGTAGCTCCACTAGACACCCTCCAAGCATTCACCTTCACTTCTCGGTCTTTCCACTCAAACACCTTAAATTGAAGCTGTCATTACAAAAGATAACATCTACTCAAGTAATTGCCGGCATATTGGTGCCTAAATGGAATGACGTCGCTCACTGTAATCCTACATTTGACTCGCCAGCTTGAGGGAAATTTATCGCTGCTAGAGCACAAAATTGCAAAGGTGTTGTTTCCCCTAGTCAATCAATTCTCGGCACACATGCTAACCTGCCGGCGTAGCCCTGAATGCTAAGACATGATTGACAGGTTATGGGAGAGTGCCATTTGTATCACAACACTTTTGCATGGTTTCTGTATTGAAAAGGGCTTATTCAAATAGTTGTTCGTGTTGTCACCTGCCTAGGTTTGTCTTTGATATCCTGACATTGGTTCATTATTTAGGGACTTAAATAGTTATTTGAACACTATAGTGTGAGGAATACATTTTTGTATTTCAGACACTATAGTGTTCCTTAAAACGACCTTCTACCCAGTTGAAATTTGTTCCCATGACTTGCTCCTCATTCAAGGTGAGTGCATTATATGTCCACAGGCAGACCATTCTCGGGTCTATTTTGAATCTCCCCAATGTGGTAATAATCCAAGAATCCAATCATGCAAACTGCAGCTAGTTACTTGAAGCCATTACTTGAAAATCTGTTTGACATTTTGTATATGGTGACCTCAAAAGCGCTGATGAACCTGCAATAGATTACTGAATGATAACTGAACCGAATTCTGGATTTGCAAAAAGTCTTCCATCGTCCATGTGTCAGAACTACCAGGGCTAAAAAGGTTGCTATTGTGAGTAGGGCATAAAAAGGGGGAAAGGTCAGGAGGGAGCCCATCTTGGCAATATACTAAATATAAGATTTAGAAGTGTAGCGCTTTTAAATACGAATGCTCCCACACTACACAACTACCAAAGTGGGCAGCACCACAGGGACCACTAAGGATTTTACTCCCTCTCTGTAAAACGATATCCCGGATTGTGGTAAAAAATATTCTTAATGATAATGCCACAAAAAGAACCCTCATACCTAGAGTACTCTACACACAATAAAACTTACCAAAACTCACCAAATTGACAATAAATGACACTTGGAGAAATCGACACAATCACTCGGCCAGCACTCACATTCAATCACATTCAACCAAACACACACACACACACACACAATCACATTCAACCAGCCATCACATACACAAACTATAACACATACACACAACCAGCCATCACATACAATTATATCCAGCCAACCCCACAAACAAAATTACACTCAACCAAATCCACACACACATCACGCTCAGCCAACACACATATCATACTCAGGTGTATTTCTTAGGGGGAGTGACAAGGGGCCCCTTCTTTTAATTTTAAACCGGGGCACAGTTTTTCCTAGTTAGACCTTCGTACTAGGACACATGTTCCTTTCTCTGATCACACTACACTAATGTGGGTTTCCTGAAGTGCCACAGATGTAACGTTAATGTGCACAGATGGTCTTTTCAATATGACACACGGTGACTGATGTGTGCATGCATGCGTACATACTGCAAACTACAACAAACCATATCTTTACCTTCTTTAAATGTCTCTTACCTCTTCACTTCGTCGTCTTGCTTTTCCTGTTTTCTCTGCTGTTCTAGCTCTTGCAGTTTAACTCGTTCAGCATTTCTCCTGTTTATTGCCTCTTCACTAAAGTGGTCAGTATCATCCAGAGTCACCTTATAAAAATAATGACAATTACAAATTTAAAAAAAAAAAAGTTGAATAAACTTTAATGTAGGAACCATCAAATGTAATTAAAGGCATACAAGGCCCAAGAGTACTTCTAAGAATAAAATGTATTCATATGTAACAATTTAACTCATGCCTCAGATGTGGTCTGTATTAGTCCATCTAAAAATTTAAAAACTTGCAGTAATATAAATAAACAAACTGCAAGGTTGGCTAAGAGCAGCTGGGCCTGGTGCTGACCGTCCAGGACAATAGTGAGATTCCTATTTAAGTTTTCACTGGTCCCAGGCGGTTTTCTTTTGTTTGCCTGTTTTATTTCTTTAATAGTCATTTTGTGCTTGTTTTATTTTTGTTTGTTTTTTAGTACTAAAAGGCATCGGTAACAATAGAACAAATGCTAATTATGAAAAAAAAAATAGTTTGTGTGACCTAATGCACTAGAAATCATAAACAAAACTTGCTGAAAGTTGCAAGAGAAAGATCCCCATGATGTTAAGAGCTATAGACCCATCTCTCTTTTGAATGAAGACCTAAAACTTTATGCAGGTATTATGGTGCACAGATTAAGTTCTGTTATATCTAAGCTAATCCATATAGATCAGGTAGGATTTATTCCAGGAAGGGCATTGGCAAATCATATACGAACATTATCCAATGTTTTTGAGATTGCTAAGCTAAGAAGGGTTCCGATGCTGGTCCTGTCATTGGATGCAGAGAAAGCCTTTGACAGGGTCAGCTGGTAATTCTTATCAAACACTCTAAAGGCTTTTGGCTTGTCAGGAAGTATTTATCAGGCCATATGGCTCTATATTCGAATCCTACAGGGTAAAGTAATAGGTCAGGGTATCCTTTCTAATTGATTTAAATTTAAAAATGGCACCAGACAAGGCTGTCCACTTTCTCTGCTTTTATATGTTATGACTATTGAAGTATTGGCAATGGAGATAAGAAATAACAAAATAAAAGGTTTTAATGACCATACGGAGATAAAAATAAAACTATATGCAGATGATGTACTCATCGTCATGGAAGACCCTGTAAACTCAATTAATGAGCTAATGAAAGTAATACGGATATATAGTCGTTTCTCAAATTATAAATTAAACATCTCTAAGACAATGGCCCTTTCTTTCTTTTTTAAGAACACCTCAAATGAAAACAGAGATTATGACTAACTTTTAATTTCTCTGGGCAAATGAACACTTTTCTTATCTAGGTCTAAAAATGTCAGCAAATCCACAAAATTGGATGGAAATGAATTTGCTCCCATTGATTAGAGAAATCAATATAAAGTTAAAAACATGGGCAAAAATAAATAAATATATCATGGTGGGGTAAGATTAATACCATCAAGACTTATGTTTTACCAAAGCTAACATATATATTGAGTCTAATTCCAAGCAATATTCCCATAAATTGGATTAATCTATTACAAGCTTCATTCACAAAGTTTATTTGGTCAAAGAAAAGACCTAGGATTAGCTCTAAAATGTTGTCTAAGAAAATAGAACAAGGAGGATTAGGGATTCCATCCACTATAAGATTGGTCCAGGCCATTCACTTAACACACGCAATACGTACCTTCCAAGAATCACCCCAAGAAGAAAGTTGGTATAAACTAGAAACTAAGAGAATAGAAACGTTTAAAAATATTTCTGCAACTTTCTGGTTTTCTGACCAAGAATTCAGAAAATTGCATTTTTATAATGTAAACTTCGCTTTAAATCACATCTTAAAAAACTGGTATGAAATTAAACGGAAGTTAGATATAAAATAATATTTTTGCCCCATCTCTTAGAATAGAATTACAAAATGATTTATTACCAGATATTAATTTATATTCTTGGTCTGTAAAAGGTATTAAAACAGTTGCGGATTTAATTTCTGCAGGAAAAAAAAGAACATTTGACGATCTTAAAATGACACAATTTTCGAATAAGACTTTTTTGATTATCTAAAAGTCAGATCTTATCTAAAGAAAAGGTTAAAATTCCCTAATGAACCCCAGGATAGGGGGAGGAGCGCCACCACAAAGCTGGGCCTTCATAGGTGAGGGAGATACCCTCCCCATACACAAAACACTACTAAACACAGATTTAAAACCACTACGGGAAATGACCGAAGGCCGCCCACCAACAAGTCAACAAATGCTTCGATACACGCAACTTCTATTGATCACTTCCGAATAGAGATGCTATACACCGAGACCTAACATGGTTCCAGAGCCTCTGCGATAACAAAACCTCCCTGGACAAGGCCATCTCCTTCCTATACCAGCACCTCCTGGTGGAACACCTCGAAACCAAAAACACCTACAGATGTAGATGGGAACAGATGCTCGCCAAAACATTCAGCGATTCCCAATGGGAAAAAATACTAATTCTACATCATAAATGCTCTTCTAGCTCCAAATATCAAGAGACCAACTACAAACTGCTGGCATTCTGGTACAAGACGCCAGATAACTTACATAGAATATTCCCAGAGGTGCCCGACACGTGTTGGAGGTGTGGCACGAACCCAGGAACGCTGATACACATCTGGTGGGACTGCCCACACATCACACCATTCTGGAACGCGATACAACAAAAAACCAAGGAGATACTTGGAGACGAAGGGAACTTCGACAAGGAACTGTCCCTACTACACTCCACGCCAGTCCCCATCGGAACCTACAGGAAATCAATCCTCCAACACCTCCTAAAAGCAGCCAAAGCCCTGATCCCGCTGTATTGGAAGCAGAACGCAATCCCAACAACAGGGCTATGGCTGGAAAGAATTTAGGAAATATACACGGCGGAATCGATACAGGCATCCCTCCTGGGAACCGAAGAGAAACACACAGACAGGTGGTGACCGTGGCTGATCTACGTGGCAGAGCAATCCGCACGGACAGGAGGAAACACGCAAACACAGCTACAGACATGAACACTGCAACCAGAATAACAAACCCCCATCCGCTGGAACCCAGCACACCCCCCGAGCACGGAGAACCGAACGAATGGGCGGGCCCACCCCCCTTTACCCTCATCCTCACCCCACTCTCTTCCCCCCCACCACTCCCTCCCTCCTCCTGCCCCCTACCTTTCCTGCCCCCCCCCCTACTGACCGACCACAGAATGCTGTAATTGTCTAGGCACTAGCAACTCGACCGTTCACACATGACGTTCGATATACCATCCACCATAAACACTCATCGCCGAAAAACACCCGATGAGCACCTAACCGACACCAAAACTATGAAGCGCATTGACGTCTCAGCCTCTCACAACAGAAACACTTATACACTGGAATACATATTCAACAATATTCACCACTCCCATAAATACGGGACCCCTGGGCACCCACCATGTTAAGGATACAAAAAAAAAAAAAAAGAATATAGAGGGACAAGTATAAAAGAATAGAACAGAACGAAACAACAAGGTTTTAGGAAAAAGAAGACTTTAGTGAATCAATCCCCTCTTGGAAGGAGCACTGATGAAGCAGTACTGATAAGGATCCCGACAACTACTTTCCAAAGCAAATCTTTTATTATATAATATGGAAAAGAAATACTACCCACCAGCAATATTGATATGGAATAGAGATTTAGATATACAAATCTCTTTTAGAGACTAGTGCAGCTCAATTCAGATGCTTAGAAAAAACCTACACCATTTGAACCTGAATGAGCTGCATTATAAGATCCTAAACAGGTGGTACTTCGTCCCCAAATGGATAAACAAAATATTCCCTACTCAATCTTTTGATTGTTGGAGATGCGGGACAAAAGAGGCAGATATTTTACACATATGGTGGCAGGGGCGGACTGACCGGTCGGGCACTTCGGACATGGTCCGAGGGCCCGGCCGGGAGGGGGGCCCGCCATCAGGGGGCCCGGCCGCCCCTTTAAATGCTGCAGACGCCTGAGCGCTCTCTTAAGAGCGCTCAGGCGGCTGCAGCTTCTCACCTCCCCTCCCCGTAGCGTGGCCGAGAGGCTCTGCGTCCGCGGTGCCGGCCGGAGTTATAGGAAGGTGCACACACACTGAGTGTGCACCTTCCTGTCAGTCCGGCCGGGTACAGGAAACAGAAACTCCTGTTCCGCGCGGAACAGGAGTTTCTGTTTCCTGTACCCGGCCGGACTGACAGGAAGGTGCACACTCAGTGTGTGTGCACCTTCCTATCAATCCGGTCGGCACCGCGGACGCAGAGCCTCTCGGCCACGCTACGAGGGGGTAAAAAGAGAGAGGGAGGGAGGGGAGAGGGAGGGAGGGGAGAGGGAGGGGGGGGGGTTAAAAGAGAGAGGGAGGGGGGGGGGTTAAAAGAGAGAGGGAGGGGGGGTTAAAAGAGAGAGGGAGGGGGGGTTAAAAGAGAGAGGGGGGGTAAAAATAGAGAGGGGAGGGGGTAAAAAGAGAGAGGGAGGGGGGTTAAAAGAGAGAAGGAGGGGGGGTTAAAAGAGAGGGAGGGGGGTTTAAAAGAGGGAGGGAGGGGGGTTTAAAAGAGAGAGGGAGGGGGGTTAAAAGAGAGAGGGAGGGGAGGTTAAAAGAGAGAGGGAGGGGAGGTTAAAAGAGAGAGGGGAGGTTAAAAGAGAGAGGGAGGGAGGTAAAAAGAGAGAGGGGAGTAGGGGGGGTAAAAAGAGAGAGGGAGGGGGTAAGAAGAGAGAGGGAGGGGGTAAGAAGAGAGGGGGGTAAGAAGAGAGAGAGGGGGTAAGAAGAGAGAGAGGGGGTAAGAAGGGAGGGGGGAGTAAGAAGAGGGGGAGGGGGAGTAAAAGAGGAAGGGGGGAGTAAGAAGAGGGGGAGGGGAGAGTAAGAAGAGGGGGGAGGGGGTAAGAAGAGGGGAGATTAAGAAGAGAGGGGGGGAGTAAAGGGGGTAAGAAGAGGGGAGGGGGGAGTAAAAAGAGGAAGGGGGAGTAAGAAGAGGGGGGAGGGGGGTAAGAAGAGCGGGGAGGGGGTAAGAAGAGGGGGGAGGGGGTAAGAAGAGGGAGGAGTAAGAAGAGGGAGGAGTAAGAAGAGGTGGGAGTAAGAAGAGGGGGAGGGAGAGTAAGAAGATGGGGAGAGTAAGAAGGGGGAGTAAGGAGAGGGGGAGGGGGGGAGTAAGAAGAGGGGAGAGTAAGAATGGGGGTAAGAAGAGAGTGGGAGTAAGAAGGGGGTAAGAAGAGGGGGAGGGGGGTAAGAAGAGGGGGAGGGGGGAGTAAGAGGAGGGCAATTGCCCCCTCCCCTGTCCGCAGGCACCGTGCGGGCAGCCGGCAGGGGAGGGAGGAAGAGAGGACCCGGGAGCTCAGCCTGCAGCTCCTCTGGGTCCTTCTTGCGCGAGCACAGATCGTTGCCGCGGTTACCAAGGCAACGTTACGGCTCTTGCAAGAGTAAACTCTAGCCCTGGAGCTACGGGCTAGAGTTCACTCTCAACACTGTGACCACCAGGTATTCCTGGTGGTCGCAGTGGTGAGAGTGAACTTTCGCCCCATAAACACACTGCCCCCACACCATACACATTCACACACTGCCCCCCATACACACACACTGCCCCCACACACACCATACACATTTACACACATTGCCTCACACACACACACACACATACACTGCCCACCCATACACACACAGCCCCCCATACTAACATTGCCACACACATACACAGCCCCCTCGTACACACATTGCCCCACACACCCTACACATTCACACACTACACCCCCTCACACACACTGAACCTTTCACACAGACTGCACCCCTTACACATTGCACCACTGCTCCTATACCCTACTACAGCCTCATATCCCAGCAGACCCCAGGTAAGTTGTCAAACTGTTCTTAAACGGTTTGACTACTTACTCTGGGAGGGGGGCCCGGCCCTCCTGGCACCATAACGACTACACAGAGTAGTAGTGGTTATTGTGCATGGATTATTTCTTTAAATAATCTACGAGTGCCCCAGTAGCCAGCAAGCCAGCCAACCCACAGGCCAGCCAGCCCACAGGCTGGCCAGTAGACAGCCAGCCAGCCTACAGGCCACCAGTTAGGCTTAAAGCCAGCAACCCCACAGCCTGCCAACCGCAGCCAGCAAGCCACAGCCTGCCAGCCAGCAAGCCACAGCCTGCCAGCCGCAGCCAGCAAGCCCACAGCCTGACAGCCGCAGCCAGCAAGCCCACAGCCTGCCAGCCGCAGCCAGTAAGCCCACAGCCTTCCAGCAAGCCCACAGCCTGCCAGCCGCAGCCAGTAAGCCCACAGCCTTCCAGCAAGCCCACAGCCTGCCAGCCGCAGCCAGCAAGCCCACAGCCTGCCGGCAGTAGCCAGCAAGCCCACAGCCTGCCAGCAAGCCCACAGCCTGCCAGCCGCAGCCAGTAAGCCCACAGCCTTCCAGCAAGCCCACAGACTGCCAGCCAGCAACAGTAATTAAGGTAAGAGGAGCCAACTTGGCCTAGGTATCAGCTATGTTGTGTTGCTATATTGTGAATAGGAACCAGAGTGTTGGAGAGACCCCCCTCCAGGCCCCATTAGACTCCATTGTAGTCTCTAATGGGACCTGGAGGAAATTCTTTCTAACACACTCTCTAAAGGACACTGAGATAGCCTCTGCTAGAATGCTCCCCCCCCCCCTCCATGGCCCATTAGCCCTCAATTGTAGTCTCTACTGGGGCCTGGAGGCGACTGTTTCCATCAGGGACACTGAGATGGCCTCTGTTAGAAAGACCCCCTTCCAAGCCTGTTAGACTCCATTGTAGTCTCTAATAGGGCCTGGAGGGGATTCTTTCTAACACACTCTCTAAAGGACACTGAGATAGCCTCTGCTAGAAAGACCCCCCTCCATGGCCCATTAGCCCTCAATTGTAGTCTCTACTGGGGCCTTGAAGGGATTATTGCACTTTTGTTCCTTGTGTCTAAAGATTGTGTAGGGTGTGGCTAGAGGCGGTGCATGGAGGCGGGACATGGGTGGCGCTTGCTGCGGAGTATGGGTGGGGCCTGTAAGGGGGCCCTTGATTTATTTTGCCCGGGGGCCCTGAAGGTTCTCAGTCCGCCCCTGTATGGTGGGAATGTCCGACCATTAAAGAATTATGACAAGATGTGGGGGGAAAAAAAAAAATCTTGAAGAACACAATACCCCTAAAACCAGAATTGATGCTCTTACGTATTAATATACCTAATGTTAAAAAAAAGCTTTGACCTTGCTACTCCATGTGTTGACAGCTGTTAAGCTTAGCATAGCTAGGAATTGGAAAAGTTCGTTCATACCTGACTGGTGTCTGATTAGACATCAATTAACCCCTTAAGGACCAAACTTCTGGAATAAAAAGGAATCATGACATGTCACACATGTCATGTGTCCTTAAGGGGTTAAACCATCAAATAAACATAGAAAAATATATTCCGACAAGTAATAACAAAAAACTAAGATACAATGGTTTTTGGGAGGAATCAATAAACACGGTATAATAGAGTACATGAATCCAAGGGAAGTTTAGAGAATGCACACAGTCTCCCCCCCGCCCTTCCCTCTTAGCTTCCTTTGATCAAGATCCATTTTTCTTTTTTTGTTGTTGTTATTTACTGTAGTATGGTACCAATATCGGCAAGATCTGGACAGATTAAATGCTACGCATGCTAGCAGTGACTTTTTGATACCTTTAACGCCATGAATACTATACTTTGTGACGTTCAAGCATACGTATCAAGAAGGAGAAAAGAACAGGAAGGAGAGAGAAGAGAGAAGAAAGATAAAGAGAGAAGAATAAAATGTTCTATATACAATATAATGAATTAATATAATTGAAGTAGATATCAGCAGGAAATGAGTCTCTGTTCTCTAATAGCATGTGCCCAAATTAATTGACTTTGTATTGGTCTTTGTTTTTTTTGTTTTTAAACTTTGTGATAAAAATGTGAAATAAAAATTATATTGGGAAAAAAAAAAAAAAAAAACTTGCTGAAAGTTAGGGTGTTAGAAGACTTTGTGCAATGAAAGCTAAGCTTAAAGTGTTACTTACTGTTTTTAATGAATGCTTTTATTTAATGCAGCAAGCCCTACTGTGCATTACTCATTAGGTCTCCCTTTAAATAGAGCAAAACACTTACCTAAAATCCACCGCCAGGTCAAGTTCCAGCTCTTCCCGCCCCTACGAAGTCGCCAAGGGTCTTATGCTGTGCAATCAAAGACTTCTCATAGAGAAATCTCATAGAGAAGCCTTTTATTGGTCAGAGTGCATGCACAGGCTTTGAGCCGGTGAGGAGAGGGAAAAAGGAAGGACTTTTTTTTTTTTTTTTTTATTTAAACTAAGCAATATTAATTGTATAGGGAGTTGGGGAGGGCTGAACATAAAGAGGTACGGAGAGAGGTAGGGGGGACACATGCGTCTTCTATACACCTGCTGACAACAGACATTATTTTTGCACAGAATTGACAATTGGGAGTCCAAAACAGAATTCCAGACTGCCCAAGTCAAGTTGGCGGAAGTGTAACTAATGCAAATATCTCTTGATTTGCAGCTCTTCAAGTAGAAAAGCTGCATTAAAAGACTCCTACCACCACAACCATTTCAAAAGTGGTTGGAATAACCCTTTAATAGAAACCCTTACAAAATTAAGTTGGTGCCTGTGTCTGAAATCCATCTTTTAGCCAATTCAGTGAAACATCTAACTCTAGGATGACCTTGAGTTCTCCTTCCTGCCTAAAGCATGGTATTTACCCAGGCTTTGCGGCAGAATAATTTATCAAGCTGTGATAGACTGCAGCAGAAAGTTGTACAAACTGATTTGAACAACTTTGGTTTACCTTTATATCACATGAAAGAGATTTCCCATCCTCTCCTGCAAACATAAGCTTCATTCCTTCAAGAGACTGCATGGCGTCTATACAGCTTACTTTATCTTCATACTGGATAAAAGCATCAAAGGTCTGGAGACCACCTGGATTCGAATGATTAAAGATCCCAACCGCCTCTTCTCGGTATGGATCCAGCATGGGTATATCTATATGTGCAAGAGGTCCATATTTTTCAAAAACACCTTTTACAATATCTTCACTTGGTTTTTCAACAGTTGAGCCCCACATAGAAAACCATTTACTGGGTAAGCCTCCCACGTGGATACATGGTGGTGGACTTTCGTCCTCCGTGATCTCCTCCTCTTCTTTATTGCTTTCTCTTAGTAGGTTTTGTAACCCATGGGCTGCTGGAAAGTCATTGAGTAGTTCAGAAATCTCGACACACAGAGGCTCATCAAAGCTGCTTATTTGTACTTTCTGTCCATTTAGTTTCTCTATGAACACCTGAGCCAAACGTTTAGTGTCAACTTCACTTTCAAATCGAATGAACCCTTTGGTGCTTTTTGTAACCTTAATATAACTAAAATGGTCCGGTTCTATCAGATTCTTGAGCTGCTCTACAACTTCCCAGTTTGATATTGGTCGGCAGGGGTCTTTTTCCTCCGGAAGGGTCACCGTGATCACCAATCTTGCCCTTGGCTTCAGGTAAAGACGATGAGTGGCATTTAATTCCATGGTTTCAGATTTATCGTATACCACAGTAACCGCCATTGCGGAAACCCACTATGGAAAAATCTGAAAAGAAAATAAAGATTAACCTATTAACAACAAAAAAATTCAACATTTTACTGTGATGAATATAACTTTTCTAAATTTTTATTTTTCCGCCAAATTTGTTATGCAAAATCTAAACATATCAAACATATACCCTATCTCTCTGATACCCAGCAACAAATTAAAGGAGCAGTATAGCATTAAGAATACAAACATGTATTTATAAACTAGTTAAATGTCTGGGCCCTTAAATTAAAATAAAATGAAAAAAGGATTTTACTTATCATTGCGATGAAGTGGTCTGGGTTCCTTTAGTGTTCCTTTAAACCTGTCACACCCAATTTCCAGGGTACTTTAACAAGTAACAGCAGAGGGGAAAAAAAAGGCTTTGTCTATGGAGGATCCCATAAGATCCTCCATAGATATCAGTGTTGTACTCTAGCGTATGCACAAGAGTACAGTACAGAAGTCAGCTCCTGGCAGATCACGGGCCAGCAGCTCCAGGGAGTTGGCAGCCACATTTGTAACAGCTCCAGGGAGTGAAAACTTACCTTACTGCAAGCGGCAAAGTCACCATTGGGGTTCTTTCCAAAATATGCACAGGCCCCAGAAGGTGACAGAGATGCTTTAATACTCACCTAGCCATCTTCCCGTTATAGTCTTTAGATTGTTAGCTAACAGGTCATCTTGTAAGGCACTTTGTATTAAAGTATCGTCTCTACTAGATTTTAGTTCACAAAAAGACTCTTGTATTTTGTTTGTGCTGTCAAGTCTATGCCGTACTCCTCAAGTGGTACTTTGTAAATACTAAACAAGAACACTAATATAATATGTGTGTGCTCGTCTGAAATTTTCCTGTCAAAACCAGGAAAGGGTCCACACTGAGCTTTTCTGCAATTTCGATTAATTAAATTAAACCATGTGTTCTAAATTGGGACAAGTTTAATGATGTCTAGTTTGAGTGGGCACTCAGTGGGAGGGTCCCAGCCAAAAGAAAATGGCAACTGCTCTGAACGACATCACAGCAAACAGACACACTTAAAGGGCTGCACTTGTGAAACAAACTTTATTGACAAAACGTTCACGAATTCTAATGAGAATGTTTTCGTGAAGAATTTTCTTCGCTGCGGGCGAACACCTTTATTTTACAGTATTTGTGGATGAAACAGACCACAGCATTTATTAAACATATAAATACTGTATAACACATCCTTCTTTTATAATAAACGTATAACTCTTCATTACATATAACAGCAACAATAAATAACACGTAGTGTCATACAAAATGACCTTAATTAAACTTTAATTAACTTTAGTTAAACGTCCTTGCCAATCTCAAACCAACCAAATACATATGCTCAAAACCCCCACCAGGATCTCACTTCCCCCCTTGTCCAACCAGTTCAGCTTAACCTTTAATACCAACAACTAGCCGCCTCTGGGCTATGTGGCCCCTCCAAATAGGTAAGTAAGTCGTTACTGGCCAGAAACCTAAAATGTCTCCTAGGTCAGTGAGTCTAGACACCACCCACTCATCTTACAAACCACTCCCCCACACATACAAAACAACCAATCACACACATCCATACATGTCCCCTTGTCCGCTAAGCTATCTCCCTTCGGCCTGAAATGACAATCTAGGAGCCACTGTCAATTCTTGGCAGTGTTAATACCGACTCAGCATAGATGAATCCTGCGCACTTGGTATATATTTTGGATAAATTATAAGAAAAGTAACACTATGTCATTTGAAAGTCCCCAGCAAATGGGGTGGGCTTTGGGTGTGGGAAATTCTCAAGGAAGTACTGCATCCATAACCTCCTTGCACCATTACAAGAGGTTGTAGTAGTTATAGTGGATGAAGTTTTATTTTACGTATAAAGCCTGATGGATCGATTTAATCCCCAAGAGATTATTCAGTTTGAATTAAAAGTCAAATCTACAAATTATAGGACAAAATAGGTCAACTAGAAAATAATGTAAAAGCAACGTATTTGGCCTAAATTTAGCACAATCTGATTAATTCACGGTTTAGAGAATAGACTCCCAGTATATTACTGCAACCAACAAAACAAGAACATTAACATAAATCTGAAACCCAAGGAGAGTCAGAGAGCTTTGCAATCACATTCTTCTGGCTTTAAATCTCAGACTACATTGTATAGAGCCCTCATCTTCTGAAATTGAAAAGTTATTTTACTGCACATAGAACTGGCTCAGGCTCTCAAATTACCTTGTTCTATTTAACCTGATTGCACAGGAGTTAAAACGACAATTCTTCTGCTCTCAGAACACCAATTAGAGTCAACGGACCACAAGAGAATACGGTCGATACATTTACGTACAACTGGGCTCAGAGCACAAAGTATGAAAATAATTAAGTCAGTAATAGTAATTTATCCTGCTTCTAACTTGTTTCAATGAGATAAAAACGTGCTCTATTTAATCGTGGGCGTAATGCCAAATCTTGCTGTTTTACAGGTATGCGAGTATCACAAGACTGTCAACTTTTAAATTTATGGCTGCAATATAGATCAGGTGAGAAAACGGCATTTCACGTAAACAACTGCAGGTGTGCGTTTATTATTAAAGAATATACTTACAGTCCATATACTGCAATATTATTTGTTAACATGGTCCAGTAGGTCTGCTGTCTCCTATTATAACGAAAATATACCCCAACTCGCAGGATTCAACTTAACAAAAGACAACACAGAGGAGAGATACGTCTACCGGACTCGACGTATATGAGAGGAGACAGAGTCAGGAACGATCCGAGGTCAAGGGCACAGAGAGACAGCGTAAACTAGGACTAGCCGGGGTCTGGTACACAGTAAACAGCAAGCCGGCAAACAGAACAGATAAGGATAAAGAGATAATGTAGTCAGAAACAAATCCAAGGTCAATACGAAGGAACACAACTGAACACGACAAGCGCTAAAGGGAACTGCAACAGAAACCACGATAGGGCAAGGACTAAGGGAAAAAGGTGAGTATAAGTACCTTCTAAATTAATGTGATTGGCTCCTGTCATATCCACACCCCCAAAAGGTAAGTGTATGGGGAGTGTGGCATGACAGGGGCCAATGGGAGCCTTTTGCCAATTTAGGCTCCCACTGTTTCTTTAAGAGCGCGCCCGAGACCCACGGCACGCTCTTAGATTCAGGCGGGACACGTGACCGCTTCTCGCGGTCACTGCCCGCCTTCCTGTTGCAACCGTCGGATGAGCCGCGCGCGGCTCGTGCAGCAGCAGGACCGCGCGCGGCTCGAAGAGAGGACGGCAGCCGGCCCCTGGATAAGGTAAGTAACGCTACACCTATATGACAGCAGACTTATATACACACACATATGTATATAATTATTGTTGTGCATCACCTACATTTCTAAAGTTCTACTTTTGCCTATTGCCACAACTTTCCCAGAGTTCCTATTGCCACAACTTTCCCAGAGTTCCTAGCTTGACATGTAAATGAGAACAGACGGGTATAACAAGGTGAAAATATAATGCCTTTTTGTTCTCATTTGCTTGTCAAAATAGGAACTCTGGGATTATTGTGGAGACATGATTTATCGCGTCTCTGTGCCCAATATGGACTTGTCAAAGTCCCACTTGAGATATGTAGGTGACGCTCAACAGTACACACACACAAATACGGTTTATTCTGGAAGTATTCTAAGAACATCATCACAAAGAGCAATTACTGGTTAACAGATTTAGAACAAGACCCAAGAGTACAAAGGGACAGAGGGGTTTGGACCCAAAAAGTGAACTGTCCCTCCTAATGAGGTATATTCTGAAGAAATGTAAAGGTCATGCCAGTAGGTGTCTCCAAAGAAGGAGCTGCATTCATTTCAGGCACCAGAATAAAATACTGGACAACCATGAATTGAAAAGGTTCAACCAACAGTAGGAGGAGTGGTTGTTGGAACAACGTTGGTTAAAAAAGCAGGTTGTGGAACACATACCAAGCCACCATCAGATCGGTGTTCACCCAGGACAAGTAAGAACATCAGGCTGAACTTCAGAATATATTTTGTAATCTAACAAATGAGAACAACCAGGATTCCTTAAGATCCTAAAAACATGTCTGACATATTTATCTAGTAAGATAAGGAAGGATAGTATCATATTATAGCTGCCTGCCGCTAGTTGAAAAACAACTGCAAGGATAAAAATGAATTTAAAATGCAGCGAAGGCTACAGGTACGGAACATCAACACATTGAAGGAACAAGCTTAAGTCAGGGATACCATAACCAGAAAAACATACAAGTAAAGTCAAATTACAAGAAACCAACAGGGACAGGACTGCAATCGATGGACAACTTCCTCTAACGATCAATGATCACAGTGGGATAGCCTTTATTCACTAATACAATGAACTGTATAAAATTGAAAAGTGAACGCGAAAATTTAGAACTAAACGGTTAAATTCAATAAAAAAATATGGACAGGCTAGCAACTCTTCCACATGTAATAGTGTTTATACTTTGTGGCCACGATAGGCTGGAATAGAAAATGCATGGAAGAATCTGCACATCTTTCTATCAGAAAACTAGGTATGTATCCTCTGAACCAAGGTATACTCAAAAAGATAGCAAACAGAAATGCCAAGTAGTAAATAAAGCAGGTGACATTACCCAGGGCTCATGGCATAACTGCCATTTACTCAGCAAATAAGGGGAGGACACATATATTAATTCTCAGAAGTATTATGCATGCAGGCAACAATGTGCTTTATCTGGTATGGATGCTCGGCACAATCCAAGCACTGTGTACTTAAACCAGTAAGCTCTTACTATGAAAGGGTTACTCCAACCTACATGACCACTTTTGCTTTTAGAAGTAGTCACTGAGGAAGCAACCTGTATTTAGCTTGAAACACTGTACATGCAGAAATATCTACACTTTCGTACAGTGGTCCAGTTGCGGAATACCTAATGTTAATTCTGTGCAAAAATCACATCTGTCGTCCGCACGCACAGTGCATTGGCAACAGACGTAGCCACCTTCTTCACTTGCAGGCAGTACTATGAGTGCTCCTACAAGAAGAAAGCAACTAAATATGTGAAGTGAAAATTGTTGCCTCACTTGCCTACATAAGTTTTCATTACCCATTCATTTATTTTGTCCTGTCCCACCCTTCCTAGTTCAAGCACTACCAGTACGCCCCTACCCGATTCGTTTTTAGCAGTGAGATATGCTGTAATTAAGCTCACCTAGACGCTAGTGAAAGCTCACACCACATGCAAGCATAGTATAGAGTTTAATGCTTTTGACAGGGACGTTTTGGATTCAATGCTTCCCTTTTAAAAGAAGCGGATTGGTGTATTTGCTGTGTGCACACAAGGTTCAACAATGCTTCTATCAGAAGCATTTGATTGGACCAAGGAACAGCAAACAATGTCGTGACGTGAAAATGGCGTGGAATGAATGGTGGAGAACTTCACCCGATACTGGATTCAAGGAAAGTTTTAAATGATTTTTACACTTTATGGTGGAAAAAAAGTGGGGGCTGGGGATACTATGTGTATACAGTTTCATATCTTAACACAAGGAGCAATTATATTTATTAGCTCCAACATGGTTAAAGTATCCCTTTAACCATTTACGGGTAAATACAAATGAATGGCCTTCCTATTGCTCATGAAACTCACATATGGCTGTATGGATGGTTCTACTGATGCAAAGCATGTAATTTAGAGGTTCGACGAGTGGCAGTTTCTGGATTTGTGCAACCTCCATCCTCCATCAGTATGACCTGCACGATGGCCTTTCAATGGCATGGGCACCCTAGTCTGTTTAATCAACTCATATGCCATTGGCACAGAGATCAGCATACATGACTTCCATCCTGAATTCAGCAGTCCTATTGATTGTACTTGAAATATGCTTGTGACAAAATAAACTTAGATATGATTTACGGATCAGCGAAATATAAAATAATGTTTAAAACATGAATATTTAAATTTTATATGACATTTACAATTCATGATGATGGTGTTCTGCTTTTTAATGTATTATCAAGTCAGTGCATTAAACATTTGGCTGAAACCAGTCAGGTAAGCATTAGCACCAATAACAGGAATTTACAGGAGATCTAGTTCTGTAAACTTTCTACAGAAAGCTGCCTAGAAAGACATCGAAGGGAAGGGAACAGAGACATGGAAGGAGGGAGGGGAATGCATGGACGGAAGGAGGGAGGGGAATGCATGGACGGAAGGAGGGAGGGGAATGCATGGACGGAAGGAGGGAGGGGAATGCATGGACGGAAGGAGGGGGGGAATGCATGGACGGAAGGAGGGGGGGAATGCATGGACGGAAGGAGGGGGGGAATGCATGGACGGAAGGAGGGGGGGAATGCATGGACGGAAGGAGGGGGGGAATGCATGGACGGAAGGAGGGGGGGAATGCATGGACGGAAGGAGGGGGGGAATGCATGGACGGAAGGAGGGGGGGAATGCATGGACGGAAGGAGGGGGGGGAATGCATGGACGGAAGGAGGGGGGGAATGCATGGACGGAAGGAGGGGGGGAATGCATGGACGGAAGGAGGGGGGGAATGCATGGACGGAAGGAGGGGGGGAATGCATGGACGGAAGGAGGGGGGGAATGCATGGACGGAAGGAGGGGGGGAATGCATGGACGGAAGGAGGGGGGGAATGCATGGACGGAAGGAGGGGGGGAATGCATGGACGGAAGGAGGGGGGGAATGCATGGACGGAAGGAGGGGGGAATGCATGGACGGAAGGAGGGGGGGAATGCATGGACGGAAGGAGGGGGGGAATGCATGGACTGACGGAGGGGGGGAATGCATGGACGGAAGGAGGGGGGGAATGCATGGACGGAAGGAGGGGGGAATGCATGGACGGAAGGAGGGGGGGAATGCATGGACGGAAGGAGGGGGGGAATGCATGGACGGAAGGAGGGGGGGAATGCATGGACGGAAGGAGGGGGGGAATGCATGGACGGAAGGAGGGGGGGAATGCATGGACGGAAGGAGAGGGGGAATGCATGGACGGAAGGAGAGGGGGAATGCATGGACGGAAGGAGAGGGGGAATGCATGGACGGAAGGAGAGGGGGAATGCATGGACGGAAGGAGAGGGGGAATGCATGGACGGAAGGAGGGGGTATGCATGGACGGAAGGAGGGGGGGAATGCATGGACGGAAGGAGGGGGGGAATGCATGGACGGAAGGAGGGGGGGAATGCATGGACGGAAGGAGGGGGGGAATGCATGGACGGAAGGAGGGGGGGAATGCATGGACGGAAGGAGGGGGGGAATGCATGGACGGAAGGAGGGGGGGAATGCATGGACGGAAGGAGGGGGGGAATGCATGGACGGAAGGAGGGGGGGAATGCATGGACGGAAGGAGGGGGGAATGCATGGACGGAAGGAGGGGGGAATGCATGGACGGAAGGAGGGGGGGGAGTGCATGGACGGAAGGAGGGGGGGAGTGCATGGACGGAAGGAGGGGGGGAGTGCATGGACGGAAGGAGGGGGGAGTGCATGGACGGAAGGAGGGGGGGAATGCATGGACGGAAGGAGGGGGAGAATGCATGGACGGAAGGAGGGGGGGAATGCATGGACGGAAGGAGGGGGGAATGCATGGACGGAAGGAGGGGGGAATGCATGGACGGAAGGAGGGGGGAATGCATGGACGGAAGGAGGGGGGAATGCATGGACGGAAGGAGGGGGGAATGCATGGACGGAAGGAGGGGGGAATGCATGGACGGAAGGAGGGGGGAATGCATGGACGGAAGGAGGGGGGAATGCATGGACGGAAGGAGGGGGGGAATGCATGGACGGAAGGAGGGGGGGAATGCATGGACGGAAGGAGGGGGGGAATGCATGGACGGAAGGAGGGGGGAATGCATGGACGGAAGGAGGGGGGGGAATGCATGGACGGAAGGAGGGGGGAATGCATGGACGGAAGGAGGGGGGAATGCATGGACGGAAGGAGGGGGGAATGCATGGACGGAAGGAGGGGGGGAATGCATGGACGGAAGGAGGGGGGGAATGCATGGACGGAAGGAGGGGGGGAATGCATGGACGGAAGGAGGGGGGAATGCATGGACGGAAGGAGGGGGGGGAATGCATGGACGGAAGGAGGGGGGGAATGCATGGACGGAAGGAGGGGGGGAATGCATGGACGGAAGGAGGGGGGAATGCATGGACGGAAGGAGGGGGGAATGCATGGACGGAAGGAGGGGGGAATGCATGGACGGAAGGAGGGGGGAATGCATGGACGGAAGGAGGGGGAATGCATGGACGGAAGGAGGGGGGGAATGCATGGACGGAAGGAGGGGGGGAATGCATGGACGGAAGGAGGGGGAATGCATGGACGGAAGGAGGGGGGAATGCATGGACGGAAGGAGGGGGGAATGCATGGACGGAAGGAGGGGGGAATGCATGGACGGAAGGAGGGGGGAATGCATGGACGGAAGGAGGGGGGAATGCATGGACGGAAGGGGGGGGGATGCATGGACGGAAGGAGGGGGGAATGCATGGACGGAAGGAGGGGGGAATGCATGGACGGAAGGAGGGGGGAATGCATGGACGGAAGGAGGGGGAGATGCATGGACGGAAGGGGGGGAGATGCATGGACGGAAGGGGGGGGAGATGCATGGACGGAAGGGGGGAGATGCATGGACGGAAGGGGGGGAGATGCATGGACGGAAGGGGGGGAGATGCATGGACGGAAGGGGGGGAGATGCATGGACGGAAGGAGGGGGGGAGATGCATGGACAGAAGGAGGGGGGGAGATGCATGGACAGAAGGAGGGGGGGAGATGCATGGACGGAAGGAGGGGGAGATGCATGGACGGAAGGAGGAGGACATGTATTGAACGGGGACAGCATGGATGGAAAGGGGGTAAGACACAGATGGAAGAGGCATGAATGGAAGGGGGAGGAAACAAGACATGGAAGAAGAGCGAAAGGTGAGGGGAAGAGACATGGATAGATGGAAGGGCAGGAAGAAGAGACATGGATAGAAGGGAGGGGAAAAGAGACATTGATGGAAGGGGGTTAGAAGGGACATGGAAGGAAGGAGGAGGAGTTCAACACACGTACACAGCCATCACACACATAACATCCTCATTACACTCAGACAGACAAATATATCACACACAAACAGTGCCCATTACACTCAGACAGCCCATTACGCAGCCCCCATTAAACCCAGACACCCCTATACATCACATTCAGTCCCCACGACATCCCGTCATCGTTAACAACCAAGATATATGTTAGTTTAGTTAAAGCATCTGTGATTTTGGATTTGTTAATTATCAAAACTGAGAAGAATTCAAACCACGCTGAATGATCAAGCAATTTCTAGTTTTCTTTGGAACAGGGAGGAGAGAAATTTCTCAAAAATTTCAGTAGGGGATACGTGGGGTATAAATAATGCTCATAACAAGGTCACCCCCAATCAGTTTATCTATTTTAAATGATCTGTCCTTACCCATGCTTCTTCCAGCTATGTAAAACCAGCCAGCCTAGAATGCACAAAAATGGAGACTCTAATTTAATTTATATTAAATTAAGACCTTGTTCAACAAAACTTATTTCCCAAAGTGGCACAGATTTTAGAGAAGTACGGTTTATGAGGGCCTGTCACATTCAAGAAGTGACAATTTCCTGTGTGCTGGACTTGCTTTTAAGCCAAGAATAAAGCATGTGCTTTTACATAGGAAATGGACATACATGGTAAGTGTTTTACTGACTTTTATGTACAATAAAAATCTGTTTCTTTGAAGCGTTAGGGAGAAGAGAGTGTGTGTGTGTGTGTGTGTGTGTGTGTGTGTGTCCATATTCACAATCTGTCCCAGGTTACATAAATTATTTAATTTTTTTGCAAAGTTGCTATATGGTCTTATTTTATTGGATTTGCCATTGTTCAATGCCTGAAAAGTACATCCAGTGTTTCAGTAAAAAAATAAAGTACAAATAAAAAATAATTTTACAAAAATCATCCTTGAATGGACCCGTTGTAAAACTATTTAAAATTAAATGCATGCTTCTATTGTGTAAATATTTGTAATTTATTTATTTATTTTTTTAAAGAAAATAAAATATCTTACTATTATGTTATACCAACTGCTGTATTTTTTATATAGCAATATTCATTATACAATTCAGACATTCACTGCATAAGGAACATGTTGTTTAGCAGGTAAACAAGATCGGTGCTATTTAACAGGGATTTTAAATTGCATCTCAAAGCACCAGCAGTTAAAAAAAAATGTGAGGTTAAATGTATGTAATTATAATGAACTAGTCCCAAAGGGAACGCTGCAACACCTGCCACAATCATTTGATGTAAATATATTTCATTAATTTTATCATATTTTTCTGTTTGTCTCCGATTGAGTGCTGATAACATGATCGCTCCAATGATCTGGTCAACTCTGCTAAAGTGTTAAATTAATTCACAGTAATAAAATATACAAAATGAATAAATTCTACACTCAATTTCAAATTAAATGTCCACACTATGTCACAGAAAAAAATAAATACCATTACATTTATATATATATATATATATATATATTATTTTTTTTTTATTATTATTATTTAATTTTTGTTATTTTTTTTTCAGGTTTATTTGCCAAACCTTTTCTTTTTAGGAACTGAAAATAGAACTGCTCAAGCTTGGCTATTTTTGCAAAAATAAATAAAAATTTACAATTTACAGTTTTGAGAAGTATTCTGAAATGACTACAAGAAATATTAGTCAGAGAACAAAATACAGAAGCTATACCATAAAACAATTTTGTAAAAAGAATCAGAACCTTCAGTGACACACTGTGTGGTTAAATTGTTTAAACAAACAAACAAACCTCTTTGTTTGAATTCACAAGAATTTGGGGTAGTGAATGTAGCAATGAGACCTTGGTGGTGGTGGGGGTGGGGGTTCTCCTTAAAAATGTCCAACAGCAAAATTAACATAACCACAACGTCAATTTTAGTTTTTTTACAATTTCGTCATATTCATTTCTCTTAACAGTAACATTAAAAATGCCAGTATATCATCTTCCTTCTCCTAACAGCCCTAGACATAGTTAATAGTTCTGTAGCACAGAATTCTACACATCTAACTTTAAATATAGGATTCCTGAAAAATCTACTCACCTCCAGCACCCACCAATTTCGTTAAATCAAGGACCCCAAGATTTTGAGGTCGCTGCTGTGTTTGAGAGAGGAACTAGCAGGTGGGAAGAAGGTTTAGGCGGCTTCCTGCTTTTACAGAGAAGAAAAAAAATCTGCTAATATTAGCTTATGAAAAACTCAGGGGGTTACCAAAGGCAGCTCAATGGCTGTTTCCTTGCAGCAAATAATCACTTGCTGTTAAATAACCCCCCCCCTCTCTGGTGGTTTAAGCAAGCTGTCACTGTAAATATACACCATGCACCATACAAGCATCTCTTAAATTTGAATTAAAGACTTTAATGTGGCTGTAGTTCAAAAACCTGCAATCAACACGCTAACTTAAAAGACGTATTTTTAAGTTAAGATTTTTTATTATTTTTTTATTACCGGTATATAAACAATCTTTACATTTTTTTTTAAAGTTATTAAAATGTACTTGTAATCCAGTAAAGATAGAGTTTCCTTTTTGTAGCCGCTCTGCCTTTAGTTAGATCATCAAGTATGATAATCTCTACTCAACACAACGTTTCTCATAGAAAAAAAAGAGTTTTGGACATACATGCGCGGTAATTGCTGTGTCTGATGATGCCAAACATGAAAATCTTTGACAAACAAAACTCTTAAAAAAAATAACAGCTTTAAGTAGCTGTCAGTCTGACAGCCACTCAAGGCGTATAATCGGCCAAATGTAAATACCACCGTTTATCATTTTGCCAGAGAAGAGGAGCAGCATGAATGCACCAAAACCACTACATTAACATGTTGCTGTTTTTGTGCTTGGAGTGGCTTTTTAAAGAATCAAAAACAAATGAATCTTAATGAAGTGGTTTTGGTCAAAAAGCATTGCCCCTTTTTGTGACAATGTAAAATATTACAATTTCTGAGACACAGCAATGCTCATATTTTGCCTAAAATGTACCTCTGTATACCGACTGTCAAGGAGGAAGCCACTGTCCTCATTAAATACCCACAATTTTTATCATACCCTTAAAATGAAAAGGTCCCTGTTTGTCTATGTAAAATCTTTTAACGCATGGCTTGACAAATTTGCTTGGAATCTATGCGCTAGCTAAAACATTTAGGAACCAGGTTTTTTTTTAAACTAACAAAGCTTAATTTTCAACAACAAAAATACAATTCTTAAAAAGGTGCACTATTGATCATCAGAACCACTACAGCTTAATGTAGTGGTTTTGGTGTCTATCGCCTGTTCCTGCAGGCTTTTCAATGTAAACACTGCCTTTTATGAGAATAGGCAGTGTTTACATTTCTGCCTAGTAACACCTCTAGTGACAGTCACTCAGATGGCCGCTAGAGGTAAATACAAGTGTGTGCAGCACCTACGTTCAGCGTTTCCACGTACTGCACGGAGGCACGAGGAGATGCTGATTTTTGCAACAAGCATCCTAATGCTTTTTTATGGGTAAGAATTTGATTGGCTAAGACCATCAAGACAGTAAGAGTTTAGTAAAGACACCTTTCCCATGCGATCGGAGGGGGCGGTCAACTAAACAGACAAAAATTGACAGACACACACACTGATACCTTTTTTTCATACACTCAAATTATTATTTTATTTTTTATTATTTTAAATTTAACTCCACCCAGCCTCTCTACCTTTGGGGAAGCTGGGGCGGATCCTTTCCCTGAAGTCCAGGGGAGCTGCTGTAATCCTGTAATTTTCAAGCTCATTTTGCTCTGCTCCCTCGCCTGCTTTCCCCCACTAGCCGGCCACCCCCAGCAAGCCGCATCCATTCACTGCCAGCCAGTCTAACTCAGCTGCACAGGCTGACATACACCCAGACGGCATTACAAATATTGTATTCGCCATGGCGACCTGCGATTTGTCAAGCCCTGTTTTAATGTATGTGGACCCAAGGTAAGAAGTCAAAAGTCTTTACAATACCAGCACCAGCATGCTGCAGTGGTCATGGTGTTTTGTCCTGTAAAATTAGAAACTTATGGTGAAGCAATATAGAAAGAAATGACATGATTGAATAAAATTACTTTTCTTTTTCGACTATGTGAGAAATTATGGTTACTACAAGTTTTTCTCTTGTAAAATCTTCTGATTACAGGTTAAGAAGATATTATTTTTGATTTTGTAAGTTTCGATGGAATATTCTACCCCAGATGTGTAAACTGTAACCTGCTTTATAAAAATAAAATAAATAAATAAATCAAATAACCCGGAAAAAGGTTCAAATTACTGTGCTGACATGCAAAAATGGTTACAATATTGCCTGGCCTAATGGCTAGCAAAATCAGCCATTTTTTGCAATACCAATTCTAAGTTGCCAAAATTGGAGTACCAAATATCTGGATTGAAAATAATTAGTAAGTGAGAGAACTTTTTATAATGATGGAGTAATCTTTTGCTAATAAAAAAAATAATAAAAAAAAAAACGCAGTTAGGCAAAATGTATAAAAACATTGCATCAAAAAATAATCTAGAGTCACAGTTTGGCAATATAGGCCAGAATATTTTAATTCGGATTTCAGATAACTGCATTCACAGTTTGTAAATAACCCTGAAAATCTATATTAAAGATCAGGCAAGAACCGCTATAGTCTGGATATTGCGGCCTACTACAATTTGAAATTCATTCTGAATTCATGACAATTCACACTTTAGTAAAATCCCCAGAGAGGTTAACTATTAAACTGGAGATTGAAAATAAAATTCTAAGCCAAAATATTATAATTAGAAAAAACATCTTTAAAATTGCTATTTTTACAGATCATCTATGTAGCCCTGGAATGATCACATTCCTTGTCATTTCTGTGCAGTTAAGTGAATAAGCCCCATAAACATGTATGGCAATGTAAGAGATACAGGAACAAGGCTTGATATCCTGCAATACACTACAACCCCCTTCCCCACCCAATTTACAAAGAAACAAGCACACCCATCCTGAAATAACCAAATATCTGTCTTTTTATCACAGTCTTTATCACGTTGCACTTAGTAGCTCTATACCTGACACTGACAGAGGCTTTAGAGAGGATTAGTGGAATCTGCTTTGTGACAGCACAGCAACTACACAAACTTGTGTTATTATTTGGCAACACAACTGTGATAGGTAAACATACTGAATATCAGTGACATGCAGGTTATCATGAAATAAATGGAATTACCTTGCCGTTAATGGGTTAATAAAGCATTGAACTTGTCTTTCCTCCCCAAACACAGCTTCCTTGTTGCAGTGCGCCTCCCCCTGCTGTCTATAGGCACCAATAGCGGGTGGATACAATGTGACAGCTAGGTATCTGCGTGGAACTCACCCAAACACAGCATGCAACAGGAGCAGAACCAGGCCCCCCCTGTGTCACCTCCCAGGCTGGCCGCCTCTCACTTGTTGCTATGATGAGCAGAGAGAGAGAGAGAGAGACAATTCCTATAGGCACAGCCAAGGCTGCAGCAGCAGGGTCAGTGAACCAGGTTTTCAGCCAGCAGCTGTTCCACGCCTTCCAAAGCTGAGGATAGAACTATTAACCCTTCCTCGGCCACTAGGGATTCCAGCTGAGGTCCTGCAGGGATTGCAGGGTATAATGGCTATGGGTGGGCTGCTTACTGGCAGATCAGGGCCTGACCTGTGAAGATTCAAGTTAGGAAGTCCTAAAAGCAAGACCTGAGCTGGGTGTCAGAGCTGCCTCTGCTGGGAGCAATTAGAAATGCATGGCAGACTATGCTGGGTGCTATTATTATTATAACTTTCATTTATATAGCGGCAACTTGTTCCGCAGCGCACTATAAGCACCCAGACCCCTTCAGCTCATTGAAGTGGTATGGGTGCAGTGTCCCTGCCCCCTTAAGACCGCAGCCAAATGTACAAGCTGTGATTAAAAAAAAAACGTAAACAAAACCTGGCATTTGCGCTATATGTCTGTCCAACCGTAATTTACCTCTTTCATATTAAATGCACCCACACTTATTATATATCATTTTATTCAGGGGAAACAGGGCTTTCGTTTAACATCAAATATTTAGGCATGGAACATAATTTAATATGAAAAAAATATAAAAAAATGGGAGAAAATAAGATTTTTTTTAATTGTTTTAGTTCTACGTGACATGTTAACTGTGAATGTCAAAATACTGTTTGCTTTTACTGCAATAAAATACACATATTTGTATTCAGCGATGTCTCACGTGTAAAACAGTACCCCCTATGTACAGGTTTTATGGTGTTTTGGGAAGTTACAGGGTCAAATATAGCATGTTACATATTTCAGTTTTTTCACATTGAAATTCGCCAGATTGGTTATGTTGCCTTTGAGACCATATGGTAGCCCAGGAATAAGAATTACCCCCATGATGGCATACCATTTGCAAAAGTAGACAACCCAAGGTATTGCAAATGGAGTATGTCCAGTCTTTTTTAGTAGCCACTTGGTCACAAACACTGGCCAAAGTTAGTGTTAATATTTGAAAATGCAAAAAACTAATTTGAAAGCAAATTTTGGCCAGTGTTTGTGACTAAGTGGCTACTAAAAAAAACTGAACATACCCTTTTTGCAATACCCTGGGTTGTCTACTATTGCAAATGGTATGCCATTATGGGGATAATTTTCATTCCTGGGCTACCATACGGTCTCAAATGCAACCTGGCGAATTTTAATGTGAAAAAAATGAAACGCAAACCTTATATTTGACTCTGTAACTTTTGAAAACACCATAAAACCTGTACATGAGGGGTACTGTTATACTCAGGAGACTTCGCTGAACACCAATATTAGTGTTTCAAAACAGTAAAACGTATCACAACAATTATATCGTCAGTGTAAGTGCCATTTGTGTGTGAAAAATGCAAAAAATTTCACTGTCACTGACGATATCGTCGTTGTAATATATTTTACTGTTTTGAAACACTAATATTTGTGTTCAGCGAAGTCTTCCGAGTAAAACAGTACCCCCCATGTACAGGTTTTATGTATATAGATATATATATTATTTTGTTCTACATGTATTTTGATATCAATATATATATATTAATTTTAAAATACAGTTAGAACGAAATGACGCATGTTTATATATTTTTTTCTATTTATTTTTTATTATTTTTGTAATTTTCTTTTTTAACATATTTATATATTTATTTATTTTTTATTATATATAAATATATATATATATATATATATATAATGAAAATTATATATATTTAATCAATATCATTGTACGTGTATTTTGATATTAATATATAATTATGTATATATTAATATTAAAATACACGTGGACAGTGTATGTATATTTATGTGTATATGTGTATATATATACTTAGATCATATATATAACATATATATATATATATATATATATGATCTAAGTATATATTATTTAATTTTACACTTATTTAACATGTTTAATTTTATTTCATTACAGGCACTCCCCCTGCTGGCATTGACATGGACGGCTATGCCGGCGACCGGGTAAGTACAAAAGATCGCAGGACGTTCTATGCCATCCTGGGGCGTTTAGAGCCACCAAAATAAGGACGGCATAGAACGTCCTGCGGTCTTAAGGGGTTAATCCTGCAATGTAAATCATCGTTTTTGAGAAACTAAATGTTTACATTACAGTACTAAGACTGCCTCTAGAGGGGCTTCCTGGAAGTTTACCAGATTCTGGGTTCCCTAAATGACCTAGTGAAATCCCCATAGGAAAGCACGTAGGCAATGCTTTTCCAGGAGGAGGGCGTAATGCGCTTGCGGATGAGATAGGAGGAGACGGAGCGCTGACCCAGCCCCAAGGGAGACCGGCGCTGCAATCGGGTGAGTAAATAATAAATAACCCTTTACCTGCTGGAATGGGGAGATTTGATACAGATTTGTATTTCTAACATTATAGAACCCCTTTAATAAATGAGACAACTACAAAATGTTACAAATACAATAGGTTGATAAGGACCCTGTTCGAAAGAGCTTACAATCTAGAGATTTAAAGCAGGAGTGTTCTAGGAGACTCAAAATGGACTCTCTTGCTATCTTGTTTTTTAACCCCTTAACGCCGTTACGGCGTTCTATGCCATTGCGGCTTTAAAGCCGTTGCGACGGCATAGAATGCCGTAACAGCTTAAGCCCCCAGGACCTCGGTGGTACTTACCTTTGCCGCGATCCTCTTCTGGAGGGCTGCCTGACAGCCCAGGCAGCCCTCCTCCGGCAAGTGAGGCCCCCGGGGGCCATGTGATCGCTCTCAAAGAGCGATCACATGGCCCCCTATAGCTGGCTGTGGATCTGCCAGCAGGGGGGCTGTCTAAAATATCAGACAGTCCCCCTGCTGGTAGGTAGTGTAAACAATAAAATATTAAACATGTTTAGAATTAAATTAAAAGTATTTTTATATATATAATATATGTATATATATTATATATATAATATATATACATATTATATATATGTAACGTCATACGTAATGTATTTTAATATTAATATTAGTATATATTTTAGTATTAAAATACACTTAGAATGACGTTACATATATATAATATGTATATATATTATATATATAATAGATATATACACATATATTATATATATATATATATATATATATACTGTACGTATAATTACAATAATAAATAAATAAAATAATAAAATAAATAAATAAAATATTGAAACAAAATTTAAAATAAATTATATATTCATATGTAATTTCATTCTAACTGTATTTTGTTATTAATATATATATATATTGGTAACAAAATACACTTAGAATGACATTCTATATATATCTATCTATATATAAAATACAAATAACCGCAAATATATATATAGCGATAAATACATATAATTACATAAAAGATTACATTAGTATACACGTAGAATGTAAATACCTATAAATGCATATATATTAAAATTCTACGTGTATATTTAAGTAATCTTTTAACATAATTATGTCATTTGATTAATTAAAATTTGATTGACATGCCTGACAACACAGGGAGAAAGTGCTGAGAATTTAATTTGCAAGCACTATATTTGACCCTATAACTCTCCAAGACACCATAAAACCTGTACATAGTGGGTACTGTTTTACTCGGGAGACTTCGCTGAACTCAAATATTAGTGTTTAAAACTGGTAAATTGTATTACAACAATGATATTTTAAGTAAAAGTGATGTTTTTTGCACTTTTTACAAACAAACGGCACTTTTATGGACTATATTATTGCTGTAATATGTTTTACTGTTTTAAAACACTAATATTTGTGTTTAGTGAAGTCTCCCGAGAATAACAGTACCCCCCATGTACAGGTTTTATGGTGTTTTGGAAAGTTAGAGAGTCACGTATAAAGCTTGCATTTCATTTTTTTTCTTTATTTTTGTGGTTTTCAGTGTAATAAAGAGGTAGGGGTACAGAATAAAGATGAGGGGTGGGGTAGCAAACGTTGTAGTTACATTGGAGTGTGGTACACATTGTAGGTCACATAACTTATTTACATCACTTTTGTTCTTGTTTACATCTGGAACCAGGTGGCCTACAACTTGTGTGGCTTTCAGTCTTCCTTGGTCAGTGTTTGTGGGGTATTGTGTTTATTTGTTGTGGGTTAGGTGCTTTTCGGTGTGTCTAATTTTTCTGTTGTCTCGTGTGGTGTAGGGGGTGTTGGGTTTTGCTACGGGGGGTGAGTCTGAGTTGGGTTGGGTTTTTAGGTCGTGTAGTTGGGGTATGATGGTTTTTGTTATGTTTTGATGTGGTGTTTAATTGAGCCTGGGTGGTCTCCTGTGTGGCCTGGTGTGTGGTGGTTGGTTGGGATGGAAGGGGGATGTTGATGGGGTGGGGGGGGAGGGGGTCGGGTTAGGTTGCATTTCATTTTTTGACATTGAAATTTGCCAGAATAAGAATTACCTCTATGATGGCCACGGCCGTCTTTAAAGCGGGGCAAACGGGGCAGCTGCCCCGGGCCCACTCACTCCTGGGGGGCCCAAAGCAGCTACCCCGTGGGCCCCGCTGTCCGACCAAATTTTTTGTATTTGCCCCCTGGGCCCGCCGGTGCTGCGGCTGCACCGGGAGCCCACACACTAAGAGGGCCCGGTCGTGCGCTGTGGCCCTTTAACAGCGCGACCGGGCCCCCTTGTTTTACCGCAGCAGGCTGGGAGGAAGTGACTGCCGTGAGTCACTTCCTCCCAGATAGAGTGAAGCCGTGCGGGATGGAGGAGGAGGAGGAGGAGGAGGAGGAGGAGGCCGTCAGGAGGGAGCTGGAGTGCAGGAGCCTCACACTCCCACCGACCTCAGCCTGCCACTGGACCCCAGGGAACCCATAAGGTAGGCTGGAGGCTGGCTTTATAAATGTAAACTGTTACTATGTGTGTATGTGTGTGAGTATGTCTGTCAGGGTGTCTGTGTGTGTGTGTGTCACCATTTCTGTGTGTGTGTGTGTGTTTGTGTCAGTATGTCTGTCAGTATGTCTGTCAGTATGTCTGTCAGTATGTCTGTGTGTGTCAGTATGTCTGTGTGTCTTAGTATGTGTGTATGTGTGTGAGTATGTCTGTCAGGGTGTCTGTGTCACCATTTCTGTGTGTGTGTGTGTGTCTTAGTATGTCTGTCTGTGTGTGTCAGTATATCTGTGTGTGTCTTAGTATGTGTGTGAGTATGTCTTTCAGGGTGTCTATGTGTGTCTTAGTATGTCTGTGTGTGTCAGTATGTCTGTCAGGGTGTATGTGTGTGTGTCACTATGTCTGTGTATCAGTATGTCTCTGTGTGTGTCAGTATGTGTCTGTGCGTGTGTCAGTATGTCTGTGCGTGTGTCAGTATGTCTGTCAGGGCCTTTGTGTGTGTCAGTATGTCTGTCTGTGTCAGTATGTCTGTCTGTGTCAGTATGTCTGTCTGTGCGTGTCAGTTTGTCCGTCAGTGTGCATGTCAGTTTGTCTGTCAGTATGTCAGTGTGTCAGTATGTCTGTCAGTGTGTGAAAATGTAAACTGTACATGTGTGTCAGTATGTCTGTCTGTCAGGGTGTCTGTGTGTGTATCAGTATGTCTGTCAGTGTGTATCTCTGTTGTCAGTATGTATATCGGTATATCTGTATTTAGTATATCTATGTTTCTCTATGTGTATCTATGTGTATCTGCGTGTCTGTATGTGTGTCAGTGTGTGTATCTGTATGTTATCATTGTATGTATTTGTATGTTGTCAGTGTGTGTACCTGCTTGTGTAAATCTGTGTGTGCATCTGTATATAGTCAGTGTTTTTATCTGTGTATGCATGTGTGTCAGTATATGCATCAGTGTGTCTGAGTATCCATATGTGTCAGTGTTTGTATATATGTCTATGTATGTGTGTCAGGTTGTGTGTCTGTATGTGTTAGTGTGTGCATCTGTGTCAGTGTGTATCTGCATGTGTGTTAGTGTGAGTGTCAGTGTTTATGTCTGTGTATCTGCATGTGTTTCAGTGTGTCTGGTTCCGCTACTGCGTTGGGAAGTGGAGAGCATGATTGCATGTCAGGGAGTGGGGGTCAGGAGGCCCCATCAAATTCTTGCCCAGGGCCAAATCAATTTTAAAGACGGCCCTGATGATGGCATACCATTTGCAAAAGTAGACAACCAAAGGTATTGCAAATGGGGTATGTCCAGTCATTTTTAGTAGCCACTTAGTCACAAACACTGGCCAAATATTAGTTTTTTGCTTTTTTCACACAAAAACAAATATGAACGCTAACTTTGGCCAGTGTTTGTGACTAAGTGGCTACTAAAAAAGACTAAACATACCCCACGTTCAATACCTTGGCTTGTCTACTTTTTCAAATGGTATGCCATTATGGGGGTAATTCTCATTCCTGGGCTACCACACCGTCTCAAAGGTAACATTACTAATCTGGCAAATTTCAATTTGAAAATGGAACGTTCTATATTTGACCCTGTAACTTTCCAAAACACCATAAAACCTGTTAATGGGGGATACTGTTGTACTCGTGAGATTGATTACAAATATGTGCATTTTCTTGCAGTAAAACCTAACAGTATTATGACATTCACAGCTAAAATGTCAGACGGAAATACAAATTTAAAAAAAAATCTTATTTTCTCACATTTTTTAAAATTTTATTCATAATAAATTATGTTCCATATATGAACAGTTAATGATAAATTAAAGCCCTGTTTCTCCTGAACAAAATTATATATAATAAGTGTGGGTGCACTTCATGTGACAGCGGTGAATTACGGGTGAACAGACATATAGCGCAAATTCCAGTTTTTGTTTACGTTTTGTTTTGATCAGAACGTGTATTATTGACTCCGTCCTGAAGGGGTTAATATATAAAACGCAAAGTATATAAGAAATGGCAGGATGCTTGTACAACTTGGTCTGCTGGATCATATAGGAGATGGGTAGCACGGCTAATGGGCCACCCTGCCTTTCATTTGCTCTTGGAAGTAAATTGTTTTATTAATCAGCAAGGATCTCAAAAGTACTAGCTTTATAATTATACATTATTATTTGCCTCCAGCAGCGTTTTGGACTTACATCAGGGCAGCACTTTTCATGCACAGCGAGGTGACATGATAATTGTCAAATAACGTAATCAGGGGCATTTGCACGTCTTTTATTTTTATTTATTCTGTTTTTTAACATGCCTTTGCTGTTTTGTGCAGAGCGCCTCCTGATGTTTTGGATAATTACAGGACCAAGTTAGGAACATGCCTAAAGTAAATTTTAAAATCAAGGGTAGCCACTAAAAATATTTCCAATTTCTCAGCTAAACTAAAGGCTAAACAATATGTGCAGAAGATTCTCTGTCACAGGGCCCTGTCTACACTGCTCCTTACACATCTGGCAGACACATTGATGCAGAACTATACCTGCCAATAGTCCCAGATATAGTAGGACAGTCATGGTTTTAGACTGCTGTCCTATCAACCCAAGTTTGTTAGCTGGTGTTTTGCATCTAGAGAGCAGTGTCTCCATGAAGTGCAGTTTCAGCCCATGGGAAATGAGCTGCAGAAGTGCTCTGCTCCTGAGCAGTCATAAGCGGACAGCGGTCTCTTTTGGGGGGGCATTCCCTTTTGGTGATGTTAGGTGATAAGAGCCATGCCACTGCACCTTTTAAGTCTGCCCATCCCAAAGCAATCTTGGAAGGTGTGTAACGCTAAATTAAGGCATCATACTGAAGCACAAAGAAACACAGTGTGATCGGGGCCCTCTCTCGATTTTTTTTTTCCCAGCAAGGATCACAAGGATCAGAGGAGGAGGACAGTGTTGCTTTATGTATTTTACTTATGCTTGACAACTCTTAACAAAGGAAGTGGAACTTGCAAATGCCTTAAGCTCCACCCTTTGTCAAGATTATCAAAGGTAGGAAAAATATGTTTTAGAGAAATAGATCATAAAGGGTACCTTGTGTGCTGGTACAGACTGTGCCACATCCTGGAGACATGCTGCACATGGAGAGGGCCTTTTCCGACGTACCTCTTCTCTCTCCATCGATTCTCGCGCCATCCACGATAGCACTGCCCATTTTTATGACGTGGCACGTGCATTGCCCATATTTATGATGTGGCGCGTGCGCAGCGATGTTGGTCACGTCACAAGTTCAAGTGTTTGGGGGGCATGGCTACATGGCTGGTGCAAAGATTTTTAGCTACACAGGCAAAGTAGCAGGGGCTCTAGAGGGGGGGGTGACACAGGGGTTGTGGAAGGGGGAATACAAGGGCTGTAGAGGGGGGAACAGGGGCTATAGAAGTGGGGAAGGGGCGTAAAAGGGGAGCATGGGCTGTAAAGTAGGGGGTATGGATGACACAGGGGCTATAGAAGGGGTGAGTTGGGGCAATAGAAGGGGTGGGCAGGGGCTGTAAAAGGGGCACAGGGGCCATAGAAAGGGGAATATGGGCTTAAGAGGGGACATAGGGCCTATAGAAGTGGTGGGCAGGGGCTAAGAAAAAAAAAATCCCCCCACCCCTGAGTCTTACCTGAGCCTGGAGCAGAAGCCTGCAGTCGGCTGATGTCAGGAGGAGGGAGCGTGACTTCCACTGCTCTTCTCCCAGACTCCCCAGCGGATTGCTGATTGCGGATTGCTGGGGAGTCTGTAAAAGAGCAGTGGAAGTCACGCCCCCTCCTCCTGACATCATCAGGAGAGGTCGGCCGACCGACTTCCTGCCTGCTGTGTGATAGCTGCATGCTGCAGGGAGATAGAGGTAATGTGAAGAATCCGCCTTATGGACGGGCCGGCCCACGTGGCTACAAATCTAAAGAGCACACTCTAAAAGAGGATCCCATGGCATAAGTCATTGCCCTATTGTGATACTTTATTTATCCCAATAGCACGTTATTACTGTTGATTGTCCTTGGTTCTGACTTTGGCTACGTTTGACTATTCTACCTTCTGTACTCCTTTGACTCGGTTTCTCTATTCTTGCTGTTCCTGACTTCTGGCTTCCCTGACCTCGGCTTGTCCCTGTTTACCCTCTGTTCTTGTGACGTTAGCCCGGCCACTCTAAGGTCTGGTACACGTTATTATTTTACTACATACTGCGTGTTGGATCCCTATATATTCCTGACACAGTCACTATAAGTTCCCATCTAAGCCACTTTCCATTTTATGTGTCCAGCAGAATTTATAAAACCGTTTACAAATATTTTTTTTTTTTTTAAAAAGGACTGCTATTCATGAAACTATCTAGCACAATTTAAAAATCTGGGCTTCCTGGGTGGACATGTCTTCTCAAGGCTTGTATTAGGGCCTCCTCCTTCTTTAGCCTTTCTGACAATTTTGCCTGGGTTAAAATAGAGTGTGAGAAATCACTATTTATAGATATTTCCCTAATGAGAAATATCACTAAATATGAACAAGTCCCTAATCCTAACCCTAATTTGAATCCTAACATTAACCCTAAATGTCCCATGTCCTAAGATTAGTAAATGCACTAACTATAATGAAATATTCCAAATAAGTAATCAAACTGTATCAATATGGGTTATCCGGGAGAAGTGTTGGTTGACAGTCCAGGGTCGGCAACGAGATTTCTATCAGTAACAATAAGGGAGATCGGGGAGAGCAGTTATTGGGCAGTCCTGGTTCAGCAACAAGATTTCAATAGGAAAAAAATAAGGGAGATCTGAGAGAGCAGTTATTAGGCAGTCCGGGTTCAGTAATAAGGAATTGATTAATAGGAGGAAGGTATTCAGGGGAGCGCTGGAGAGTCTTTTGGTCTCAAATAGATGGAACCTAAATAGGGAAAAAGATTGTACCGCACTGAAGTATAAACACATTAATTGTGCACACAGGACCTAACGTTCAACGTTTAAATAACGTAACGTTACGTATGTCAGTGCCTCCTTAAAGAAACAGGTAAAAACCTTGACAGCACTAATGCTACACCGTATTGCTAAAAGAGCATCACACCTATATAAGCTTCATAGATATCCAATTCCAAAACCATGAACATTAATACGGAGTTAGCTCTCTCTTTAGGACAATAACAGCCTCCAAACTTCTGGGTGGCTTTTCACAAGATTTTGAAATGTGACATCTGATACCATGTTGGATGAGAATTTGTGACATCTGACACCATGTTGGATGAGAAAGTCTTGCTCACAATTGAGGGAGGACAGAGGGAGAGAGAGATGTTAGGTAGGGGCCCCAGTATTTCTTATAAAAAAAAATGTGTATACTGGATAAGTAGCTTGACATGACGTACAAGTGGATTGGGTTACCATTTTAGTCCCGTGAACAACTAGATAGTTTAAAGAATTTCCATACCCTTTAAAGGTTTTTTATCATCTCAGTATGTTAATGAACAGCATGTTGTTTTAGATTTACAGCTTTTTATGTTTAATCCCTAGCTCTCTATCTTCTCAGTGTCATTACTATTCATTTCAAATGTCAGTAGTAGCTATCGTCTTCCCAAAAATCTGTAGCTTCTTTCCCAATGTTTTTTTTTTTCAAACAGGAATTTAGTGTTAATATTTTATTGGAGATTTATTATTCAACTACTATTCCTTTAATCAGGTATGTCAGCAGTGATTTAATTTACAGCTGTCAATCACATACATCATCCATGTTGTCACCTTGCACCTTGGGTCCTCCCAAGCAGTGAGGATCAGTTTCACATCAGATTGGATTGAATTTCCATTCGCTATTAGACAATGCTTATTGGTAATTTGTCATTTTGAGCCCTGCTGTTCTGCATGGTTATATCACTACTACTACTATACTACTATAGTTTGAACCAATTCTTGTCTAGTTGTTTCTTGGTTAGTGGATATATCCAGCCTCAATATCACCATTAAAACTATTATAATGAAATGGTTTAACCCCTAGAAAATCTGTTGTGTTTACTAGCTGTTTGGACTCTTGGCATTATAGTTAGGCTCCTTTTTGACTCCCTTTTACTTTTTATTATAATTTGAAAGGTGAAACAAATATCTTTGAGATAGGGAGATGATTAAATTGACATTATGAGATTAAATAATATGAATGAATGGTAATATTTCCATATAGTTACGTTATATAATATGAAATGGGCAAAGTAGGTAAGGGGATAAATGGAGGCCCATAAAGGGGTAGGAATTTGAACACTATTTTAACACATTTTAATTACGCATATATTATTTATTAAAATACATGCAAGTTGCTTTTACATGTCTACATATTCTTTATTATGTCTTCTAATTATATTTCTGTGCTCCTTCTGAAGTGGAATATCCTCGGTGACTTGGACTCCTCTTGCTTAGCTAGGCTAAACACTTTGCGTCTCCCCACAGTTGGATTTTTTATAAATCAGTATATATGGTGTGGCCAGGGAAGGCTGTCTGTTTAATACGAAGTGTGTTGTTTTCCTGGAAACACTGCTGTCATCAAACAGAAACCATTCTTCATTTCCATTCACAGAGCCGAGGGCCAAAGAGTGTTTTTCAGAATGTGAACACCCTGAATTATCAGTCACGTCCCTCGCATAAGAATAATAGTGACCACTTTCAGATGATAACCCAGAATGGACCACAACAGAATTTAAAACATAGGGCACTTGTTGTTGGTTATGTGACAGGTCTTCTACCTCAGGTCTTCTGTTCTCATTCTCCAGTGTCTGATCTGCTGATGCAGCCCGAGATGTTGATCTCTCTACAGGCAAATCCAGTACGAGTGGAATGGACACAGGATCCAATATCTTACGCTTCACATTGCAGATTGTATCATAGGCAAATCGCAGTAAAGTTAAAATTAGATATTGTGGCTCTTCCACGATCATCTTAGTCCTTTCTGCTGTCTGGAGGGAAGCACATGTTTGACACTGATACTTGTTATCTCCATCGAGAACCTCTGGTGCCAGGAAACTAGTTAGCAGGTCTTTTACCGTAGGTGTTTCCTGTGTCTTTTCCTCTCCAGTTTTTGGACATGAGATGTTGCTAGTGGGTGATTCTGCAGCTGGGGTCATATTGATTGTAACAGAATCGTAATGTTTTTCCTCTGTAGAGCATGCCATTACCGGTGCTGGTTTGACAAATGAAGACAAAGCCAGAGGAAGATCAGTGAAACCTTCTTTCTTCTGGGAGGTGCTTTTGCAGGTCTTACACCAAGTGTTTGTTTTCAGCTTTCCCCCAAACATGCTTTCTATCACAGTTTTTCCTTCCTTCCCCAGTTCTGTGCTCCGAGGTGTTGAATTCTGTGTTGATTTCTCCTCTTCTTGCAATCTAATGCACAAACAAATATAAGGCAAGAACAATGGAAATGTAAAAGCTTCAACATTTGTCTTATGCACACAGAGTGTATCTTTTAAAGACTAATTAGCTAATATGTAGGTTTTAGCAATGAACTTGAGCTATTTTATAAAGAAACACCTCCTACATTATTAGTTAAAATGAATTCAATAATACCGTTTAATATTGTGTATTTTGCTATTCTTCACAATGTTTAAGGTATGAATGACGACAACAACTAGTCAACAATTACTAGTTAAAAAGACTAAGTATAGACCAAGTATATGTACCTGTTTAGAAGGAATCTGAGATACTCGGCAGAGTCTTCCTGGGAATTAGGACTGGACCCAGGTGGTCTTGAAGCCATAAAAAAATCACAAGGTGCATAAGCTATTCGCTGGTTAGAAATGGAAAAATACATTAATTTAAAATGTTGTACTGTCAAGAGAAAGGCACAGTGATATTGACATAAGGCATTGTTTTTGTATGCCCATTTTAAGGCTAGGTTAACTTTATTGTTATTTTTTTTTTAATCTTTTATTCAACTTAAATGAAGTGACTCAATGACACACACTGTATTATAGATTTCAGAGTTTTGCAACTGATAGGTGGGCATGCCCATTCATATGTATTGCTTAGGATTTGTGTAAAAATAGGTTTTAAACAAGTTTTGTGCTGTATTTTAAATAATAAAATTGTATAGTTAGTTTTTTTTTTATATATTAAAATTAAACTAGATGGTGTATGGAGCAGATATGTGAGAGATAAGAGGAAAAAACATAGAAAACACATATCTGCATCTCAAACAATTTATCATTGGCACTGGGTGTTGAAATACATAGACCAGATTCTCCAGGATGCTGATTTGGCTGGGGGATAAGATTAAAACCAAGCAAATAGACTAAATAAATGTGAATGGTACATTGGACAACTGGGACGGGGAATAAATGAGCCCTAGCTCAAGGCCCAAGGTGAGGGCTATGGATTATGTACAGGAGGGACTGTCAGCCTATGCCTAAATTGGGCACCATTGGAATATTCTTGCTGTGTCTATTATCAACGTAAGGCAGCCTATGTAAGCGACCCCTCATGGCCCCTTTGAGCTCAGTAGCCGATCTCCTAGAGTCTTGATCCCCGAGGGTATCCTGTGCCACAGACCCACCTTTCTGTGCCCTCATGTACAGATTTCGATGCCTGTTTAACCGGACATCGTCTCCTGTGTGGAGTGCAGTTACCAGGGGTACGACCCAGTTTGGACTGAGGTTCAGGACGGCAGCAATCAGATGCAGGACCAGACTCTTGGCATGTATATGCATTTCCGAGCCACGTCCTCTGTTTCCACGCTGTAGGCGCGACCACGGAGTCTCAGGCCCCGCCCCTATAGTTAGTTTTTTTTTATGTTAAGCAAATTGGAACTTTCAGAATTTCTATAAATAAGGAAATGCTCTAGGCACCATAACCACTACAGTGTGCTGTAGTGGTTTCTGGTGCCAGAAGAGGCCCTGTCCCTGGTTTCCCCCCATCCCCCACCCCCTTTTTTTTAGTAGTCAATGCGTTTTACTAAAGATATCACTTTTTACCAGGGGTCCACATATGTCATGTCTCCGCTACTTAACTTGGAGAGTCAGAAACTCCTAGACAGGATCTTCCATTTGCCCTTCTGCGCTAAACCCTGTATCGCCAGGCTTAACTCAAATAGTGGAAAACTGTCTGTCAGAAGAACTGTGGGTGTAGAGCGGCGCCGTGCAGATCCTAGGTAAGAAGTCAACCTGGTCTACAATGGTTTGACTACTTACAAATTGGGGGGAGGCCAGAGTACTATAGTGGTTATGGTGCTTGAAATGTCCCTTTAAAAACATACCTTGTTTGTATGAGATAACATCTTGAAAAGATGTTTCAATTTCTCCATCAGTGATTGGCACCCACTCAGATTCAGAGATAACACGTACCTCCTAAAACTGAAATAAAAACATGTGTTTTACATCTTATTCTTGGACATTCCAACTTATACGAGATACAAAATAAATGCACACAGCAGCCCCAATGCTAACTCACTGTTGCCCCATACACACACTACAGCTTATATTAATATACACACACAACAGTCCACATACATGAACTTTCGATACACACATAAGCACATGACAGCACCTAGATGCACACACACCATCTAGATAGTGATGTACCGAACTGTTCGCTGGCGAATAGTTCCTGGCGAACATAGCGCGTTCGCCACAGCGGGCGAACACATGCGCGGTTCGATCCGCCCCCTATTCGTCATTATTGAGTAAACTTTGACCCTGTGCCTCACGGTCAGCAGACACATTCCAGCAAATTAGCAGCAGACCCTCCCACCTCCTGTACAGCATCCATTTTAGATTCATTCTGAATCTGCATTCTTAAATAGAGGAGGGAAAGTGTAGCTGCTGCTCATTTGATAGGGAAATTGATAGCTAGGCTAGGGTATTCAGTGTCCACTACAGTCCTGAAGGACTCATCTGATCTCTGCTGTAAGGACAGCACCCCAAAAAGCCCCTTTTAGGGCTAGAACATCAGTCTGCTTTTTCTTTCTTTTTTTTTTTTCTGTGTAATGTAATTGCAGTTGCCTGCCTGCCAGCTTCTGTGTCAGGCTCACAGTGGATACTGTGCCCACTTGCCCATTGCCACCACTCATATCTGGTGTTACAATAGCTTAAGCTTGCATTTAAAAACAAAATTTTGTTTTCACTGTAATAGATTGAATAGCAGTTAGTTGTCTGCAAGCGTCTGGGTGTCAGGCCTTCAGCGTGTACTCTGCCAACCTCTGCCAGTGTACTTTGCCACTCATATCTGGTGTCACAATAGCGTGCCTTTAAAAAGAAAAAAAGTTTTTCACTGTAAGCTAATAGTTGTCTGCAAGCGTCTGGGTGTCAGGCCTTCAGCGTGTATTCTGCCAGCCTCTGCCAGTGTACTTTGCCACTCATAGCTGGTGTCACAATAGCGTGCCTTTAAAAAGAAAAAAAGTTTTTCACTGTAAGCTAATAGCAGTTAGTTGTCTGCAAGCGTCTGGGTGTCAGGCTTTCAGCGTGTACTCTGCCAACCTCTGCCAGTGTACTTTGCCACTCATATCTGGTGTCTCTATAGCGTGCCTTTAAAAATAAAAAAAGTTTTTCACTGTAAGTTAATAGCAGTCAGTGTCCTTAAAGCGGGTGTCAGGCGTTCAGCGTGTACTCTGCCAACCTCTGCAAGTGCACATTGCCACTCATATCTGGTGTCACAATAGCGTTGATTTAAAAACAAAAAATGTTTTTTCACTGTTATAGATTGAATAGCAGTTAGTTGTCTTCAAGCGGGTGTGTCAGGCCTACAGCGTGTACTCTGCCAACCTCTGCCACTGCACAGTGCCACTCATATCTGGTCGCACAGTAGCTTGCACGCATATTACCACTAATCCAAAAAAAAATGACAGGCAGAGGCAGGCCACCCCGCAGGGGCCATCGTGGTCGTGGTGCTGTGATTCCCTTTTGCCCTAGAATAATGCCCAGTTTTCAGAGGCCACGTACCCTGAACTTGAAAAGTTCTGAGGACATAGTTGACTGGCTAACACAGGACACCCAATCTTCTACAGCTTCTGCTCGGAACCTTGACGCACCATCCTCCTCCAGCTTAGCTTCGGGCACCTCTCAAGATACCACTCACCCGCCTGCCGCCACCAGCCGCTTCACTTGGTATGTCAGAAGAGTTATTTACACATCCGTTTGAAGAAATGAGTGATGCGCAACCATTATTGCCAGAGGATGTAGATAACAGGGATATATCTCAGGCAGGCAGCATTACACACATGGTCGTACGGTGTGATGATGATGATGTTGTACCCGCTGCTGCTTCCTTTGCTGAGTTGTCAGATACAAGTGAAGCGGTTGATGATGACGATGCGTCCATGGATGTCACGTGGGTGCCCGCTCGGAAAGAAGAAGAACAGGGCGAAAGTTCAGATGGGGAGACAGAGAGGAGGAGACGAGTTGGAAGCAGGGGGAGGTCGTCGCAAGGAGCTAGTGGCACAGTCAGACAGCATGCATCGGCACCCGGGGTCAACCCAACAGCACGCCAATCAACGCATGCTGTGTCCACCACCAGAATGCCGTCATTGCAGAGCTCAGCAGTGTGGCATTTTTTTTGTGTGTCTGCCTCTGACAACAGCGATGCCATTTGCAACCTGTGCCAAAAGAAACTGAGTCGTGGGAAGTCCAACACCCACCTAGGTACAACTGCTTTGCGTAGGCACATGATCACACATCACAAACGCCTATGGGATCAACACATGAGTACAAGCAGCACACAAACTCAAAGCTGCCATTCTCCTCCTGGTCCAGCATCTTCAGCCACGTCAACCACTGCTGTCCTCCTTGCCCCCTCTCAACCATCCGCCACTCCGTCTCTCGCCTTGAGCAGTTCCCGCTCATCTGCCCACAGTCAGGTGTCTGTCAAGGACATGTTTGAGCGTAAGAAGCCAATGTCAGAAAGTCACCCCCTTTCCCAGCGTCTGACAGCTGGCTTGTCTGAACTATTAGCCCGCCAGCTTTTACCATACAAGCGGGTGGAGTCTGAGGCATTCAAAAAATTTGTAGCTATTGGGACACCGCAGTGTCCCGGACAAAATTTCTTTGCACAAAAGGAAATCCCCAACCTGTACTCGATTGTGCAAAAGGAAGTCATGGCATGTCTGGCACACAGTGTTGGGGTGTCAGGGTACTCACCTGTTAGACAGACAGCCAGACGTGGTCGCTCCTGGAGTTCCCAACAGGGGACTTGAACCGGGGAACTTATCAGTCCTAGTCCTGATTTCTACCTCTGAGCCACAGCAGCTTTACACAGAGACTACTGAGTCCGGTCCTGTTCATCCTGGCATGGCTTATACACCGGGGGCTGCACCTTGACTTGGCTGTGTCTCACCTGACTCTCATCGGTCATCAGCAGGGTATTTAAACCCAGCCTCTTCCTGTGCTCAGTGTCAAGTCTTTGATCTAGTGTTGCTGTGTCGTACCAGTGTTCCAGTTTATCTGCTTCGTTTATTTGACCTCGGCTTGTGACTACGTTTATTCTGACCTCTGGCATCCCTTGACTTCGGCTACTCCTCGTTGTTCCTGACCTCTGGCATCCTTTGACCTCGGCTATCCCTCGACTATCCTGCTGGTTCTGTCCTTGCCTGTCCTGCGTATTTGGTACTGCATCCTGCACAGCCCCCGTGCACAGACCCACAGGCCAGGTGAATTCTTACCTGACCACCTCGGCCTGTGGCTATCTGCAAGGGTGAGCAACATATCTGCGCTACAGACTCCCAACTCAGGTAAGACCCTGACATGGGGCAAGGGTCCATCTGACCACTGATACCTGGTCTGCAAAGCATGGTCAGGGCAGGTATATCACCTACACTGCGCATTGGGTAAACCTGCTGACGGCTGCCAAGCATGGAATGCGTGGCTCTGCAGAGGAGTTGGTGACACCACCACGACTTGCAGGCAGGCCTGCTGCCACCTCCTCTACTCCTCCTACTCCATCCTCTTCCATAACCTCCTCGGCTGAGTCCTCTTCTGCTGCTGCGTCTTGCTCCACATCAACGGCACCCCCCCAGGTACTATTCCACCTCCCGGATACGGCAGTGTCACGCCGTCTCGGGTTTGACTTGCTTGAAAGCAGAGAGTCACACCGGATCAGCACTCCTGTCCGCCCTGAACGCACAGGTGGAAAAGTGGCTGACTCCGCACCAACTGGAGATCGGCAAAGTGGTTTGTGACAACGTAAGAAATTTGTTGGCGGCATTGAATTTGGGCAAGTTGACACATGTGCCGTGCATGGCACATGTGTGTAATTTGAACGCACAATGCTTTGTGCATAAGTACCCAGGCTTACAGGATGTCCTGAAGCATGCCAGGATCGGCTTGGGGAGGTCCGAAGGAGTACTCACAGATCACTGTTCAAGGTCTGTTTGTCTGGATAACCCGTCAGCATTGCCATTTTGCTTCCCAGGGCGATAGTGAATTGTAAAGTCAAAAGGCTGTAGCGCCAAACTCCAGCGCAACAGCCTGGCATTGTCTCCTGACACCCTGTTCAGCCACACCAACGGGTTGTGATCTGTGAGTACGGTAAACGTTTTTCCATGCAAGTAAGGTTGCAGCTTTTTGAGGGCCCACACCACCGCCAGGCACTCCATTTCAATGGCAGTGTATCTACTTCCCTGGGCAAAAGTTTCCGGCTTAGATAAGCCCCGGGTTGCTCGCCGCCATCTGCTCCGACTTGGCTCAGTACTGCTCCCAATCCAAACCTAGAAGCGTCTGTATGGACGAGAAAGCGCTTAGTTGGATCAGGAGCAGAAAGTACAGGTGATTTAATGAGCGCTGTCTTGAGCTGTTGGAAGACCTGTTCACACTCTGGGGCCCATACTACTATCTTGGGGAGGTTTTTACGTGTTAGATCCGTGAGAGGTTTAGCTAGGGTGCTGTAATTAGCTACGAATTTCCTGTAGTACCCTGTTGGCCACTTGGAGACTGCCTCTATTTTAGCGGGTTCTGGTTTCTGTAGCAGGCTCCCGACTCTGTGCCCTAAGTATTGAACTTCTGCCATTCCTATATGGCACTTACTGGGCTTTAGGGTCAGTCCGGACTCCCTAATCCGGTCTAGTACGGCTCCTATGTGGGTCAGGTGTTCGAACCAGGAGCAGCTAAAAATGGCTATATCATCCAAGTAGGCGCAGGCATACTCCTGAAACCCATCCAGTAGCCGATCTACTATCCTCTGAAAGTTAGCCGGGGCATTCTTCATCCCGAATGGCATGACCTTAAACTGATACAGGCCAAACGGGGTGACAAATGCCGACTTGTGGATGGCGTCCTCAGCTAATGGAATTTGCCAGTACCCCTTGCACAGATCTATTGTGGTGAGGTACTGGCCTCTGGCCATTTTGTCTAGGAGCTCGTCTATCCGGGGCATAGGGTAGGCGTCTGAGGTTGTTTTATCGTTTAGCCTCCGGTAGTCTACACAGAAACGTGTCGTGCCGTCCCGTTTCGGTACTAGTACTACCGGGGAGGCCCAGGGGCTGTCAGAGTGTTCTATCACCCCTAACTGCATCATTTCCTCAATTTCTTTCCGCATATTTTCTTTTACTGCTTCGGGTATGCGATAGGCGGTTTGGCGAAGGGGGGTCTGGTCTAGGGTTTCAACTTTGTGAGTGGTTAACAGAGTGTACCCAGGTAGGTTGGAAAACGTGGCCCCCTTGTCCTGGATTAGTCTTTGGACCTGGGTTCGCTCCTGGGGGTCTAACCGTTCTCCTAACTGTACTTCTCCCAGGTCTCCGCTCTGGCCCTCTTGGTCTAGGAGATCTGGGAGTGGCAAATTATCATAATCTTCAGGGGCAGGTGCACAGATCGCGGTTACCTCTTCCGTGCGCTCGTGGTATGGCTTGAGCATGTTCACATGGAGCATGCGCTTGCCTCCTGTGCCTGTGAACGCACCGATCACAAAGGTGGTATCACAAACCTGCTCTACCACCTTGTATGGGCCCTGCCAGGAAGCCTGCAGCTTGTCCTTGTGGACAGTGTCAATCCATATCTGCCAAGTGACCCTATGTAGGGGGAACAGTCCCTATTCTGCTCTGTGTCAGTGTGTATCAGGGTCCCTGAGGACAGGTGTCAAATACCTGGGCTGAATTATTTTCCCAGTCCAGCCCTGGTGTGAAATAAAGCACAACTTACTCTGCTGCCATGAATAATGCTTGCAATACACTGTTCATAAAACATGTGTTTCCCAAGTTGATTAGGCCAATTTTCTTGGTTTTTAATTTCACTGACTGTGGCAGGTTCTAAAGAAAGAGAAAAAACAAACACACTCACAGTCAACAAAACGCATAATATATAAAAATGTCTACAAACAGAAATGTGTTTTCCGTGCTCATCCAGCCAGTCTTCGTGTAATGAATTGGCGGATCAACGTGTGGAGTTACAGAATGCCTTTTTTTTCACAAGAAGGTGAAAATAAATCATTCTTTTTGACTTGGTCACTGTACCTCCCTATGGAAAATGTTGGAGCTTTGTAAATATTGCTAATGGTTATAATGTTCACTTTGTTAGTAGAATATTTATATCTACTGCCATTGACACATTCCACTATACCCAGCAACAGTGTTATTTGCCCCTCCACAGCCTCACTCCCATTGTCCCAATCCACACCCCAGTCCCATCTACCCTACTCCATTGCCATAGCCAGATATCCCCACACAGCTCCACTGCTATAGGCCTATTATCTCTTCCCAGTCTCTTTTCACTCCCAGCCTCTCTACCATATGCCCTAATACACCCATTTCCCTATGCCTTGTGAATTTATTTTTTTGAAATTCTGATCTCCCATGACCTGTCAGGCCCTATGTAGGTATCCTGCAGATAATCTGCCTGTGATCACCACTTCCCAAGGACTTACATATATAGAACTGTATAGTAGAGCAGTGGTTCCTAAATCCCAAATTAGGTGCATGCAATTGTTCTGAATAAATGCTTTATTACAGCGTCCCTGCCTTCCTAGGTGTAATAAACCCACCTTTCACTTTGGGATGAGTCTATTTATTTATTTGCTACATTTATGTTATAAACTACAATGCAATGGTAGAATGGGTCACTGGGCTAAATTTTCATTTGAAGAATGGATCTTAAGTGCCCGTGATTCTGCTTAGTCCTTGTACAGCAGTAATTAATTAATTGGTATATGACTTGGATGTTGTATTATTGTTATTACTCTAAACCAAGGATGGCTAAGATTGGAACCACTGTTTCTCAACGATATTCCCCATGATGCTCAGCCAGCCATAGGAATGTAGTTCGGAAACATCTGGGGTGTCAGAATTAGCAAAAACCATCTCTCTGATATCCTTAACCATGTCTTACTATATATTCATGTTTATATGTATTTTCCTATTTTTAACATGTAAACAGTTACATTTAAATCTAAATTTTATTGTTATGTTGTTCCATTTTTTTGTAACAATATATAACTTTTATGGCTGATATATGAAATGTATAACATATATTACAAATACATTAAGGGTCTACTCAAGCCTAATACTTCCTAATAAAGCTATGTACCTCAATTTTCGCGGGCTTGCTCTTGTCTCCGGTTACTTTGCTGCGGTTATTGTTGAGGAAGTTGATGATGTCTTGCTCACAGGTGAGATTTTCGGCTCTTCCTTTGCCTGTGAAAAACCCTGTAATGTTCAGTTTCTCAAAACAGGCGAACGAGCACCAATTGCAAACCCGCAGTCTTAGACACCTTACGAAATCACATAGTTTTGTCCAAAATAAACGTATCCATAATAGCAGATTTTGAAACCATCCAGTTTTACTTTTTGTACTGGAATCTTTGGTCTCAGATATCGTTTCCTCAATGTCAAGGACTGTTGCCTCGTCTGTCATATTTGTTTCCAACTGTTTGTTCACAGTATGAAACACTGTGTGTGGATTTTTGATAAAATTAGTAATAAAACTCTAAGGACAACTCTAGCGCACTGAACAGCAATGCAGCCAATTCAGTATTGAGTGAGTGTTCCCTCATGCACTGGTGAGAAACAATTGTTCAAATAATGACATCATAACCATGTCACAATCTCATATGTTGATAATGGCATAAACAAAGTTAAAATTACTTGTGGGCTCTTAAAGTTTAAATAAAAATAAATAAATGCATAGACAACAAAACATGTGCAATGTATATTTGTATACTAAGTGAGGCTAGCATTAAGGGCATCAGAAAAACAGCTATAAGATTCAACAAAATAAGGTTCTCTGTACTCAGATAGTGAAATGATGTGCGCCTCTTCTTTTTTTTTATGATATATTTTTATTAACAAGGGAGATAAGCAAGGAGTATACAGTACGTCATATAGGTCCTCATAGGTGTTATCATTGGTATCGGTTACAAGTACAATGATTGTATGAACAATAACTTATAATTGGCTGACAGTAGGGATGCACCGAAATTTCGGCCAAAAACTGTTCAAACTGGCCGAAATTAAAAATAAATAAAAATCTTTCATATTTTTTTTTCTAGTGCATAGTTCAACAGACATGCTTGGATTAATGGTTCAGATGATTATATATCACAATGAAAGATAGTAATGATCACATGAAAGTCAAGAATACTGCACTTGGGACGGGGGAAAGAACACTATGGGACAGGGGATGGGGGGGAAAGAACACTATGGGACAGGGGCAGGGCCGGATTAACATAGGGGCTGGTGGAGCTGCAGCTCCAGGCCCAGGCCCATAGAATAGGCCCATTGATTTAAAAAAAAAAAAAATCATTACTCTTAGGTTGCCAGGTATTTCTCAGAAGTATTTCTCAGGTATTTGAGGCTGCCTAGCCTGTGCTGGTATTGCAGTAATAAACAGAGTATAAACAGAGATTATTCTGCAATACCAGCGCCAGCTAGTAGGGGTCGCTGTTTGTGTGGAGAGAGGCAGGAATAAGAAGTTACAGCATCTCCCTCCCTGCCTCTCTCTACTCACTGTTCCGCGGGGGGAGCAGCTCTGCACAGAGAGGCCAGACAGCAGCTCCGAGCCTGCGAGACATGGGGATGGTGAGAAACTTGGGGACGCTGAGACTTTGGGACACTGGGAGACATATGGACACTGGGACATTTGGGGACCCTGAGACACTAGGGGCACAGTGGCCCCTAGTCGCTCAGTGTCCCCATGTCTCCCAGCCAGTGTCCCTAGTGTCCCTGGTGTCCCTAGTGTCTCTCAGTGTCCCCATGTATCTGTGTCCCCATGTCTCACAGTGTCCCAATGTCTCTAAGTGTACCCTAGTGTCCTAGTGACATCGGGACACATGGGGACACAGACTCTAAGGGATACTGGGAGACATGGGGAAACAAACACTAGGGGACACTGAGAGACATGGGGACACTGGGGGACACAGGGAGACATGGAGACACTGGGAGACTTTGAGACCTGGGAGACATGGGGCACTCCCAGTATCCCCATGTCTCCCAGCCAGTGTCCCTAATATCTCAGTGTTTCCTAGTCTCCCAAAGTTGCCTAGTCTCCTAGTGTCTCAATGTCCCCTAGTATAAAAAAGGTCTTTATCAAGTCTCCAGTGTCCCCTATGCATCACAGTGTGCCCTGTGTCTCCCAGTGTCCCCTTGTGTCTCAAAGTCACCCAGTGTCCCCAGGTCTCCAAGTGTTCCCTAGTATCACAGTTTCCCCAGGTCTCCCAGTGTCCCAATGTCTCTCAATGTCCCCCAGTGTCCCTGGTGTTTCTCAGTGTCCATAGTGTCTCAGGGTCCTTAGTGTATCAGTGTCCCTAGTCTCTCTGAATTCCTAGTCTCCCAGTGTCCCGATGTTTCACAGTGTCCCCAAGTGTCTCAGTGTCCCCTAGCATAAAATAAAAATATCTCAGGCACTCACTGTGATAGATTTGAGCAGGTTTATTGGACACCGCAATGTTTTGACCTGTACCCAGGTCTTTATCAAGTCTCCAGTGTCCCCTATATATCACAGTGTGCCCTATGTCTCCCAGTGCCCCCTCGTGTCTCAAAGTCACCCAGTGTCCCCAGGTCTCCAAGTGTTCCCTAGTATCACAGTTTCCCCAGATCTCCCAGTGTCCCAATGTCTCTCAATGTCCCCCAGTGTCCTAGTGACATGGGGACACTGGGATACATGGGGACACAGACACAAAGGGACTGGGAGACATGGGGACACAGAAATGCCCTCTTTTTGTGTATGTTCGTCCCTTTCGGCAGTTCTGGTTATGTGATTTGTGTCAGTGGCCCAACCATTTACCCCATCCATAGACTTCCTGCTTTACTGGACACGGCTGTTAGAGGGTATGGATTTACTTGAAAGGTGAAAGCATGAGATAAACATAGGGTATGTGTTTTTTTCATGGCTGCATCCTATGAATTTACCTACAGCACCATCTCCATCAGATAGATGACGCTTAGGAGGTAGGACTGTTTAAGTGTTTTTGGTCAATAAGATTTTGTAATTAGGCCCATCATAATTGTCAGCACCAGGCCCACAGGGCTCTTAATCTGGCCCTGCACAGACTTCAGGTGGAAGGGGTTTTCAATCACAATTTCCCCACTATATATATATATTCCAAATTAGCCCAGTGATGCAGATGTAAACTAACAGAAGAAAATATTATAGTATATATGATTTACCAATTCAAATAATATTTGATGAAATCCCAGTGTCTACTCTCCAAGACATGGCTCTACTCCGCTACAGAAGCAGGTTCGTTGAACACATGGGTCACATACATGACCAGTTTTTAGTACTAAAATCTATCAACTTTTCAGGGTGAAATTTGCCAGGGCAAAATTCACATCGCTGCGATAGGGAAGCAAGGCTTCTGTGTACAGTAAAGCTGTACCTTGCATCTTTGCCATGATGCAAATGCTAATTTTGCCCTAATAAGAGGGTGGTCCTCGCTTATCAACCTATATGTTGTAAAGCAGCATCTTCTTGTACAAATGCGCATTCCATTTGCCAGCTAAAACATTTTTCGGCATCCGGGTTGCAAAATGTGAATGCACTTTAGATTCGAAGGCAGATTAGATTTAAGTAAATATGTTATATATGTGTATGAATTATATATATATATATATATATGTAAGTCCAAATCTGTCTGAATGGATGTATTTATACAAAATGGCAAAATTATTAATGTAGAGAAGGGTCTGGTGCAACAACCCCACCCAGTGCAAAGGTTGCCAAAAGGTAGATCTCCATCTGTTGTCAGCTCCCACAATGCCATGCCACCTGGTAATCACTAATTGCCCATACTTGCAAGGTTGTATTTGCGAGCAGTGTTTGTGTGTTTGAATTTTAGCATGTTACTCCCTCCCTGCAACGGAGATGTGAAATAGGCCCGGTCATGCTGTTAAAAGGCAGCCGCAGCCTACCGGACCTATGTTCAGTAATAACTTCAAAAATAGTTTAGTGCTTTAATAAATTTTTTTTTTTACTATTCTTTAGTATGAGCATCAAAAAAAATCCCACTTTTAAAGTGCTTGTGTATGAGCAAATGGCTTTGTTATATAGAGTGCTAGATAGTGTAACAAATGTGAAAAGAAAACAAAGGAAAATATTGTACCTTCCATGTTAGTGCCACCAATAAAGTGCCAATGCAGAAATAATTGAATAGATTATGTTAGTATTTAGCAATCTTAAAACTTCCACAGTGAGTAAGATAAAAAAATAAAAAATAGTGGGAGACTCCTTCCCTCTTGGTTGTAGCTGTGTATATACCTCAGGGATAAAAGCAGATAAAAGCAATATAAATACTTAGAACCATAGAAATGATAAATTGATCAAAAACCACTCACGTGTACAAGAGCCACCAGTCAGGCTCTCTGGAAATGCAGTGTGTCTATTTGTGGGGATGCCACCCTTGCTGATTAGATGAGAGATGTACTCCAGATAAAGTAAAATATTTATTTTAAAAATCAGTCAAATTACTAAATAATCAATTAAATAAACAATCCAAAACAAAATATAAATAATAAATTGTCCACCGGGTATTCTCTTAAGTAAAAAACACGTTTGTGTTTAATGTCCTTATATATGGCATTTCTAGGTTCAATTATCGATTTTCGTGTGCATTTAACGCCTCCTTTTGGTCTAGAACAGTGGTTTCCAAACTTTTTAGGTTCAAGACTTCCCTAATATTTCAGTATTTTTCCAAGGCACCCCAAGTCAAAATGTCTTGGTTGTATATCTGTACAGCACTGCCGCATTTACTGGCGCTATAGTGTAATGTACAGTGTTGGTGTTTGAAGGGGTGCGTGTATACATTTATTGTTTTTTAATACAGGGGTCTGTTTGTGTGTAATGTTTGCGTTTTTATTGCAGGGGTGTGTCTGAATGTAATGTTCACTTTTAAATGTGGATGTACATTTGTGTGAAGTATTTGTGTTTGATTGAAGGGGTGTGTTTGTATTTACTTTTTGTTTGAATGCAGGGGTGTGTTTGTATGCAATATTTGTGTTAGATTGCAGGAGTGTGCTTGTATGTTGTGCTGGTGTTTGACTGCTTGGAAATATGCACATACATACATACTTACACAGATATTCATGGACATTAACATACAGATGCATATAAATACACCAACACATAAACACAAATTCATATAGACACCGACACATACAAACACATAGATACACACCGACATATACACACATGCACCCTGACACACACAAACATTGATACATGCCCACACCATGACACAGATACATACTGACATAAAAACACACACCCTGACACACAGATGTCAGGCATATACAGTACAGCTGCTGACCAGTTAGTTTCAGGCGTTCAGGAGGTCGCTAACAACTGCCTCACCGATAGCACGATTGCTCCCCAGCTCCCAGAATACCTACGGAATAGAAAGTGGCCAAGTCACAGCAAAGAATATGCACACTGCTATGACAGACCTTACTGCATATATCAAAGTTCATGTCAGATCACCACCTTACAAACTGGTTCAAGAATACAACGTTAGGGGGCTTTCGACACTTTTTGCCACATCAAATAAATGTCACACAATACTATTAAGTTATATCTCCCAGGCATTCAACACCACATGTTCTCAGTTACAAACCTCCTTCTCAAAACCGCCATATACTTGGCTTTTATGGTTCCCCACAACCAGAGAATTTACCATCATAGGGCAACACGATTCCAAGCTTTGCCTACGGTATTCTAACCTGTACAAATACAGGATCACTACGTATTAACTTACCGTCAACTAAGACCAGCCAGAGGGGTCACAAGGTACTTATTCAGTACTACCCCACCAAAAATGCATACCTCAGCCGACACAGGAATTAAGAAATGCATTTTTTTGAAATGTCACCGTAATATGTCACCGTAACATGTCTTTTGTTTTAGTAATAAACATCTTTGATTACACTATATGGGTATTCCTTTTTGCCCACTTATTTACAGGCCTACCACACACGTCGGTTTCGGCACACCTCTACCGACTTTTGATTATTGTGATAAGTATACTTACTAGCTATTTTATACCATACTGAAATGGCCCTGACCACAAATTGGAAGGCGGGGCCTGAAGTTGTGGAAGGGGCTATGTCCCTCTAAAAGGGACTCCCCCCTCCTACCTAACTTACCTACTGGTCCAGACGTACTTCTGGCCCACCCTACTCCCCCTCTATTCAATAATCTATTCAATACTATTTAAGGTAGGCCCACTTATTTACAGGCCTACCACACACGTCGGTTTTGGCACACCTCTACCGATTTTTAAATATTTTGAAATGTATACTCACTAGCTATTTCATACTATACTGAAATGGCCCAGACCACAAATATATATATATATATACATACACACAGATGCACACTCTGACACACACACACACACTCATACACACACTCACACTCTCACATACATACTCATATACATACAAACCATCATACACATACACTTACACACACAATAACTAGGAAAGTTCCACTTGTGAGGATGGGTCCAGGAAATTGGAACCGCCTCACTGGTGGAAGAACACCTTAGTGGACACTCCAGGGGTGTCCTGGGGCTTAACCCCTATACGTAAAGAATGAAAAAAGTACTCAAAAAGCTGGAGTGATCCAGACCGGCTGAGTATAGTACTGGAAAGAAAATAAATAAATAAACATAGAATATGGGTACAGTGTAATCTGAACTGAATTGATAAGTAGATCTGGTAACAAAATATGGTGAAACCTAGCCTTAATGGCTCACCTCCATATAGATCCAGTAATACCTTAATACCTATTTGCTCAAAAAATCACCGCTGGCTACTGACTTTATTGGGCAATTAGACATGGTCAAGTCCAGTGGCTAGAGCGTTTTAAATAGGTGAATGTCAGACAGCTGACATAGGTATCTGGAATAGGGTCACTAAAACAGTCTGAATATTGGTGAACGCCGAATGGCTATTGATTAACACTAGTATACATTAGGCCTACGATAATACGGCTGCAGATGACTGGTTAAATCAGAGGCCAAAGTCGGCATTAGGGGTAGCATGCAGCCACTTCACTGTAGAATGAACATTTAGCATCTAGGTATTCATATAACCCTAGAGATTATTGCTAGGTAACTGTAACACTACACTTGTAGTGGTTACAATAACTACATGGATGCGTTCAGCATGCTTCTCAGTATTCCCCAATGACACCTAGAGGAAAAATCCTCTATAGACCAAAAGCAAAGTAGTGACCCAACAAAAAGGAGGTGAAAGAAATAGATAAAGATTAGAGTGACTCTATGTGCAGAACCATACTTAGAATGTTGGTTGCCTGCACATAGTGATAGATAGCCCTAGTGAGAAAAAAATGTGAACGAAAATGAGCCCATAGAGCCCGACGCGCGTTTCGGTGCTTGCTTAGATGCACCTTCGTCAGGGGCTGACTGGAGACTGATCCCTCGTCTCCTTTTATATGTAATCAGATACTTGTATCTCAGAGAATTGTCTAATCTTTGAGCCGGTAGCTTGTGCATTCCGGCGCCAACTCACCCACGTGGTGATATGCTAATGAGCTAGATTCCGCCATCCAATCATGTTCGTTATGCTCCGTCTGGCTCTCAGATCGTTTTAACTACCTAAGTGCCGAGAGAGTTCACAGGCACCTAGGTATATAAGTAGACGAGGAACAACATTACTGTAGCAGTTGGACAGAGCTACAGTTATTACAGTGTTACAAATCACATCACTTGAGAACAAAACGGCTTAGTTACCACTGTGTGTGCTGTTATGGTGAAAGTGATTATGTGCTGATCAAATTATGTTACTGACAGTTAGAAAAATGAGGTGACAGTGCTTACTGTTCCCATTTAGATAGAACTAATTTGTTGCGTTTCTTTCTTGTATGCCATAGAGAAACAAGGCTAAAAGTCCATATGTCGTCCGGGGTGATGTGAATTTATAAACGTAAAGATATATAGTCAGATACCCCTCCTTTTTTGGACGAATGCCAATGCTGTTCAAAATTCATCTACTACAAGATGTGATGTATATTATCCCAGAGGACCTGGGTAACTTTATACCGTGTGATCCGCTAAGGTGAGGATATGGGTTCTGGGGGATATACTGGCATGTTTATGACAATGTCTTGTGTCCCCTGGATCATCTGCTGTCGGGATAGCCCAGACTCCTAGGTACAGATGAGAGTCATATATTATTATAGCCGCCTTCCTCAGCCATAGACACTATCTATAGAATTCCCAGTCTTGGCTTAGTTATGCCTGTTCTAATGGGAATATATAGGTGTATTGTTGGTGTCAGATAGGTAATGCAGTCCTACTATACATTGGGGCTCATTAGAACATGAGTAAGTACTGCGTACTGTTTATCTTTTGTTAAGAATTTGTCAATACCCTGAGATTACATGGCAACAGTTCTACACTCATCTGAGGTGATACGGATCTAGACCTCAAGTGGATGGCCAACCGTGTTGTTCAGTGTGTATTGATCTGACCCAAGCCCGAGCGTATATGTACATAAACCTAAGTAACTCTGTGAGTTCAAACTGCTAAAGTAATGATGATGCGTCCCTCATATTTGCTGACATATTTGTGCTAATAATTTGGTTTGGAGCGCTGCTAGGAGCATATATAGAATTGGATGGTCTTAGAAGATAGCTTATTTAGAGGGAAGTGGAGAGATATTGGGGTACTATTTATAGGGACAGACAGGTCATGTGTCCTAGAGATACAGTGGTTCTGATAGAGCATATCGTTAATATACATATTTACAATATATACAAATTACACTTTAATAATAGTCCATATTAATAAAGCGTGCTAAAAATGGAAGTAAGAGATAAGTTCTGTACTAACGTAGAGAGGTGGTACATGAATTGAGATGAAGGACACGTTAAGAGTGTCAAAAGGAAAGGACTACTCCACTCCGGTTAGATGTTCTCATATCAGATAAAGGGAGTATATGAGAAGCCTTCGTTTAGTCCCGTTGGGGATAGGGTTTTCAGTGTGAAGATCCAGTAGCTCTCCCGCTGAAGTAATTTTATGTCTATGTCGCCCTTTCTAGGTCCTAATTTGATTTTTTCGATACCATTGAAACGTAGGCCCTGCGCTGAGCCATCGTGTCTCAATTTAAGGTGTCGAGAGATGACCGTATCAATTTGTCTAGAGGGGTTCACGGAGTTTACATGCTCTAGAATTCGTTTTTTAAAAGGTCTAAAGGTCTTCCCTACATATTTCAGGTTGCAGCTGCAGGTTAGAAGATAAATCAATCCTGCTGTTTGACAGTTGAAGAAGGTATTGGTCATATGTGTTTGTGTGTTGGTTGAATCCGAAAAGATTTTGGATTTTTTCCGGATGTATTTACATGCTTTACACCTGCCACATTGAAAGGTACCAGTTACTGGGGTCCTCAGCCACGTATTTTCTACTTTCGGTAGTGAGAGATGGCTTGGTACCAGTAGGTCTTTTAAATTGCGGCCTCTTCTGGCTGTAAGTGACACGTGTGAAGTTAGAACCTCTTTGAGGTGTTGATCTTGATAGATGAGGGGCCAATACCTTTCTAGTATCTGTTTTACAGGATCCCACCCAGCGTCAAAAGTGCCAATACACCTAATCATATTTCGTGGCGTGTCTTTCGTAAGATTGTCCTCTAGGAGGGTTGTTCTCTCGGTCATCAGTGCTCTTTTATAGGCGGATTTAAGACATCTATTCGAGTAGCCCTTCGCCTTAAACTGTGATCTTAATGACTTGGCTTTGATTTGGAACTCCTCCAAAGTGGAGCAATTACGTCTGACACGAAGGTATTGGCCTACTGGTATCCCATACTTCAGAGACCCAGGGTGATGGCTTTGCCAGTTCAAGAAATTATTAGTAGCTGTGGGCTTCTTGAAGAGGGTGGTAGAGATGTGGTGTTTATCTTCTGTGGTTTTTAAGGTCAGATCCAGAAAGGTAATTTGATTTCCGCCCACTTCATGTGTCAGTCTGAGGTTCAAGTTGTTGATATTCAGTGCCTTCACAAATTCCTCAAACAGTTCTATTGAGCCTGTCCACACGATCAGCACGTCATCTATGTAGCGTTTCCAAAGTTTTATACAGTCATGATATTCCATAAACTGCTGGCTAAACACGATGTTTTGTTCCCACCACCCCAGGTGGAGGTTTGCATATGAGAGGGCACAAGTCGTCCCCATAGCAGTCCCTCTCACCTGGTGGTAGTGGGTACCTTCAAAGAGGAAATAGTTGTGCGTTAAGATGAATTGTAGGAGTTGTAGCACAAACTCGTTGTGGTCACCCAGAGATGAATCTCGTGTCTGGAGAAAGCATTGTACATTATTTATGCCTGTTTCGTGAGGGATAGAGCTGTATGGCCCTTCTACGTCCAGGCTGCACAGCTTTGCCTCAGTAGGTAGTGTCAGGTCACTCAATGCTTTTAGAGTTTGTTTCGTGTCCCTTAAGTATGAGGGGAGAGCTTTGACAAGGCTACTTAGAATGCGTTCAACATAGATGCTGCAGTTCTGGGTAAGGTTGTTATTTCCCGATACGATCGGTCTACCAGTTAGTATTTCCTGTTGCTTATGTATCTTCGGTAGTGAATAGAAGGTGGCTATGGTAGGTTTTTTGTTAAGCATAAATTTGTATTCATCTATGCTTATTAATTTATTCTGGAAAGCCTTATCAAGAATGTTCTTTAGTTCCAATAGAAATCTATTAGTAGGGTCCGCAGCTAATGCTATATAAGTATCCCTGTCGTCCAGTAATCTGTGCACCATTTTGACATATTCAGTCCTATCTAGGATTACCAGGTTGCCCCCTTTATCGGATGGCTTAATGATTATTGTCTTATTTCTTTTTAGTTTGGCTAATGCTCTGGTTTCTTGGGTGCTCAGATTATTGGACTGAGGTCTCGATTGGAAGTCAGTTCCAATTGCCTCTATTTCTTTACAGGACAGTTCTACAAACAGGTCAATATACTTATATTCCGGTATATGTGGAGTGAATTTGCTTTTTGGTTTCAGGTTAGTGAATGGAGCTAACTGTGCAATGGATGGATCGTTGCTGTTAAGTAGTTCCACCAGATTATCTAACAAGTTCATATCCCTTGCTTCTAGGCCTAATCTTGTTGCTTGCTTGGTTTTTTGTATGCAATGATACTTATGCAGGGCTAGCTTCCTAGCAAACAAGTGAATGTCCTTAGTCCAATTAAATTTGTCGAACTTGGGTGTGGGGACAAAGGATAGACCTTTTTTCAAAAGCTGAGTTTCTGTGGTAGTAAGCTGATAGGAGGAGAGATTAATAATTTGACTCTCTTGGGTCAATATGCTTTCCTCCGTTGGAACCCTCGTGTAGATTTGCTCCTTGTGTTTCTTTGTGGTCTTGCGTCCTGATTTGCTCTGGCTAAAAAAATAATTCCCTTCTTTAGGATAATCTTGGGGTTAGGTTCTGACAGAGTGGAAGAGCTATCAGAGCTGAGTTCTGGTTCAGAGCCACTAGTATCGTATTCAGAGGTGGAAAATTGGTCAAATTCAACCCTTCTGTTCTGTTTGGATCTCTGATAGATATTCCCTGTTTGGAAATCTTTAGTATCACGTATAAATTTAGAATGTTTCCGGGTTTTAATTGAGGATTGAAACCTATCCAATTGGTTTTTTAATTTAATTTCGAGCTGTTCAAAGCTGTTTTCTGTTTTAAAGGTTTCAATTTTTCCCACCTCTTCATCTACTTCTTTGTTAATTTTATCAAGTCTTAGTTTTTCAGATCTGCACAGGATATCCATAAACTTATGAGAACATGTACTGGCTGCCTCTTCCCACTCTTTAATGAATTCAGTCCCTTCAATATGTGGCCCAGGGATATTTTGGACTCTAAGGCCCCTAGGTATTAGCTCCTTATTTAGATATTTTTCAAGTGAGGCGACTTCCCACCCTGCCTTGATTTGTTGTTTAAACAGATATGTCAGGTGGTTAAATGCAGAATTAATATTGGTATGTGTGACACTCTCATTGAGGTGTCCTTCTGAGAATACTGAATCAATGTCTGTGTACCACGCTTCTCTAGTAGCTTTATCAGATAGAAATCCAGCCATATTAGAGCAGCGCCTTTAAGGTGATGGGTATTGAAACCGTTATTTAACAACAATAACTAGGAAAGTTCCACTTGTGAGGATGGGTCCAGGAAATTGGAACCGCCTCACTGGTGGAAGAACACCTTAGTGGACACTCCGGGGGTGTCCTGGGGCTTAACCCCTATACGTAAAGAATGAAAAAAGTACTCAAAAAGCTGGAGTGATCCAGACCGGCTGAGTATAGTACTGGAAAGAAAATAAATAAATAAATAACTAAGCCGTTTTGTTCTCAAGTGATGTGATTTGTAACACTGTAATAACTGTAGCTCTGTCCAACTGCTACAGTAATGTTGTTCCTCGTCTACTTATATACCTAGGTGCCTGTGAACTCTCTCGGCACTTAGGTAGTTAAAACGATCTGAGAGCCAGACGGAGCATAATGAACATGATTGGATGGCGGAATCTAGCTCATTAGCATATCACCACGTGGGTGAGTTGGCGCCGGAATGCACAAGCTACCGGCTCAATGATTGGACAATTCTCTGAGATACAAGTATCTGATTACATATAAAAGGAGACGAGGGATCAGTCTCCAGTCAGCCCCTGACGAAGGTGCATCTAAGCAAGCACCGAAACGCGCGTCGGGCTCTATGGGCTCATTTTCGTTCACATTTTTTTCTCACTAGGGCTATCTATCACTATGTGCAGGCAACCAACATTCTAAGTATGGTTCTGCACATAGAGTCACTCTAATCTTTATCTATTTCTTTCACCTCCTTTTTGTTGGGTCACTATTTTGCTTTTGGTCTATAGAGGATTTTTCCTCTAGGTGTCGTTGGGGAATACTGAGAAGCATGCTGAACGCATCTATGTAGTTATTGTAACCACTACAAGTGTAGTGTTACAGTTACCTAGCAATAATCTCTAGGGTTATATGAATACCTAGATGCTAAATGTTCATTCTACAGTGAAGTGGCTGCATGCTACCCCTAATGCCGACTTTGGCCTCTGATTTAACCAGTCATCTGCAGCCGTATTATCGTAGGCCTAATGTATACTAGCGTTAATCAATAGCCATTCGGCGTTCACCAATATTCAGACTGTTTTAGTGACCCTATTCCAGATACCTATGTCAGCTGTCTGACATTCACCTATTTAAAACGCTCTAGCCACTGGACTTGACCATGTCTAATTGCCCAATAAAGTCAGTAGCCAGCGGTGATTTTTTGAGCAAATAGGTATTAAGGTATTACTGGATCTATATGGAGGTGAGCCATTAAGGCTAGGTTTCACCATATTTTGTTACCAGATCTACTTATCAATTCAGTTCAGATTACACTGTACCCATATTCTATGTTTATTTATTTATTTTCTTTCCAGTACTATACTCAGCCGGTCTGGATCACTCCAGCTTTTTGAGTACTTTTTTCACTTACACACACACACACACACGTGATTTTTAAAAAAAATATATCTCCAGCTACCCTCCTGCCAGCGTTTTCCCCTCATTTGTATATATTGCATTTTATGCAATTCTTTGTTTATATATTCTATATTCAGTGATTTGCCAAACGCCCCTGACAAAGTCATCACAGACGAAATGCGTAGGGTGGCAGGATTTCTTCAATTATATTATTTCATTGCTGACTCGATCTTTCATCCGTCTTTTATCTTGATTATGCATTTATTCTGACTGGGAAGATGTCTTACGATTTGATGAGCAATTTTACTACTTTTATCTTGTAAGTGCAACCAATAAAGTTATCCTTTTTACTCATACAGCTATACACTATGTCTTGCTTTTCTGCTTTATCTTCAAGCTTCTATTTGGAGTAAGAGAGGAAAAGAAACATCTGAAAGAGACTTATATCCCCCGTCCATTTTATCCATGTGTTTGTGAGTGCACCTTAGTTTTTTATATTTTTATTTGTTCATTTTTATCTGCACCATTGTGGTCTCTCTTTGCTTCATATTTTAGGTTGTGTATTTTTATATATACCGTATATACTCGAGTATAAGCCGAGTTTTTCAGCACATTTTTTGTGCTGAAAAACCCCAACTCGGCTTATACTCGAGTCAATAGTCTGTATTATGGCAATTTGCATTGCCATAATACAGACTGGGGCTGTGGGGGCTGCAGAGAGTGTTACTTACCTTTCCTGCAGCTCCTGTCAGCTCCCTCCTCCTCTGCGCCGTCCGTTCAGCACCTCGGTCAGCTCCCAGTGTAAGTCTTGCGAGAGCCGCGGCTCTCGCGAGACTTACAGTGGGAGCTGACAGAAGAGCTGACCGGACGGCGCGGAGGAGGAGGGAGCTGACAGGAGCTGCAGGAAAGGTAAGTAACGCTCTCTGCAGCCCCCCTCTCCCCCCCACTGAACTACCAATGACACTGGACCACCAGGGAGTAAGAGCCCCCCTCCCTGGCCCAGCTAGCAAGCAGGGAGGGGGGACAAAAAAATAAATGAAATAATAATAATTAAATAAAAAATAAGAAGAATAAATAATAATGAAAAAAAATATTAAAATAATAAAAAAAATAATAATAAATAAAATAATAAAATTGCCCACCCCCCCACCACTGCAACACACACACACACACACACACACACACACTGCACTCATACACATACACACACACACACACTGCATTCATACACACACTGCACTCATACACACACACACACACACTGCACACATACACATACACACACACTGCACTCATACACACATACTGCACTCATACACACACTGCATTCATACACACACACTGCACTCATACACACACACACACACACTGCACACATACACACACTGCACTCATACACACACTGCACTCATACACACACTGCACTCATACACACACACTGCACTCATACACACACACTGCATTCATATACACATGCTGCATTCATACACACACACTGCATTCATTATACACACACTGTAAATAAATATTCAATTGATATAGTTTTTTTAGGATCTAATTTTATTTAGAAATTTACCAGTAGCTGTTGCATTTCCCACCCTAGTCTTATACTCGCATCAATAAGTTTTCCCAGTTTTTTGGGGTAAAATTAGGGGCCTCGGCTTATATTCGGGTCGGCTTATACTTGAGTATATACGGTATGTCTACGTTTAAGAAGACACTGAGGAGTCTTCACACTACCTAATTTAAAGGGGTAATTTATATAATTTGTATTTTTCCCCCTCATAGCCACAAGGGTATATATTGCATTTTGTGCAATTATTTGTTTATACCCTCCTGTCAGCGTCCCTTATGTGCTAGGAGGGTGACCTGGAGTCCTGCTGCCTTGGGAGTGAGGGGTCTGAAGCTCTTCATGCTCCTCTCCCCTCACGCTGCGGCTGCCTTCTCTCCCTCCCGCGCGGTCTCCCTGTAGGATGCTGGCCGACATTACAGGGGCCCGGTCGCGGTCTTAAAGGATCGTGGCACTTAACCGGGTCCCTGTTGAGCAGTAATGCAGCAATAATCATAGCACCGGAGAAACATTCTGCGGCACCCCTGTGTGCACGGTGCAGCATCCTGCACACATTTTGGGAACCACTGGTCTAGAATATATATAGAGGCTGGATTCCAAGCCTCATATTGGCTTCCAGATTTTCAATAAGTCTATTTCTGGTTTCAGCCGGCTGCCATTTTATGCATTATCCACAGCTTCAAAGTAGCCATCTTTATGCGTTCTATGCTGATTTAGAGCTTGCAGACGCTATTTTTATGCATTCCACAGTGGTTTTGAGCTTGTGGCTGCCAGTTTTTCTGTATATCGCACTGGATTTAGACTCTTCTGGTCTCCTGGTGCTCCCTCTACTATTAACTATTCATGGAAAAACAGGACGGTCTCTAAGGGGTTCCCCAAGGCAGGGAAGGGAATATGAACTTTCAGTGGATAATAACATAAACAGTGTTTTATAACTTTGCACTCTCTGTTTAGCAATACCCATTGGGTGGGCTCACTCAGCATGCGGGCCCTGGTGCCATCGCATCGGCTGTAGTTCTACCGCTGTGTATACACAGACATGTGCACATTTGTGTATGGTTACCTTTTTAAAACAGTGTGGGAATTGATATGTGTAAAAACCAAAGTATATTTGTATATGGATATCTTTATATTATTATTACTGGTATTTATATAGCGCCAACATATTCCGTAGCGCTTTACAATATTATCAAAGGGGGAGATTTAACAATAAATGAGACAATTACAAAATGTTACAGGAACAATAGGTTGAAGAGGGCCCTGCTCAAACGAGCTTACAGTCTATAGGAGGTGGGGCGTAAAACCCAACAGGACAGGAAGTTGCAATCAAACAAGGTGGAGTGACATAATCTGTGTGTAGTAGACTAGTGCATTAGCTTAGGACCAAATTGCAATTTGTCCAAATTGTAGGCCAATTTGTGGTTTGGCTAAATTCAGTATAATCAAGCAAACGACTAGCAAGATGGACAAGCTTTTTTATATGGTTTGGGGTTCAGAGTTCTGTCAATGGCACCAAAACATGGTAATATCGATGTAAATATGAAAGAAATAGCAACTAAATGTTGGTTTTATTCAAAGATACCAACAGAGGTAAAGAAAGGAGGTCCAGCAGCAAAAAAAAAATCTATATTTCTATATTATTATATATTTATCTGTGCCTCCTTTTTAGCCTCTATTAGTTTCTCACTTGATCTGTGAACCAAATGGCAGGAAAATGCAACAGTGTACTGCAAAATATGCGCTTAATATTTATACTGTGTATATATTTTGCAGTACACTGACCCATTTTTAAGCCCATTTTGTTAGTTCAAATTAGTTTCCCAAATATATTTCACGGATGACATTCAGATGAGCTGAACTGTCAAATGAATGAGCTTTGGAAGTCCCAAACTAAATTTTGTACACATTTTTTTTAAAAGGTTCGGCTAAACCTAATTTTTCCACTTTAGCATGAATGAACATATTATAATACAGTGTATTTATGAGTGTAAGGATGCATGTATAAATCATTGTGTGTGTGTGTGTGTGTATGTGGGAGGGGGCATGTCTATGTGTATGTATGTGCACATATGAAAGAGTATATAAGTAAAAGTGTTGGACATCGATGTACGTATGTACATATTAAAGTATGAGCAATATAGGGGACACGTATATATTGTAATACACTTGTATTTTAGCTTGTCCTTTGAATGTGAAATTAATCTTAACATTCAACTGTATTGTTTTCATGTTTAAATGATCCTAATTCTCAAGACATATTCCCCTTGACACAGAGTAAAGTCCCACGGCTCATTGTCATGGCAGTCACTATTAGTGTAATAATAAACTGTGTAAGGTACAAATAAGCAACATCTTTTATTTACTATAATACTCACATCTATCAGAGCAGTATAGCTATAAATGTCCAATTAAGCCGAGATCTGCTATAGTAAATGCTCAGAGGCAGAAATATTAACCTTGAGTCTAAAAAAATACTCTCTTTGCATCATAATAAAGTAATCGAAGTAGAGGATGCCCTTAAACTGCCCTTAGCACTCCATAGTGTTCTTTTAATTCCATATGGATAATTCAAATGCAGATGTGTAAAAATAAAAAAAAAATGGAAAAATTGGGTGCAATATTCTCTCTCTATCTCTCTTTATTTTTTCCCCCCAAACAGCGCATCTGGTATCATCCCAGACAAACAAAGAACACTTCTCTTGCCTGATGCTCCATTGTGTGATTTCTTGATGTTAGGATGCTGAATTTACCTGTACATTTTAACAATTTGTTGCCAGTACGCATGTAACCCTTGTTGATTTCATGCAGTTATGTGATATATGTAACTGCACATAATTCATTAATATTTTTGTCACTTGATACACTGTAGTCATATTAGGACTTGTTCATTATGTGCTCTTTAAAACCTTAAATAAAGATTGTCAAAAAAGAATATATTGCCACTTAAATACATTTTAATATTCATTCCTTTTCATTTTGGAATGTAAAAAATAAAATGTAATTACAATTTGACATTTTTATCTAATATAATTTACTTTCAATACACATTAAAAAAAATATATTTTAGAAAACAGAAAACTGGTGTGATTGCTAGTTAATTCCATTTATTAGCGCATTTATCTAACTGTGTGCCACGGCGCCCTGGGGCGCCATGACGGGCAAACAGGGGAACCGCCCTCCCCTGCCGGCTCTGCAGAACTTGAGGGGAGATCAGAGATCTCCCTCTCCGACCCCCTAGCACTTTGCTGACAGCCGGCAGGGAGGGAGGGAGAGAGGACCCAGGGGAGCTCTAACCTGCAGCTCTGCCAGGTTCTCCTCTCGCAAGCTCGGAGTGTTGCCGCGGTTACCACAGCAACGATCCGAATCTTGCTAGAGTGAGCTCTAGCAGCTCCTGAGGCTGCTAGAGTTCACTGTCATCACTGGGACCACAGGGCTTCCCCACCAGGACCACCAGGGATTGCATGGCAAAGGGGGACATCATTTTATTTTTAATTTTAAAAAAAAGTATATATTTATTAATTTGCCCTCCTTCTCCCACAGACCCCACACCACACAATAGCTCCTTCCTACACACACACTACCCCCATACACACACACACACTGCCCCTCATACACACACTGCCCCCCATACACACTCCCCACATACACACAATTACCCCCCATACACACACTACCCCAATACACACACTCTTCCCCCCCATAAACACTGCCCTCCATACACACACACTGTACCCTTCACACACACTGTACCCCATACACAACCTTCCCCCAACACACACTGTACCCCTCACACACTGCATCCCTCACACATTGCATCCCCCACACACACTGTATCCTTCACACAACCTGCCCCCCACATACACTGTACCCCTCACTCTCACACTGTACCCCTCATGCACAAACTGCCCCACATACACAAACACTGCACCCTCCACACACAAACTACATCTTTTACAAACACAATGCAACCCTGTATACACATGGCACTCCCATACACACACACACACTGCACCCCTCACACACACATATTGCACCCCACGCACACACTACAGCCCTATCCCGGCAGACCCCTGGTAAGTTGTCAAACCACTACAATCTAATGTACCCGTACGGCCAACTCACGCTTGTAGGACTTCTCGCGGCCGGCTCCCTTCCTATGGAATAGCCTGCGCACCGCCATCAGACTCTCCCCTAGTCTTAAATCGTTTAAGAAGTACCTTAAAACCCATCTCTTTAGAAATTTTATGGCCTCCCAGAGTAACCCCTACCTCACATACCTGTCTCTCCTAAATGGCAGCACTCTACTCTCTCCTCCAGCTCTGCTTCTCTCCTACCTTATTTGATTGCTATTTCATGTCCTAGTGTGTTTTATACCCCACCTCCTATAGACTGTAAGCTCGTTTGAGCAGGGTCCTCTTCAACCTATCATTCCTGTAAGTTTATTTGTAATTGTCCTATTTATAGTTAAATCCCCCTCTCATAATATTGTAAAGCTCTACGGAATCTGTTGGCGCTATATAAATGGCAATAATAATAATAATAATAATAATAGTGGTTATTGTGTCTGGATTGTTTCTTTAAATAATCTTCCAGTGCCACTCCCTAGATTAGGGGCACAGTATATGACGCAGCACTGTACATGTATACAACATTGAACCTTAACAGTTTGGGAACCACTGGTCTAAAAGACAGAAACTACTAAACTAAAAACAATAGCTATAAATGGCCACTAGAGGGAGTAAAGCTGCAACATTCAGCACTAAGCATAGGAAACCTTGTATATTGTGTGTGCATTGCCATCAAGTACATTTCAAGGCAAGGTTTTGAATGCTGCCATTCTCATAGAGAAACATATTATTATTAATCTCTTTTTAAATTATCTCTTCATGCTGGGAATGGCCGATTTCTTTCTTATTAATAGATAATAAATAGAAATATGCGAAAACAAGAAATAAAACAGATACATTAATACAGCTTCCTCAGCGAGCTGTCGCCAATCCAGGACGGTTTTTGAAAAGTTTAAGAGAATATTGCACACATCAGTTATCCTGGGAATACTTCCAGCAGGATGGACCATGCAGAATATTGTAATGGAAAAGTGGTCTGGCCACACCTGGAGGATTCTTTGATAGGCAGTCTTTGTTTGGAGGGCAGAATAAAATACAAAGTTTCGGCTCCCCTGAGCCTTTCACAAGACGTTGTTGTATTTTATTCTGCGCTCCAAATAAAAACTGCCTATCTTGACAAAGGCTCGGGGGAGCTGAAACATTGCTGTATTTTATTCTGCACTCCAAATAAAGACTGCCTATCAAAAAAAACCCTCCAGGTGTGCCCAGACTACTTTTTCATTTCAATCCAGGAATGACTCAACCAATCATGATGCTCACTTAACGTTCTATAGATTAAGCCAGGGATAGGGAACCCTCGGCACTCCAGATGCTGCATACTACATCCCCCATAATGCTTTTATATCCATAATGCTGGCAAAGCATCCTGGGAGGTGTAGTCCATGACAGCTAAAGTGCCAAAAGTTGCCTATGCCTGGATTAAGCATTTCTTTATGGATAGAGCAAGGTTATCTGGAAGTTGCACTGAACATTACTGTCACCTTATCTATACATTGCATCTAGATTTTGAAGAGTGTCTATTCTGGATATTACACAATTGAAAGAAATATTACATAGCTACATGGGCTGGAAAAAAAGACTTGTATCCGCTGAGTTCAGCTTCTTACTTCTGTTTCTGGTGATGGTCCTAGAGAATGCCAAAAAAAAAAAAAAGTTTGAAAATTATCAAAAAATTGGATTAAACCTTTTTCCATGTAATACTCCCTTTTTCTCATCTCAAATCAAGGGAAATGACAATTCCATTTTAGTAGAATCATGTGCCTCTCTAAGAGTGTTAAATGACCCAACCCACTGGCACTTAATTTATGGGCCTCAGACGGATGAAAAGATGATGGACTGGGCCCTCGCTGGCAAATTAGTAATCTCAAATGTATTTATTTTTATACTTCTCAGTTTTTCTTCATGTATAAAAAGATATTACTGTAAATCACATTGTATTAACTGAAACAGCACAAAATAAAACAAGTAACAGACAAGCAAAAAGCAAAAAATATAATTTCAAAACATTTAGTCAAAAACAATGCCAATAGCCGTACAGGAATATATTCCAATGTTGTATTTACTTTTTGATTTTGTCTCTAGGTCAAGTGTTAGCTTATAAGGTTGTCAGGAGTAAAAAAAAAGCATGCATGTTTTTCTCCCCAGTCAGTTCATATACCAAAATATATATGTTTGGTATGAAAAACAGGCACTGAAACACAGAAAAACCCCAAACACACCACCATGCATGCGCATCATTGAACATTTTAAACTTACCTTGTGTATCACATGTCATTAGGTTGACTCGTGCTCTAGTAGTTGAGTCCTAGAATTCAAATATAAAAGACAGCTGGTAAATAAAAAGGATTGATAATTTTGTGTTCTGGGATATATTAATGGAAAATTTCTCACACAATATAATCATTCGATAGCTTGTTAAAGAAATGTTGCCATTCTGTTTGATACGTGGACATTGAGGTCACCAAGACGCCTGATGAGACTTATCGTAAGTGAGTAGGTATTTCAAAGCTTGGCAGGTACGGAGTGGATGTGGACCTACAGAGCACCTTGTACTGCAACTAATGGAAAGTCTTCACAGCCCGTAAGCCATGCAAAGTAAATCAGATTATTGGCGTTCTAATAGCACAACTCAGCTCGATTATGCCACAGGAAGCATAGGCTGTGTGGTCCACCACTCTACTGTAAATGAAATTCTTGAAAGAACTGGTCCACTGCTGGGCCATCCCTTAACTTTCAGTCTCTAGGCAGCTACCTCAGTAATATTGGAGGTAATCTGGTGTTGGTGTTGTCAGCCTATTTATTGGTATCTGCAGGAGTTTTTATCCCAGATCCCTGCAGTAACTTAACTGGGGGAGATCTATCACCCTAATCCTCCCAATACAAGACTTTAACATATTTCATATATACTGTGTCAATTCTACACAAACGATGGCAAACATTTTTCAACTTCAGTGGCCAATTCCGACCAAAATCAAGTAAATGTCTGAAGTAGGCTTCTCCCTAGCTACATTCTGCCTGATTCTGGCCAGTAAAAGATCGAACTATAGCAAAAATGTAATTTCGGCCGTTAAAACTAAAAACAACCGGACAGAAACACTACCCCCCACCAGAGGAAACAATGGGGCGCAAACACAGGAAAGCTCCGAACCCAGAGACAACCCGCTTACCCGACATCCGACTCTCCTTTGAAAGGCCCATACCGCGGATGCCAGCTAAGATGGCGCCCGAGGCCAGAGAGGAAAACATACTGTCGGAAGAGTCTCCAGAGGAAGAGGATCCCTCCACGCCGCAACGGTCAGGCGGAGATTCAACTGCATCAGAGTCTGACGAAGACTCAGCACCCTCCACGAAGGGGGACATAAAGAAACTCCTGCTGGATCTTAGGAGAGTGTGGAGAGAGGACCTGAAAGTAGTACAGGCCGAGGTGGGAACAGTCCACTCCAAAGTCTGAGCTCTGGAAGAGAAAGAGAATGCCAGAGATGCACAACTACAAGAGACCGTGACAAAAATGGGGGACCTAATCACACAGGTACAGAGTCTAAATCGCACTGTGACAGTGATGGAAGCTCGACATAGGCGCAGGAATATTCGCCTCAGGGGGATCCCGGAGGCGATTGGAAACGAGAGGCTATTACTATACACTCAGAGCTTCATAGACACCCTGGGTGTTGAGGGGGGTGCTATACCGCCGCTAATAACCTCGGCATTCAGAGTCCGCAAATCCCCAGCAGCACCAGAAGGGACCACCAGGGATGTCATAGCGGTAACACACGACGTAAGGGTCAAAAACGCAATCATGAGCCGTTCCAGAGCGCAAGGGGCTATAGTATTCCAGGGCAGCAACATAGCCATCTATGGAGACATACCATTCTCCGTACTGGTGGAGAAACGGAAACTGGCACTGGTGGCCAGGAAACTTAGAGACTGTTCCATAAAGTACCGATGGGGAATGGAGGGGTCCCTAGAAGTGATAGTGGGGGACACATCCCACACCTTGACGTCAACAGACGATCCCGAGGCGTTCTACAAAACCCTGGGACTGCCACCCCAGCCCGCAACAGAGCCACCCTCCAAGCAACACCAAGTTACCGGCCCCAGTAAATTACAGAGTCTGAAAAGACCAGAAGGAGGAAGAGCCTCAGGGCGCTGGACCCCAGACACTACAGCACACAATTCGAACCAGTCCCGCCCGAACCACAGACAAAGAGACCACAACAACCCCTAGGCCAGCTGGAGCCCAGATAGCCGTCTGTGTCCACACAGGCACACGCCCCTGCCCAATAGCCACCGGTAGACCCCACAGCGAGCTCCCCGCAAAATTGCCCCAGGAAAGGGACTGATTAATGGACATATGCATACTGTTTACCTATACAATGGAAATGATGTATATCACATATAACTCAATAAAAATTATAAATTGAAAAAAAAAAAAGGCATGCTGTGTGTAGATATCAGCCCGAGTTGTTACAAGATACAAATCTCTTGACACAAGTCTCCAGAATGTATTCCTGGGCTGGATGCTGACAATGACTACTACCAAAAAGGCCTCTGAAATCCAATTACAATGATTTCATAGGGCCACCATCACTGTTGAAGACATTTTCTTTCACCATGTGTGTGGCGAAACCGACCTCGCCACGTGTCCTTGGAGGGGGCTGCTTGCCCGCCTCTTGCCTTTAGACTATGGCCCCTGTTCTTTTTCCTTGCAGAAAGGCTGGTTTGTGCCTTTCTGCGGACTGTTAAAGCCATGCTACCCCAGATAGCTATGCCATGGAGTCCAGCCGTATACCACAAGACTGTATGAAAGACTTTGGCTCCATGGCGATTGAACTGTATGTATGTGATCTCTGCGCCATCCGGCGCTCAGATCTAAGCTATTTGGGGATAGGTAGAATGTCTGTATTTTATGTAATAAATGTAACCTTGTGTATTTTATTGTATTTTACTGTCTTTTTACTGCCATGTGCTTAATGGAGTTTTGCCTCTGTCCTTAGAGATAATTGGATTACTTCTCAATTATCTCCAGGATAGAAGACTCTGTGGAACTGGTTTTGGGCAGAAAAGCCATGCTTCATTTGGTCACAAAGGACTTCGATCTATCTTTTGAACCAATGGACCAATTTGGATGATTTTGACATATGTTTGTATTTGGAGTATGCTGATTCGGAAAATGTAAGAAAATGTATGAAAATTTTATGTGAATGTGATGCATACTTTCAAAGTTATGAATATTGTGTAAAAAACTGTATTCCTCTGCCTGTGATAATGAGATTACCCATTGTGTTCAGTAATCATATCACAGGCAGAGGGGAGCATTTTGTGTGGGAGTGTCTGTGTGTATTGTACGGATTGATTGGTTGTTCTGTAAAACCCTGTGGGCTGTACTATGTTTGTGGATTGGGAATAAAAGAGACTGTATGTGCCAGTACAGGCAGTTCCTGCTTAACCCTCAAAGTGAAGTGTCGTCTCATTATTGGGGGAGGATTTATTGTATGCTGTTCCAGTTTGACTGCTAGGAGTGTAAACCTATTCGTATGGTGTGTCCTATTCGGCTGTATACAGCATTCATCTACATGAGAGAATTTATATGTTTCTCCGGTTCGGTGGTTGTGGTGTCTGCCAGGGCCGGTGCAAGTATTTTTGGGTACATAGGCGAAGATGTATTTTTCCGCCCCCCCCCCCCATTCAAAAATAACATCTTCACCTATGTGCCTCTTAACCAGCCCCTCTCCCCGTCCATTATTGGTCCCCTCCCTTCCCTGCCCTTAGTGTTCTTCTGACAGTCACACACACTCAATGACAAACACAGAGACTCACTGATCTGACACACACACACACTGATTGACACTCATTGACAGACACACTGATAGTCACACACAGACTCAATGACAAAGATACTCTCACTGATTTGACAGACACTCACAAACACACACTGACAGACACACACATACACTGACACACTCACATGCAACACTCATACAATCACTCACAGACACACATACACACACATACACTCACTCATGCACACACTCACAGTCACACATACACTCACTCACGCACACACTCACAGTCACTCACAGACACACATACACTCACTCACACACGCACACACAGTCACTCACAGACACACAGTCACTCACTCACGCACACACTCACTCACACAGAGACACATACTCACAGACACTCACACACACACACACACACAGACACTCACACAGAGACACATACACACTCACAGACACACAGACACATACACACTCACACAGAGACACATACTCACTCACAGACACATACACACAGACTCACTCACAGACACACAGACAGACATTCTCACACACAGACACATCACATACATTCACAAATTATTTTAATACATACATAATATCCACCCAGCCTCCCTACCTGGAGAGCTGGTGTGGATCATTCCCTGGGGTCCAGTGGGGCTGCTGGGCGGCGTGCGGCAGTGCTGCGATCAGGCGCTGCGAGGGAGCTCTAACCTCTCTGCTCTGCTCCCTCGCGGGCTGTCTGCTGATGCCGCGGGAGCCGGAATATGACGTCATATTCCGGCTCCCGCAGCATCACTAGACAGCGCGCGAGGGAGCAGAGCAGAGAGGTTAGAGCTCCCTCGCAGCGCCTGATCGCAGCACTGCCGCACTGGGGGCGGAGATGGTGGCCGGCAGGAGGGAGAGCTTCCCTCCTGCCGGTCACTGAAATCTTGCGCCCCCGGAGCCGGTGCGCCCTAGGGCGGCCGCCTGTGCCGCCTTATGGACGCGCCGGCCCTGGTGTCTGCTACAGTGCTTGGAGTTCTTAGGAAGCGCTAAGAGAATCCTTTAATCCTTTAACGGAGGTACCCAGTCGGGGTGCCCGTCGATCCGTTACAATGTGGGGCAGGGATTTAATGATAAATGAAGCATCAAGAACAACCACCTCTTTTAAAAGTCTTGTATCCTAGGGAAGAGGCCACCAAAAGATGGATAATATTATACATAGTGGAACCTCGGAATTTGAACTTAAAGGACCACTATAGGCACCCAGACCACTTCAGCTCAATGAAGTGGTCTGGGTGCCAGGTCCCCCTAGTTTTTTTGCACTGCAGGGTTAATCCAGCATCTAGTGTCTCTCTGTCTGACAGCCACTAGAGGCACTTCTGCGATTTCCACTGAGTAAATCGCACTTATTTGACGCTGGACGTCCTCACGGACCTCCAGCGTCAAAAAAGATCCCCAGTGGAGAGCATTGAGTAATGCTTTCCTATGGGTGGCTTTGAATGCGCGCGCACCTCTGGCTGGCATGCGCATTCAGCTCCACTTGGGAGCTGAAGTTGGCGGGGTAGGAGAGGTCACCAGCGCCAATGGAGCCCGGCGCTGGCTTAAGGTAAGTGGCTGAAGGAGTTTTAATGCCGAGGGAGGGGGGCCCTGGGAGGGTAGCACTCAAGAGCCTATAGTGCCAGGAAAACGGGTTTGTTTTTCTGGCACTATAGGGTCCCTTTAATCCGTTCCAGAAGGTTGTTCGAGTTCCGATTTGTTCGAGAACCAAATCAACATTTCCCATAAGAATTAATGTAAATTTGATTAATCCGTTAAGGACCCCCTACAGCATTTTAACACAGATTTACATTCATAAAAAACATATAGGAAAATAATAATAAACACAATGTACAGTAAATGAAATGAAAATGTAACTTCACTCCTGTAATGATGAGAGTTGATGGCGTAAGTGGAAAGCAGAAGAGATATTATTGTTTGAATGGGGATACGTAACTGTTCTTCTTCTTAAAATGTTTCTAAAGTGTGTCTAATTGATCATGTTTGTGGCATGATTTGTTCGGGTACCGAAGAAGCGAAGATCGTTCATGTACCGAGACATTTTTTACTCAAAATATTTGTTCGACTTCCGAATTGTTCGAGAACGGGACCGTTCGAGTTCCGAGGTTCCACTCTATTACAATTCATCCTATGCAGATTTCATATATATATATATATATATATGCATATATATATATATATATACATATATATATCCAGAAATCAAAGGAGGAGTTTATTCGCTAAACACTGAATTGTAGAGTTGTGCTCAAATTTCTTTCAGCTGGTACCAACAAATATTTTCTATATCCGAACGAATCGATCCATCCAGAATTTACCTGTGGAGTCTTACATATTGAACAAGACTATCCTGGGCGGAATCAATAATTCAGCCGTAGATTAAAAGATATTTGATTTTCAGGTGCACAAGGCTACTGAATTGTAGTGATATATAAAACAAACTGCAAAATGGAAACTAAACTAGCAGGTTTGAGGAAGAATATATCTAATTCGGTTATACACAGTCACAGTTTGGCAATCTCCCCCCTTTACTTGGATGTATTCATAGTCACAGCTGGGCTATTGTAACCATTATTTATCCATTATGATTTCAGATTGCTTCAGTTTGGAATTTAAAGAATAAACTGAATTGTTGGGACTTCACCATGAATTGAACATTTTAAGACCAAAATAGCCAAATTGGAAAAATTCACCAAGTCTCTTAAATGTTCAGTTTGCCAATTGTAGCTTGAAGGGAAACTATAATGCCAGGAAACAAACCAATTTTAGCATCCCCTAGTACCCCCTCTGCCCCCCTTCTGTCATTTAAAGGGAAACTCCAGTGCCAGGAAAACAATCCATTTTCCTGGCACTGCAGGTTCCCTCTCCCACCACCCATCCCCCGGTAGCTGAAGGGGTGAAAACCCCTTCAGGTCACTTACCTGAGACCCCGCCGATGTCCCTCGTGGTGGTTTCTGCTCGCCACCGCTCCTCCCAGTGATTATGTCAGCTGGTGGGCGAGACTGATCCTGCCCGCTGGCTGAGGAGACCTAATGCCGCACATGCGCATCAGAGCTCTCCATAGGACAGCATTGAAAATGCTTTTCAATGCTTTCGAATGGGGAATTGAGTGACACTGGAGGTCCTCACACAGCGTGAGGACGTCCAGTGACGCTCTAGCACAGGTTTCCTGTGTTATGGACATGGAAGTGCCCTCTAGTGGCTGTCTGGTAGACAGCCACTAGAGGTGGAGTTAACCCTGCAAGGTAAGTATTGCAGTTTATAAAAAAAAAACAATAATTACACATGCAGGGTTAAGAGTAGTGGGAGTTGGCACACAGACCACTACAATGGGCAGAAGTGGTCTGGGTGCCTACAGTGTCCCTTTAACAGATTCTGTCAGTCGGCAAGGGGACCTAAAGCACATTATGACTTCCCCTATAGGAAAGTGTGATACTATGCTTACCTATGGGGTTTTGGGGGACGCTGGATGTTCGCCTATCAACCTGGAAGTCGAAGACAGCCACTCCATGTGAAGTTAACCCTGGCACGTAATTATTGTAGTTTATTAAAAACTGCAATAATTACCATTGCAGGGTTAATGGACCTGGGGCACTGCACCCAGATCACTTCAATGTGCTGAAGTGGTCTGGGTGCCTATAGTGTCCCTTTAAATTTTGCAATTAGTATCTCAATTCACAGAAAAGCATTTAGTAAGTAAACCCCTGGGACAAGCAAACCCAACTGGCAAGTTTACTTTATTAAACTGTAAAGAATGTAAATTCAGCAGTAATTAATTTTTGTATCATTGTTTTTTTTGTTTTTTTAAGTGAGCTAAATATTTTAACCTTTTCATTTCCAAAGGGAATGAATCCTCTGCTAATGAAAGTTGCTTGGAATAATGGATTAAACAAGCAAACTGGTTTTTATTATAAACTTCACAAAGCTTAGAAGGAACCTTGCTTGCTCCTCCTACCCTTCCTTGAGTCACAGACATGGGCAGAGACTGTATGTGCAGCCCTGGTGGAGGGCTATAATGGGCTGGATAGGAAACAATTTGGATCCAGTAAAATCACGTCAGCTGTGAGAGATTGGAGAGAGAGGGGCTGCAGAACCGTGAGTAGACATCTCTGTCGTTACCTCTCCTAAAACAAACAGAGGGTTAAGGGGGATTTAGGGCAAAGGTTTATTTTAACACGATTACAGCTACAGTCTCACGTTTTATTACTCTGCGAAAGAAAAGCAACAATGTCTTAAAAATGGAAGTTACCATGTTTTCTGCCTTTCAACATGCTGCTGGCTTTTTAACGTGAAAAAATACTATTTTGGGCTTTAGGAGGACTGCTTTGTTACAATGTAGACTGCAAGTTCATGCTAGACTGGGTCTGTGGAATTGATACAATGCTCCCCATTCATAAAATCAAAGAATGTAGCAAACCGAGTTTGTTTTTCATTCAATTCTTAAATTACTATATATATATATATATATATATATATATATATATATAGTGTGTGTGTTATTTTGTTAGTATCACTGCTTTTTGAATATTTACACATTTGTTTTGTATGGTTAGAGTAAAGCCCTATTTTATTTTATTAGTGAATGTTTGTCAAAGCAAATTCAACACCCTCCCAAAAGTAGATTCAGTGTGTGCTGGGTTGACACAAGAATTATAAAAAATCTCTAACTTAGCTGTGACAACTTGGCTATTTTTGCATTCATGAATTTTAATCTACAGGTTTCAGTTTATTGAATAAACCCCACAAAGTGGAGTGTGCTTCTCTCTCTCTCTCTCTCTAAGTAGGTTTATCAACTTGGCTATTTATGTAGCATATCAATAATGAAAGTGAACCAAATTAATGGGAAGTACATCCCCAGCAGCAGTAGCTATTAATTTGGCCCTCTTCCATTCCTAACACACTTTTTAAAGCCCCTCTCACAGCATATCAGGGATGACTGGCCCATCTCCCTATACCCTTCACCCTCCGCCAACCAATGTTGTCCACGTTGGAAAAAACCCTCTAATGCTCTAGTGTTAACATAGGCGTGCACAGCCTATTGCATTCGGGTGTGCACCCTAAAGCACAAACACATGCTGCGTGTATATGTATATACACACACACACGTGTGTGTGTGTGTGTGTGTGTGTGTGTGCTGTTAGTGTACTGCGGGGCTAGAGTTCACTCTCGCGAGATCTGAGCGTTGCCGTGGCAACGCTCAGACCTCGCGAGAGGAACCCGGCGGAGCAGCTGGCTAGAGCTCCCCGGGTCCTCTCCTGCCTCCCTCCATGCTGCTGTGGGCTAGTGAGGTAGATCTTTGATCTCCCCACTGGCCCATGGAGGCTTAGAGCCGAGCCGGCACTCGGATAGCGTCTGCTCTGCATGAGCCGACAGGGGAGATCCTGAGATCTCCCCTGCTGGTCTCAATCCATAGGAGTGCCACGGGGATTAGGGTGTGCCTTATCAATGTGGCTAAGATGCAAGCAGAAGAGCCTTTTTAAATGGTTTGACATTGGTGAAAATTGGTGAAGTGAGCCAAAGGACTCTAGACAACCTACTACAGAAATCTCTAGTTGGTAGGTTGCTTAGAGTGCTCCTTAAATCACTGGTTTTATTTTAACCCGGTCTTCCCAAACCATTTTTCTGACAGTAATGGACTATTCCAATCAAGAACGGTCTGACTCCGTATCCAACAACTATCTGTATTAATCAACTGCTGGCACCAAATGGCATTTCAGAAACCATCTGTACTAAACCATGACTGTAATTAATTATAAATCCTGCAATATTACCATCTCATTTTGCTACAATTTTTACCATCCAAAGGCTGACTGAGGATAGTAATTCATTGAGTCCAATCGCTGTAGCTTCACAGATTGCCCAACCCCAACTAATGTCTACATTGTTATCTTTATTTCGGAAGCAAGTTGTTAACTCCCTGTCTACACCCGTAGAAATTACTAACACCTAAGGAATCTGATCTCTTTGCTAGACAGTGCTTTTATTGCAGGTTTTTGGTTCCCAGTACAATGAAGGTAATGTTAGTGCAGTACAGCTACATCTCCCATGATGGAACTTCAGCCTTTTGTGTGTGTATTTTTATTTAATTTCTTCCCGCCAGTTAGAAGAATATAGTGAGGTGTAGTACTATTACACTAGATATCTTTAACATGTTGTATATTTTGTTTGCAATATAGCTGCACCTGAATGCCTATATGAACTTGCTCGCAAATACTCAGTATATTACACAGCTCTCTCGTTCCATTGACAGACTCTGTTAGGATTCAAAGCCATAGGCGTTGATTGGTTCTGTATGAGTTAAAGGGATTCTATAGTCGCAAGAACCACTACAACTTAATGTAGTGGTGTTGGTGTCTATAGCATGTCCCTGCATACTTTTCAATGTTAACGCTCCCTATTCAGACTACCACTAAAGGTGCTTCCTGGGTCAGTGCTGTATAGTGTACAGCACCTACGTTCAGCGTCTCAACACTTTGCAGGGAGGTGCTGAACGTTCCCTATGTAGATTGTTTTTGTTAAATTAGATGTTGATTGGCACAGCATCGTATGACAAAGCCTTCCAATGTTTCCCTATTGGGGGGGGGGGAGGGGGTGGCAGTGACCTATGTTTGTATTCCTGACATATAGTGTTCCTTTAAATGCTGAATGCCGCTATACCGGTGAACACACTAGTAGGATTTCCTAAAGTGAGACTTGTTGGAAATTGATTCTCCATTCAAAGTGAATTTCAGATCAAAGGCCAAAGAAGCTGAACTGGAACCGTAGCTGACTTTTAGGTTTTGTTCCCCCCCCCCCCCCCCCCCCCATTCAGCTACTTTGAAATTACAATTTTAAACTCTTGAATTCCCAACAATTCTCTCTGTAGTGAAAAACCTAGTAGACTAAAGTACAGAAACTAAAGGACTCACCCAGATTTTGACAGATCAGGGCCATTCACTTCTGGAGTTGGAAGAGGCATGTTCTATGACATGGCACTAAAAGCCTGTCTTGTTTCAAAAATGTTATTACCTTGTTCTACATGTTGTTGGTTTTACTGTTGAAATGATATCTCATTAAAAAAGACAGCTCTGTATTTGTTTATTATATAGTCCTTATGTCCATACTTGGTTTTAGGGCACCTCCAGTATGCACTGTAAATAATAAAATAATTTTACTGACCATTTCTCCGGCGCCAAATCTCCCTCGTGTGGCTGCCTGGTCCTCCTAGAATGACTGCCCAATTCAATGCTCTACATAGAGGAGCATTGGAGTTCAGAGGTGCATACGCAATACTCAGTCCACCAATAATTCTCTTATAATGAATCATCTATGACAAGATGTGACGGCACTGCGCATGCGTGCATGACGTCTCTGCATGCCTGGGCATGAGAGCCGGCAAGTAAAAGTCCAGCTCGGCTATCCAGAGAGCTTCTAAGCCATCTAATTGTTAAACTAAAACGTTAGAAGGTTGGATCTGTTGTAGGCACTTCAGCAACTTTAGTAAGGTGAAGTTGCTATGAGTACAGTGTTCCTTTTTAAATGTTTTGTTTGGACTTCTTCCATTTTCTTTTTTCAGCCTTTGCCTTCCAATCATTACCCAAATGTATGAATTTACTGACACATTTGCTCAGCTGCCCAACTTAGCCATTATTGGAAACTGAAACATTACAGCTCATTGTAGTGGTTTTGGTGCATGCAGTCCCTTTGTGCTGCATCCCTTGCTTTTTGCAAAGCCATTTTCAAGCAGTTTGACATGGAACAGGGTTGCGTTGGCATTTAAAGTCCAGCCCCTCATCTACAAGTCCATTTCAGAAAGGTTAAGGTTGAGCTTTGGGCTCCATTCAGGAAAGGGGGCATCCAAATATTCCTTGTTGTGGTTCTTTGATCTACAAAGAACACTTCCACCTCCCCCCCCCCCCCCCCTACAATGAATACAATTATTACTGTTTCACATTACTTTGGATTATGTACTGTTTCATTTTGTCAATATGTTATTTTTACCAAGACAGTCGATTGTCTTGGGATGAACTTTGAATTTATTATTCTTTCAAAACAGAAATGATCTCAGGTGCTTTCAATTTCATAGGTTATACTGGCCGAGCATGTCTCGGCATTTACAGAAATAATTTTTAGATGTCTGAATACATACCCACACATTTAGCTCAATGCACAGAAGTCACATTTTATAAATTGCACTACTCTATAGGGGGACGACAAAATATTATTACAAAATATACCGGCTTATTCTTATATTGTGTGTGTAATATATTATATATTTTTTCTATTTTTATATATATATATATATATATATATATATATATATATATATATATATATATATATATATATATTATTAATAACAGTCCATTTTGCTGGAACTACCCAAACTTCCCAGAAAGACTATATAACATGCAAAGCAGAATCAGCATTTTTCTGTAGAAACCAAATATTTACCTAACGAATTTTCAACTAAATGGCAAAATGTAGTAGAGAATAGCAGAACAGAGTTGGAGAGATTTTTTTTTTTTTTTACCCAGCTACTTTGAAGTGAAATGTGCAATTCAGTTATCCATTATTAAAGGGACACTGTCTGCCGCCCCCTCCCTTTAAAAAAACAATATAAAGTCTTTATGGAGCTCTCACTTTGACGGTGTCAGATGTCACTGAAATATCAACACTGTCAAAAGATATCATAAGACAAATTAGGAAATACTTATTCATACACCACTCTCACAAAAAAAAAGAAAAAAAAAGTTTGGGGAATAGAAATCAAAAAGAGTATATTTGAATAGAAAAAAACAAACAGATTAAAGTAATGATGTAGGTAGCAGAAATAATATAAAAGACAAAAAAACAATGTATATGGAGTAGTAAGACGATGTGTTAAAATAACTTACTCATGATGGAGCAAATTGTTACACAATTTCTTTCTGTGTGTCCGTGAATGCAGACAGGTATAATAACCTCTATAACCAGGTGTAGAACATATCCATGTCACCTGTTTAACAGGAACATATAGCGTGTGGCACATAGCTTCATATTGTTGGTAAAAATAGGGCCATGAGAAGTTGAGAAGAAGTGGCGTTGGCAGAGGAAATTCTGATATCATCCACCGTGAATTTAATCAGAAACGGCTTCTTAATCTTCTCTTTTATCTTTGCTAAAAGTGGAAAGCAATTATACCCTAATCACAACAAACACTTGAAGTGATGCCATGTTATAATTTGGTTAAAATACTCCTGTTCTACGCAAAATAACAATTAAGTTAGTCATAATTTTAAATGCTGGAAACCCCCAGTTTTGCTTCCTTTTTATTGGTCAGTTGGCTTGAGTTTTGTCAGAGCACAGAGACAAAATTACAAAATCCACTTTCTAAAGTCCTCTAGAGAGAAACTCTGTATTGTGCTACATCTGTCTTCCTGAATCTTTGCACCAATCAAATAAAGTATTAATAGGACAAGATAAGTGGTTTAGATAAAGATTATTTACCCACAATCCGCATCCAGCACCAATGGGGTGGGCCTGCACTCCTTTAACCCTTTTCCTCTACACGGCCTGTTCTCTTCCATCAACTCGATAATGGCTTATTTATTTCCCCGTTTTAGAGGGACACTCCAGGCACTAGCCCATGTTAGATGTAATGTCGTTAACTTACCGTAGGTGTGTTTATATGTGTTTTTTTTTTTTTTTATTAAAAAATATAATAATAATCCTATCTAGGCCAGAGTATCCTATTAATACACGTCTCCAGTAAGCAAAATAAACACATGAAAGGAAGGGTTTCTCGCGGTTACTTTTAATTATGCTGGCATAAGAATACTGGACTAAAACTCTGTTTGATGTGTTTTATTACATGCACATTATTTGCATTCAGGACTACAAAGTTTAGTTCAGCATCTGTAAAATGTCTCTTTGTTAAGCAATCTGTCTCTGGACAAGTTCAGAGGACAGAGGCACTAGTTTGAGACATACAGACTCCCCCAGGGACTTCACTTAATTACATTTAGGGTTGTTGTCACCATGGACCTAAACACGAGAATCACTTCCTGTTTGAAACGAAGTTGCAACTTGTACTTTCGAAGATAAGACTGTTTAAAATAGAAAAATTCAGCACAGCTCTATACAGAGGGTGATTGGCTTTTATTTTACCTGCTCTTCATTTTCTATTTTATTTTGTTCTATTTTATAGACCGTAAAACATAAATTTAGGATAACATACATAACATACAAACATAAATCCTAAGTGTGGAAGGGTTATTTATTAAGAGATTGCATAAAACATTTCTAAATTATCAAAGGGTCTTTTTAGGCACCATATTTGCTTTTGTCTCCTGTAGTGTTTATGGTGCCAGAAGTCCTCTGGTGGCGTTCAGTGGTAAGTAATCAAACCACTTTGAAACATTTTGACACTTAACTTGGTCCTCAGCTTTCTGCAATGGATCTACAGAACAAGTGTAAGTGAGATAGATAGATAGAGATATATATATATATATATATATATATATATATATATATATATATATATAATCCATTGGTGCCCTGCACACACACCTTCAAGTATATTTATTGATATAATGCCGGGTGCATCAAAGCCATAGCCAAAAATAATAATAGAATATACAAAAGGAAGGCTTGCACTCACGGTCTGTATAATGAAATATCTTCTTTATTCCAAAATTTTTAAAACATGATATAAGTCATCGACGTTTCAGCCATCTATTGTGGCTTTCATCTATTGTGCTAAACTGATCCAGATGAAAGCCACAATAGATGGCTGAAACGTCGATGACTTATATCATGTTTTAAAAATTTTGGAATAAAGAAGATATTTCATTATACAGACCGTGAGTGCAAGCCTTCCTTTTGTATATTCTATATATATATATATATATTATTTATTTTTATTTACTATTATTATTATGATGAGTAAATACAATAAATCTCATTTGGACATAAACACTTCATCTAGTTTTTCATCTAAACGGAGCTTAGAAACACTCACTGCTTGACATTTCCATGATCTGAGACCTTGCTATGTTACCTGAAATGTATGCAAAATCTCTACCCCATCAAGAAGAAATTGTTTCCTTTTGCGCGTTGGGCAGGGACAGAAATGCATCTTTATCTTTCTGCCCCTATTTAAGTGAAAAAACAACAAAGAGGAAAGGGCAATTCTTAAACCAATACAGGTTTTTCAGTTAGAATGTTTGTGTGCGTGTATGCATGGACTTCTGTGTCTATGAATGTATACATAGATGTGAGCAACTAGCTAGTGCGTGTGTGTGTGTGTGTCTGCTGAAATGCTATGTTTATCAGTTGTATTCACTATAGTCCATATCCCTTCCCTACAGCCTCTATCCCCCCTGTGACCACTACTAATATGATAAAGTGGTGGAAATTATTAGTCTGTCCGTCCCCCCAGTTTTGATTGTGGTGTTGTTTGGGTTTTTTGTGTCCCCCTCGCCCCTGTGTCCACTTTTTAGAGTCGCCACTGATTAAGGCCTATGTTCATGTAGCTCCATTTAATTGTAAATATCTGGGTTTGTGGGATATTCCTGCGGATTCCCCCAGATATGTGGATCACCTGCTTTGTGCTTTCCTTGGGTATTATTAATGTGTTCTAGCAGTTGGATGTTATAAAGTCCCCATTTATGATCCATGTACTGTGCAGCCATGGCCAATCTTAAGGCTGTTAACCTGCATTTACACTTAACCCAGCTTTTCATTTAAGCCATGGTTGGTGCAGTATATTAAATGTAATCTCTGGATTTATACAAGATTTACCATGTCTTATTCTTGGCTGCTGCTTTGAGAAGTTAGCCAGACCTCAGTATTCAACACACCCTAGTGCTTCACTTCTAAATTTTAATTTGTTTGCTATATATATAGTTTGTGTAGCTAACGTTGGAAATTATATATATATATATATATATTTAAAAAAAAAAATTTAAGTCCAAAAGTCTTATAAAAATCCTTTTTTTAGAAGACTATTTGTGTTCATCAAAGGAAGGACAGATAGTAGAGGTGGATTTAAACCCTCTAAAAATAAAGCAATGTTTTACTTTGCCGAGTTGAACTCAGGGCCACTGCACACAGACCACGTCATTGAGATGAAGTGGTTTGGGTCACAGTAGAGTTCCTTTAAATATATTGTTTGGAGAACATTGGTATATTACTGTTAAGAGATTATGCCCTGGTTATATTGTGCACGTGTGTTGCATACATGTAGAATACAGAAGTGTAATGAAAAGAGAGAAAATGAAGCATGACAAAACTTAAAGGGACACTATAGTCACCAAAACAACTTTTGCTTCATAAAGCAGTTTTGGTGTACAGGTGAAGTTTCACAGCTAAATTCTCCATTTAGGAGTTATATCACTTTTGTTTCTAACAATGCAGCCCTAGCCAGTGCCACCCCTCCTCTGTCTGACTGAAACAACCTGCATGAAAATAATGGTTTCAGTGCACGGGCATAATCTATACACTAAAACTGCTTCATTAAGCTAATATTGTTTTAGTGACTATAGTGTCCCTTTACTATATGATTTGACCTCAAACTGGGTAAAACCCAAGTATGGAAAGTGAAGAGGGCACGCATGCAGTACTCTGTACTGCAACCAGTTATCTTGAGTCTAGCCATGACTACCATGAGGCTCATTGGATTCAAGGGAACCAATAGGATCGTGCTCCTGTGCACCAGGTATACAGTGTATTATATTCTGGAAGAATATCAAAGAGGTTAATGGAGGTCCAATCTTTGATGGGAAATAACATTTAAAATAAAAATTAGAGGCCAATAAGGTGCCAGTTACAGAGTGGTAACCCAGTAAGATAAATTAATAGGAAAGAAAGAAGAGTGGCATGGAATAGAAAGTTGGGTAGAGGTAGTAGGAAGAGAGGAAGTAGCGGTTCTGCAATGTCCTCTGAGGTGGGGAGGCAGATATCATCCTCTTTTTTCCCATCACCCCCTCACCCTCCTTCTCCAGTAATTCAAGTTCATTTTGAATTTGCTTGTTTAGAAGAACTCCCGAGGCTGGCGTTAATTCATTCTTTTTATTTTTTGGGGACTGGGAGATTATACATTACTAATATATAAAAACATTGTATACCACAATCAACATAAGCCGCTCCGTACTTTGCATAAGTAACGGTAGAAGGCATTTCCATTTCGTGGTCTCTCGCACTATGAAAAAACGTTCTGCAGCAACATATAATCCCACCTTTAGACTTGATGACCTCACATGGGGAAGTATAGTCCATACATGTGCTTGTACGAAAAAAAGCCTTGCTAAGGTTGTTCTAAAATAATCATTAAGCTATTCAGTAGACTAATAGAAACCTGCACTGCAGTGGGCAATACGGCTATTGCTATTTTTAAGATCTTGTATGATGATTTATCAAAAAGTAATTTGTGTATATTCTCTTCTGCGATGAGTGTATGAAAAGTTCATTATCATTACATATAACACTCCTTATCCGTCCAAACAAGGGATCTATAGTTTAAAAGATTTGTCATTTTTGGCTTCTGCGATTTTACAGGAAATGCCAATCTCAGACTGTCCGACATTCACATCATAATCATCCCACAAAAATGTTTTGGGTTTTTGTATTTTTCTGAGCATTTGGTTTGTGAATTAAGCTATCACTGACGTGTAGTCATTTCGCATCCATATATTTGAAATATAGCAAGTCCTGCGGCTATTAGTCACGCTTTTAAAATCGGGCTTCTTCATGTATATATTGGGAAATGGGGATATTGTAGTTAAGTGATCACTCTCTAGAGAGAAAGCAAATTCATGGAGCCCAGCATATATTTCATGCATGAGAGGGAACATATTTATTAGGAGTATTGTTGGGACAAAAAAAAAAACTACTTAAGTGATTGTGAACTTTATGTCCCTTGGTGCACATCTAGCATAAAGGTTTGCCATTTTTGTGAGAAGAAAATTACCATCTATATATCTCAGGATATATATATATATATATATATATTTCTGATACACAGGCTTATAAAATTCCCAACAAAGTGAGAATTTGAAGGGAATTCAAAGTGAATTTAAAATTCTAGGTAAATATTGCTGAACTGGAAAAATTCTGTTTTTGCTACTTTGAGCTTAAAGGAACACTATAGGGTCAGGAACACAAACATGTATTCCTGACCCTATAGTGATACCGGAGAAACTGACGGAAGCCAAGCACAGAGAGATGGACACAGGTTTCTTCAGGAAGGAAGAGATTCTTTATTCGATTCACCGACCGGGGCTCAGAGGGACTTATGTCACCAAAATACAACAAGATCTGAGCCCAGAACTAACTGTGTAAATGCATGATATAGACATATAGCTCCTCCTATAGTTAACTCTACCCCCATATACTCTTTACACAATCAGCTGAACAAAGCCTAACTTCCCTTACTTATTAGACCACATGGCTCACCCAGAACAATGGAGGAGGGGGGAAGTGTTTTCAGTTTCTGCATTCCTGCATTTGCTCAATACGGTGTTGATTGTATCTTAGCTACGTGAAACTAACTAACTGATACACCATTTACACATATGCCACATGGCAATCTTGTCCTAGTAAATTTATTTTTACTGAGATTCCACCACAATAGTGTTAAAATCCCCATCTAGACCCTCTGCCCTCCTAAATATAGAAAAATCTTAATATTTTTTTCAGTCTGCTGCTGCTGGCTCTGCCCATGATCTGCCTCCATGGCTGATATTGTCAGAAGTGTTTCTCACAACTAATCACAATGCTTTCATATATGAAAGCATTGGATTGGTGGAGACTGTCAAGGAGGCAGATCAGGGACAGAGCCAGCACAAGTCAAATACAGTCCTGGCCAATCAGCATCTCCTCATAGAGATGCATTAAATCCATGCATCTCTATGAGGAAAGTTGAGTGTCTCCATGCAGAGTGTGGATACGCTGAATGGCAGTACTACACACTGTGCAGCACTGCCCCAAGAAACACCTCTAGCAGCCATCTGTGGAGTTATCACTAGGCTGTAATGTAATCACTGCATTTTCTCAGAATAAAAGTGTCTACTGCAAAGAGCCTGATTTATACTCACCAGAATAAATGCCATAACCTGTAGTTGTTTTGGTGACTATAGTGTCCCTTTAAAGTTGAAATTACATAAACCTGCTAGTGAAATCCGAGAAGAGGGATGGACCAGAGGTACCTGGTGGGCCAAGGTAAGTGCCAATATATTTGAAAATTATTTGACTCCTTACCATGGACAATGACTGGCACCACGACTACTGAAACAAGTGCTATCCATGACGATGCCTAATGTGCACATTTAATTTCATTTATGATAATATAAAAATAGATCTTTTTAAAATTGTGTGCATTCTATTTTATGTTTATTTAGTGAATTTCACTAATAATTGATACACTGAAAACTGTTAAAACTCCATATAAAACTATTTCTGAAATAAAGACATCCACCCTAGATTTATTTATTTTTTTTCTGTTTATCTTTACCGCATTTTTTTTATAAGGTGTAAATTACAAGCCTTGGGTAGTATTTGATTTAACCCCTTAAGACCACAGCCAAATGTACAAGTTGTGATCCAAAAAAAAAATGTAAACAAACCACAGAATTTTACTATATGTCTGTTCAACAATAATTTACCTCTTTCATACAAAGTGCACCCACACTTATTATATATCATTCATTCATATATGGAACTCCATTTTATATGAATACAATCTAACAAAACTTGAAATAATTATGAAATCTTGTTATTTTTCAATTTCAGCATGGCAATTTAACTGTTAATGTCAGAATACTGTTCGGTTTTCCTGCAATAAAACATATTTGTATTCAGAAATGTCTCACGAGTAAAGCAGTACCCCCCATGTATAGGTTTTATGGGGTTTTGGAAAGTTACAGGGTCAAATATACGGCTTGTCCATTATTTTATTTTCTGCATAGAAATTTGACAGATTGGTTTGAGTGGCCTAGGTTGCCTTTGAGACCGTATGGCAGCCCAGAAATGAAAATTACCCCCATCATGGCATACCATTTGAAAAATTAGACATCCCAGGGTATTCAAAATGGGGTATGCCCAGTCTTTTGTAGTAGCCACTTGGGCACAAACCCTAGCCAAAGTTAGCGTTTTTTTCCCCACATAAAATCTGTACTTTCACTGATAATATTATTGTTAGTATATAGTTTACTGCCCTGAAACACTCCTAGTTCTGTTCAGTGATGTCTCACGAACACCATGGTACCCCCCATGTATAGGTTTTATGAGGTTTGGGATAGTTACAGGGTCATATATACGGCTTATCCATTTATGCTTTTCCACCTTGAAATTTGTTAGATTAGTTTGCAGTGTCCAGGCTGCCTTTGAGACCGTATGGCAGCCAAGAAATGAAAATTACCCCCATCATGGCATACCATTTGAAAAATTAGACATCCCAGGGTATTCAAAATGGGGTATGCCCAGTCTTTTGTAGTAGCCACTTGGGCACAAACCCTAGCCAAAGTTAGCGTTTGTTTTGTTTTTTTTGCATTTTTCACATGAAATCTGTACTTTCACTGATAATATTATTGTTAGTATATAGCTTACTGCCCTGAAACACTCCTAGTTCTGTTCAGTGATGTCTCACGAGCGCCACGGTACTCCCCATGTATAGGTTTTATGGTGTTTTGGAAAGTTACACGGTCATATATACGGCTTATCCATTTAGGCTTTATTACATTGAAATTTGGCAGTGATTTTCTGGGCCTATATCGCATTTGAGAGAGCATGGCAGCCTGGGTAATAACATTTCCACTATTATGGCATACCATTTTCAAAAGTAGGCAACCCAGAGTATAAGAAAAGGTGCATTGCAACATGTTTGGTCTAACCACTTTATCAGAAATGAAGGGCCCACATAGCGGTTATAGCTTTATTTGTGCTTTTTCACACACATGAACTCAATTTTCACAGGACATTTCATATTCCTGATATGAGTTATTGCAACAAAGCCTCACTATTTGTATTTAACATTGTCTCCTGAATGTAACAGTACCCCCCATGTACTAGATTTTCTGTTTTGGGGGGGAAGTCACGGGGACAAAAATATTAGATGTCCTTTTCAAAGTTGGCAATTTGACAAAGTGATTTTTCTGGGTCTATATCCAGGGGTGTATTAGCCGCGAGGCAAACAAGGCATTTGCCTTGGGCGGCATTTTCCAGGGGGCGGCAAAAAAAGCCGCCCCCAAATGCCCAAGGCAAATGTCTCGTTAGCCTTGCGGCTAACAGACATGCTGGGCGGTCGGGCGGCAGGCTGGCGAGGGAGCACTTCCTCTGAGCTGTCTGCTCAGCTCCCTCGCGCGCCGCAGAGTGAGGCTGGGAGCCGGAATATGACTTCATATTCCGGCTCCGCCTCCCAGCCTCACTGTGCGGCGCGCGAGGGAGCTGAGCAGACAGCTCAGAGGATGTGCTCCCTCGCCAGCCTGCCGCCCGCCAGCGCCGCCGACCGCCCAGCAGCCACTGGACCACCAGGGTGACCTCCCCCTCCCCCCCCAGCATTCCCAAAGGTAAGGAGGCTGGGGGGGTTAAAGTAAAAAAAAAAAAAATTGTTAAAGTGAGTGAGTGTGTGTGTGTCTGTTAGTGTGTGTGTGTCTGTTAGTGTGTGTGTGTCTGTTAGTGTGTGTGTGTGTGTGTGTGTGTTAGTGTGTGTGTGTGTGTGTGTGTGTGTGTGTGTGTCTGTTAGTGTGTGTGTGTGTGTCTGTTAGTGTGTGTGTGTGTGTCTGTTAGTGTGTGTGTGTGTGTGTCTGTTAGTGTGTGTGTGTCTGTTAGTGTGTGTGTGTGTCTGTGAGTGAGTGTGTGTTTGCCTGTTAGCTAGTGTATGCGTATCTGTCAGTGAATGTGTGTGTGTTTGCCTGTTAGCTAGTGTATGCGTATCTGTCAGTGAATGTGTGTGTGTTTATTTAGAATGCTGGGTGGGGGTGGCGTGCGGGGGGGGGGGGGCGCCTGAGTTTTGTCCTGCCTAGGGCAGCACAAAACCAGGATACACCACTGTCTATATCGCATTTGAGAGAGGTAGACACCAAGATGGCAGCCTGGGTAATAACATTTCCACTATTATGGCAAACCATTTTCAAAAGTAGGCACCCAAGAGTATAACAAATGGCATAATTTGAGATGTTTGGTCTGGCCATTTTAATAGAAATGCTGGGCCCATGTAGCGATTTCTACTTTGATTTTTGTCTTTTTAATCAGATAAATTGCATTTTCACTGGAAATGTCATAATCCTGATATTAGTTAGTGCACTAGAGACTTAGTATTTTGATTTAACACTGTCTTTTGAATATAACAGTACCCACATGTACCATGTTTCCAGGTTTTTATTATATCATATGAATAGAACAGTACCCCACAAACACTTTGATCTGAAGGCAGAGAGAGGCAGAGAGATCTTTGATATCACATAGAGAGTCACTGTGTGAAAAGTTTTAGAAGTAAAAAAAAACCAAAAAACTGTTTTTTGTAACCCTTTCAGTGCTAATCACAGTATTAACCCTGTGATTAGTTTTTTATTGGGAAGTCACATTTCAAGTACTACAAATGTAGTATTTTGAGTTGTTTGGTGTAGCCACTTTAGAATGGCTAGCGTAAACAGGGACAGGCCAAGGTCAGGGGAATCTAGAAGTCAGAGTAGTCGGTAAAACAAGCCAATGGGTCGGTACAGGCAGCTAACAAAGCGTAGTCAGGACAAGCCGAGGTCTGAAATCCAGGGAAATAAAGCAAAAAACTGCCAAAGTCCCATACAAAGTGATTCAGAAGTTCAGCTCTGTATGGTAGACTTTGAAACAGTATGTTATGCAGAGGGCGGGTAGAGATGGGCAGGTTGGACAATAATAACTGGAGTCCTTTCGGACTCCTTTCTTGTAGCAAACACGGCACTTTCTTTGGGGAGCTTTTTTACTAGGGGTGGGTGGGATTCGGGAAGGGAAGTGTTTGCCACAAAGTCTTTGGAGATCTCCTGATTCCAAAGTGGGATTGGGGGGCTGGGTAAATAACATACGGGACAAAAGGCTTAATGTGAATTCGAGGAAAGGGCAGGGCCTACCTATGACCTCTTTTGTATAGAGGACATAGGCATTGAAAATTGCAATCTGGCTCACGTAAATTGCAATTTTTTTGTACCAGGTCCTAGTTTTTCGGTTCACCAGATAGGGCTGTATGCATTGGCCAGCCAAGTCTACTCCCCCCATAAACTTGCTGTAGTCTACAATGCACTTCGGCTTTTCCAGATGCTCAGTGCTACCTCTCACAGACACTGGCACTGTACTTTCGTCATGCATCGTAGACAGCATGTATACATCTTTCCTATCTCTGAAGCGAAGAGCAAGCAACTCATCCTGGCGGAGAGCTGAAGAGGAACCTCTACTGCTTCTGCCTCTTGCCAGGGCTTGGGGGAAATCCCTGTGATTCTTCCTCACTGTGCCACAGGCTAGGGTTTCAAAACAATATAAATTTTTAAATAATTCTATACTGGTATAATAATTGTCAACCCATAGCCTATATCCCTTATTCAACAAGGGAAGGATTAGATCCCAAACAATCTTGCCACATGTACCCACAGAATCAGGGCATCCTGGTGGGTCAAGATGGCTATCCTTCCCCTGGTAAATGCGAAACACACATGTGTAACCAGTACAGGATTCACATAATTTATAAAATTTAACGCCTTATCGGGACCGCTTAGATGTAATATATTGCTTAAATAGCAGTCTATTTATTTATTTATTTATTATTGCCATTTATATAGCGCCAACAGATTCCGTAGCGCTTTACAATATTATGAGAGGGGGATTTAACTATAAATAGGACAATTACAAATAAACTTACAGGAACAATAGGTTGAAGAGGACCCTGCTCAAACGAGCTTACATTCTATAGGAGGTGGGGTGTAAAACACATTAGGACAGGAATTTACACTCAAATAAGGTGGGCTGCCCTTTAGGAGAGGGCAAGAGACAGGTATGTGAGGTAAGGGTTAGTCTTGGAGGCCATAAGCTTTCCTAAAGAGATGGGTTTTAAGGCACTTCTTAAAAGATGCAAGACTAGGGGAGAGTCGACCTTTAAATTTCATAAGGGACTCATCAATTGAAATATCTTTATCGGGGACATAATTTTCAGAAAATCTGTCTGACAGGAGTTGGATAAAGGGCCGAATTTTATATAGCCTGTCAAACAGTGGGTCGTTTCTAGGGGGACACAGTGAGTTATCATTAAAATGAAGGAATCGCAGCAGTTGCAGGTAGCGATCCCTCAACATAACCTCAGGGAAAAGAGGTGTAGCCAGGATGCGTTGCTTGCTCCAGTAGGACCTGATACTGGGCTTTTTAACAATACCCATCATTAGGGTTAAAGCCCAAAACCGCTTCATCTCTGCGACATCCGTAGGTCTCCACATATTCCTGCGACCATGATGGGACCCCGGATGTGCAGAGAGATACTGCATAGCAAACAAATTCGTTTGCGGAGCCATGAGCTCAAATATATCGTCTGACATAAAGAGCTCAAAAAAACGAATTGGCTCGCAGTCGTCCACTGTTACAGTGATGCCAGGTGTAACAATGAACGGCGGTATTTCTGGGGCCATCATATTTGGAGGCACCCAGTCTCTGCCTGGCATTGGGCTTGCTGAGCGTCCTCTTGTGAGTGGTGGTGGGGCACCATCACTTGAGGTCTCACTCAGAGGCTCAATGTCAGAGGCAGTGATAGTGTCACTGTCTTGCAGAGTGTCACTATCACTGCCTGCCAGAATGGCATACGCCTTCTCGGCTGAGTAGCGACGTGCCATTCTAGGGGGACAAATTAATTAATTTATATACTAAAGTGAGTAATTATCTACCTGCCTAACACCTACTACCCGCCCTCAAAAAATGATATAAATGTACTGATCACAGTATAGGCAGCAGCAATCAGTACACTGAAAGGGTTATTTTTAGATCTATAAAAATAACCCTAAAAAAAAGTCAGTCTGATCAGAGAGCCCTCTGATCACAGTGATCACAGTGATCACTGATACAGTACTGTACAGCAGATATACTGTACAGTATAGTGATCACGGCAGTTGGGAAAGGGTTAAGGGAGATTTGGGTTGATGCGACTGACACAAAGGGTAAAAAAAAATTAGAAATCATTTTTTTGATCCAAAAAAGATTAATAAAAAAATGCCCTAATCAGGTTGATTCAGGGACGTTTTAGCCGCGAGGCAAACAAGGCATTTGCCTTGGGCGGCATTTTCCAGGGGGCGGCAAAAAAAGCCGCCCCCAAATGCCCAAGGCAAATGTCTTGTTAGCCTTGCGGCTAACTGACATGCTTGGCTGCGGGCGGCTGGCGAGGGAGCACTTCCCCTGAGCTGTCTGCTCAGCTCCCTTGCGTGCCTCAGAGTGAGGCTGGGAGGCGGAGCCGGAATATGACTTCATATTCCAGCTCCCAGCCTCACTCAGCAACGCGCGAGGGAGCTGAGCAGACAGCTCAGGGGAAGTGCTCCCTCGCCAGCCGCCCGCCTGCCAATGCCGCCCGCCCAGCAGCCACTGGACCACCAGGGAGGAAGAGAACCCCCCCCCCTAGCATTTCCAAAGGTAAAGAGGCTGGGGGGGTACATTTAAAAAACAAATGTGTTAAATATGTGAGTGAGTGAGTGTGTGTGTATGTCTGTTAGCTAGTGTATGTGTATCTGTCAGTGAATGTGTGTGTATTTATAAGGCGGTGGAAGGGTTGGGTGTGGTTGGCGTGGGCGGGACGGGGGCGCCTGAGTTTTGTCCTGCCTAGGGCAGCACAAAACCAGGATACACCACTGCAGAGTGAGGCTGGGAGGCGGAGCCGGAATATGACGTCATATTCCGGCTCCCAGCGACGCGCGAGGGAGCTGAGCAGACAGCTCAGGGGAAGTGCTCCCTCGCCAGCCACCCGCCTGCCAATGCCGCCTGCCCAGAAGCCACTGGACCACCAGGGAGGAAGAGAATCCCCCCAGCATTTCCAAAGGTAAAGAGGCTGGGGGGGTACATTTAAAAAACAAATGTGTTAAATATGTGAGTGAGTGAGTGTGTGTGTGTGTCTGTTAGTGTGTGTGTGTGTCTGTTAGTGTGTGTGTGTGTCTGTTAGTGTGTGTTTGTCTGTTAGTGTGTGTTTGTCTGTTAGTGTGTGTTTGTCTGTTAGTGTGTGTTTGTCTGTTAGTGTGTGTTTGTCTGTTAGTGTGTGTTTGTCTGTTAGTGTGTGTTTGTCTGTTAGTGTGTGTTTGTCTGTTAGTGTGTGTTTGTCTGTTAGTGTGTGTTTGTCTGTTAGTGTGTGTATGTCTGTTAGTGTGTGTATGTCAGTTAGTGAGTGTGTGTGTGAGTGTGTGTCAGTGTGTGTGTGTGTGTCAGTGTGTGTGTGTGTGTGTGTGTCTGTTAGTGTGTGTGTCTGTTAGTGTGTGTGTCTGTTAGTGTGTGTGTCTGTTAGTGTGTGTATTTAGAAGGCGGGGGAAGGGTTGGGTGGGAGTGGTGCGGGCGGGGGGGGAAGGGTTGGGTGGGGTTGGCGCGGGCGCCTGAGTTTTGTCCTGCCTAGGGCAGCACAAAACCAGGATACACCACTGGGTTGATTACAGTAATATGCTGTGATCAGCACTGAAAGGGTTAAATAAAATATATATTTTAAAACTTTTAAAACTTTGTTTTTCACAGGAGCTGCAAAAGTAACAATCTCTCTGCCTCTCTCTCTCAGATCGAAGTGAGGTGAGGAGAGGGGCAGAGACAATGTGTCAGCCAGTGATCTGAGATCATTGGCTGACACATACTAACAGTGATCACAGTGACTGGCTGTCACTGTGATCACCTCCTACAGATCGTGGTAATTGGCCACAGGGGGAGTGCCTGGGTGGTACAGGCATGCCCCCCACCGCGATCTGTAGGGGGCTAATGGCTGCAGTTACATGTGTCAGCCAATAGGCTGACACATGGTAACACTGATCGCACTGACTGGCTGCAGCCTGACAGTGCAGATCGCGGTCACTGACCCCAGGGGGGCTGCCTGGGGGCCAGGCATGTCCCCCGACCGCGATCTGCTGAAGGAGAATGCGGCCGGCTCCATGTTTCAGCCGATTTCAAATCGTCTGACACATGGTAAATACCGATCGCAGTGACAGCCTGTCACTGCGATCAGAAGCTGCAGACCGCGGTCCCCAGGCACAGGGGGGCTGCCTGGGGGGCCAGGCATGCCCCCCGACTGCGATCTGCAGCGGCCATGTGCCGCCGGCCACGTGGGGGGTAAGACCGCACAGGACGTTCTATGCCGTCCTGCGGCGTTTAGAGCCGACCAATTAAGGACGGCATAGAACGTCCTGCGGTCTTAAGGGGTTAAGTAGTGCTTTAAGATTACTAGGTAATCTGAATTGTCCCGGAATCGCCTACTATTTTGCTATACTATGGAAGGAAAGTTGGAGATTAAAGACGGGAACATTCCCTCCTTTCTCCTGTTTTTAATCTTGTACAAGTCTTGGAAGGATTTTCTTTCGTTAACACACAATAAAAGTTCACCGTTGGGTCAATAACTCCATATGGAACAACTCAGCCCAAATGAATCGCATTGTGACATTAGAAGGAATTTTTACTCCGAATTTGTATGTTCTGTTTACTAGAACTTGTTAACCCTTCAATGGCCGGTAATATTCTATGTGTTTAGTACAATATTGCCCTTAAAACCCACATTCTGGAATAGCATCCAAAGTCGTCGATAAACCTCTCCACTGATTCATGATGACGCTACGTGACTCACACATTAGTTATAGAAATACCCATTTTCTCATTTTTCCGTAAAGCCAGCTTGCAGGGATTGTGGTTTTTAGCAGAGGTTTATCAGCTATGCAGAGCAGCAGGAACGGTCAGGAAATCATGCATGCGATGGTCAGTTACCTGCAGTCAGGGCTGGTGAAAGGATTTCTCATAACCCCCCTCCCTGTGTTCTCATAACCCCCCTCCCTGTGTTCTCATAACCCCCCTCCCTGTGTTCTCATAACCCCCCTCCCTGTGTTCTCATAACCCCCCTCCCTGTGTTCTCATAACCCCCCTCCCTGTGTTCTCATAACCCCCCTCCCTGTGTTCTCATAACCCCCCTCCCTGTGTTCTCATAACCCCCCTCCCTGTGTTCTCATAACCCCCCTCCCTGTGTTCTCATAACCCCCCTCCCTGTGTTCTCATAACCCCCCTCCCTGTGTTCTCATAACCCCCCTCCCTGTGTTCTCATAACCCCCCTCCCTGTGTTCTCATAACCCCCCTCCCTGTGTTCTCATAACCCCCCTCCCTGTGTTCTCATAACCCCCCTCCCTGTGTTCTCATAACCCCCCTCCCTGTGTTCTCATAACCCCCCTCCTCCTCTTCTTCTCCCCCCCCAGTGTTCTCCTCTTCTTCTTCTTCTCCCCCCCCCAATGTTCTCCTCTTCTTCTTCTTCTCCCCCCCTCTCTTCCTGTAATCTTCTTCTCCTCACTGCACTTCCTGTCAGTCCGGCCGGTTTGTGTACCGGAGAGGAGCTCGGCCACGCTACAGGGAAGGAGAGGTGAGGCAGTGCGGCAGCTGGCAGCTTTATAAAGAGCGCTCAGGCGGCTGCAGCATTTAAAGGGCCGGCGATGGCGCAGGGCGCCCCCTCCTATATGGCACTCTAGGCGGCTGCCTAGTTCGCCTTATAGGAAGCGCCGGCCCTGCCTGCAGTGCTAGATTGTTATTGATCTTCCTGCATACTGTGTGGTGTTTTAAAGGGAAACTTTATATGCTAAGCTCTGGTTTAATTTCAATGTTTCTCAAATATTTAGCATCTGCCATCACAACCCAGCTCAGTCTAGGCACAGCCGAGGCATGCATTGCCCTTGAAGACAAGATTTCTGTTCCTCCTTCTCTCTATGTGCGTTGTCTATAACGATTGACAGGAAGCTAACATGGAAGATCATGGCGGCCCCAACGGACCGGTTCAGCTAAGTTTAACAACTAGCTTTCACAAACCCCCAAAAAGTTGCGAACTATCCCAAATCCTGTGCACATTTAAATAACTGGAGGCTTTTAGCATTACTCCAGTGGCCGTTTAAAGGGAAACTATAGTGTCAGGAAAACAAACTCAGATGGGGGTAACTCACAGTAAACTAATGGCAAAGTTAAGGTGTGAATGGTTACAAGGGTAAGGCTAAAAACTATTTAACTTTATTAAAGCAGCAGATGAATCAAAAAGAAACCCTTAATAAAAACTAAACGGCGCATATAAAAACCTATAAGCAGTGAGTATGAATTGCACAAAAAACAATATTCTATGCAAAGGAGAGAGAGACTGCTAAGCAATTTGCTATTTAGGACTATTTTCTTATAGCCCTTCTGTCACGGGAGATGGGACTCCTTGTACGTGTTTCCTTATTTGTACTTGGTTTCGTCTGATCTCTCCCTGCATTTGAATGGAATCATTACCAAATAATTGTTCCCTTGTGTTCGGCTATCCGTTACCTTCTGTTCGGTTACCGAACAATCTATGTATGGTCCCCCTTGTTAACACCTCGTAATCACCAACCACCCCTGGCTGTTAACCACAAACAAGCAATTACCTCAAGTGCTTCCCTGGGTGGCCGCCATTCACATATACGAACGCACGTGCTATCAGGACTGGCAGCCATCTTGTTTCCCGAATGCAGGCAGTGGTACATTGTTTTCAATTCTATGTCTGGTTTTCTCTATGCTGGGTTCATTCCTTTATTCCGTTCCTAGAATTCCCAGTCTCCTGGATTCTTTTAAAGGTTTGTTTTTGGTTGCCATACTCATTCATTTGCTATTTATCCTTTTTGTTTTAGTGTGTTCCTGCTAGCAGGGGTCTCATTCCTCTGCTTGTTTCCTTGCAGGCAAGAACTGTATGTGTGTTTTATTGTTGTACTTTTAGTCATGCACATCTAGGCAGTTAGGACCCACTGTAATTGGAGTACTAAGGCGCAGTGGTGGGCTGCATACATCTTGCCCATTTATGTATGTCTAAATCTCCAATGTTTATTATATATAGTACTTGGTTATTTCTCCTCTTGTTTTACCTTGTATCTCTTGTCTTGTTTTATTTTGTCTTGTATTCACAGTTCATGTACAGTCCTATCCTGTCCTGTTCTTGTTTCCCACATGTCTTATGTACATGTTCTGCTTTCTGTCCTGTTCCGGTTCTGGGTTCTTCTAGTCTTGTCTTGTTATCTTGTTTGATGCCTGTTCTAGTCTTGCCTTGTTTCTATTACTGGATACATATCTGCATAATATCGAGCTCCTAGGATCCGCAGAAGCTGCATCAGGGTCCTGGTATGTGGCTGCACAAACCTTGGTGCTCCACGCCAGGGAGCGTGTGGTTACCCTGCACCAGACCCTGATGGTCCATTTCCACGTGGAGACTCCTATCATCATCATCATCAGGCATACAGGGGTCCCGGTCTTCGGACTGCCACCCGTGACCTAATGCTCCCGTTATTTATCGATTTACTTATGTTTTCTTCACCATAAATGTAATCACTGGAATACACTGCAATATATCATACTACAGTGTGGTTTTTCTTTCTTCCTTGGTTTTTCTTTCTTTAATTTGTTGCTTTCTTGCTTCCCCCTTGCCCCCCTCATTACAAGAGTATTAATGATTAAATCCAAGACCAAGAGCTGTGCTGTAAATTGGTCACATCCTTACCACATATGAGTGAATGATTATACTTTAACAACTTTTTTTTCTCATGTTATAGTGATGTTAAAAAAAAAATTAAAATAATTAAATTGCAGACACGACACAATGTGCCATCACATCAATAAACCAACATGTGTTTCCCCTGTATTCATTGTTGCAAGACATTGTTTCTTATTGATAACTCGGGGGCCCGGGTTTTTTTTTTTTTTCCTGTGGGTTTTTTTTTATATATATATACATGACAGCAAATATAACTGTGTCATGACAAAGAATATAAATGGCAATCCCCTGTACCAAGTTATCTGCAAACCAACCGACATACCAAGGTGGCCAGACCGTAAATAAATGGGTTTCATGTGAAAAAAGACGTAGCTTAAATCATATCGTATGAATTGTATTTCATTTAGAAAGTCCCTGACCTCAATAATAATACTTCCTCTTTCTTTCTTTGTTTTTTTTTTTTTTGTTTGTTTTTTTAAATCATGAGACCATGGGTAGATGTAAGTTCATCACTTAACCATGGTGATGCCAAAACAGCTTGCAATATGTACAGAAATGTGATTTGCAAGAACTAATGTCCTCCATCAGCAAAATTTTTTTTTTTTTTTAAATTCCACTGTTCCTTTAATGCCAACTAGAGTTTTGCCGTATCTCTCTATGAAATATATACGAGTCCAAATAATTTGGTAGTGTTGAATATCACCTGGATTGGTGAAATCCAAATATAGAGATTTGGTCATGGGCAGCAGGTTGCATCCTAATCTCAAGGAAAAAAATGGCTATGTAACAAAGATAAGAAAGATATTGTAATAAAACCAGCTGACAACTGTGGAACATTGAGTGAGCTAGAAATGCAACAGTAAGTCCACCATTTTGATGACTCTTGCTGTGGTAACCATATACACCTTGGTATACCACACTTAAGTCCCGAGGCGGTGAGGGCACAAAGTGCCAGCAATATTAGTTGTGGGTTTTTTTTCTCCCTTTTCACCACAATTTTAAAGTAAAAAAAGTTTTGTTTGAAGGTGATTTATACATGCAATTAAGTGGCACAGCTATGGGTTCCAATGTTGTCCACTCAATAGCCAACACATTTAAGTCCGTCTTTGAGAATAAATGTTTACACTTTTCTTTTTATCTTCAGAATATTTGAAATTGTGTAGTGAAGGCACATTAATGATGTGTTGTGGGTGGGCTCACTGGGAAAAAAAATGCTACAATGTGTCTCTGACATCAATGATAGCCAAGTGTAACGGCTTACCTTTGTTGGGAGTCTGTAGCGCAGATATATGCTCACCCTTGCAATTAAACACAGGCCAAGGTGGTCAGGTAAGAACTCACCTGGCCTGTGAGTCTGTGCACGGGGGCTGTGCAGGTTAATGCTCCAAGACACAGTACAGAAACGGATAAACCAGGAGAATAGTCGTGGGTAAGCCAGAGGTCAGTGGGTGCCAGAAATCAGGATAAGTGAGTAGAGAGCCGAGGTCAGAGGATGCCAGAAGTCAGGGTACAACAAAATAACAATCCAAGGTCAGGAGCACACTGGAACATGAAACCGCAATAATTGAACCAGAGTCAATGAACTGACACTGCCTTCAGAGAGAGGCAGTGTCTTATACCTGGCTGATTGGTGATTAGCCACAGGTGTGCTGAGAATGTTGGAGCAGCCACGGAATAATGTCCAGCCCCCAGTGCTGGATACAAGGCAAGATTATACTTCAGGCAATTTCTAGAGCTGTATAGTGGCTCAGAGGCAAGAGAGCAGGTCCAGGATTGCAGAGTACCCAGGTTCAAGTCCCTCATCGGGCACTTCTGGAGCGACCTTGTCTGGCTGTCTGGATGTCGCGGTGAGAACCGTGACACCAAGTGAGAATAACATTCACCTAGTACAATAAATACAGAGAAACACCCTTTTGAAATGTTAAATCTTCTATCTTTTGGTGATGACATATAGTACGTGTAACAAGGAAATTATGAAATGTTAAAGCCTGGCATTTATTGAAGAACCCAGATTTAAGTTTAGGAATGTGATTGCCCTCAACTGGTACTAATAAAGAGGCAAGCATTTCCAAAATAGAATAGTTGTGTTCCTAGGAATATAGAAAGTGTAGGGCATTTAATGTGGGGTATTTTTTAAGCCATCTTGTGTGTTAAATTTAACATTAGTTTCTGCCAAATGTGATGGTAATATATAGTTTTTTTTTTTCCCCTGTATTTTTCAAGCACTTATTGCATTTTGTCTGCAAGTTCACTACAGATGTATTTCATTACTCCAGAAACTGGGAGACCAGATTTGAGCATTTTCAAACTCCTGGATCTGTCTGCCAGATATTAATGATTCCATCTGCACGTATAGGAACATGGTGAAGCAGGGAGCTCTGTATCTACAGATGCTGGGGAGGATGGAACCTCTAAGATCAGAGTTGTTGCATGTTCTTTGATGTTTTGACACACTAGTGGTAGATTTAGGACTTTTATGTGTGCTTGACATATTTCTCTATTGCAAAAGTGTGGTAAAAAAAGCACTCTAGTTATGCACAAATAGATCATAGGACAAAGTAGGAATCAACAGGGGAATCCTGGGTTTAGATATTAACTCATTGAATATATATATAAAACCAAAACGTGAGTTGTGTGCTTTGAATTCATATACTTTACTTCTATGGAAATGTAGAATCACTCCACAGAATGTTCAATTGCTCAAACACCTAAAAATTTAAACTATAAATGGAGAAGGAGATAGAATAGTAATGTCTTCCGTTGTATATATTGTAAAGTGCTACGGAATATGCTGGCACTATGTAAATACCAGTAATAATAATAACATATTGCGAATTCCCACTTACAACAGTGAGCACTTCTTTGTCTCTCCAATAGGTGTCGAAGGGAGAGAGGATAAAGAGGGCTCCAGGGCGATATAATGTCTGTATAGTCTGCTAAACATGATCTAAGACGAGTTAAATATAATCCAGAGCACATTGTTCTAATCTCGGCCAATGAATCCCAATCCGTATTTCAAAGAAATTGACATAACTAATGTGGAAGTTTTCTTTACATATTGGCAATGCTGCAAGTAAGAATTTATGATCAGAATTTAAAACAAATTTGGGTCTAAAAGATTGAACATTGGTCACAGTGGGAATGAAGGAGTGAAATGGGTGGGGGGGGAGCCTAAAAGATTCTAATAGTGGTAACTCTAGAGAGATATGCAAACTGTCCTAACGAGAATCCTTCTTAGAGCTCTTTTAGTTAATGGCTTTATAATACTATGCCATAGCAACAGAATCCTAAATACGTTTGCATTTGATTTGCACAAAGGAGACCATTGCAATTCTCAGTTTCCTGCTTAAGTTGTATAACTTTTACTCCTGAAATAAAAAAAACTAAAATGTAATGTGCTTTTCAACATGATCCTCTAAACTACTTAATTTGTTTTTGTTTTTTTATCCTTTTCTTTAAATTTCTGGCTGATTCTTGGAAATATTCCCCAGATCTGTTGGCTCACACTAACCTCTGTACCGATTTGGCCTATACATCAGGAATTAGTTACATAGATCATTCTTCAGTTTATAGTGCATTCTGGGAAACCTCACAACATCTATATTGAAAATCCCACCAGGAACAGACTTTATTCCATCCCATCTTCAGTGCGAGCCTTTTCAACATCTGCTTTGTGTGATGTAGATCCTTGTTCGCATTGGTAAATAACGACATGAGGGTTACTAAAATGGTGTGGCTGTGCCCTTTAGGTAATACTCCACTAACTGTATCTCTTCTTTCTTTGCCATAAGGAGAGTACTTCCATGTATGCCTTATAGAAAATAATGGCTCTTACGATCACTTTATTGTGAGGGCAATTAATGCTGTTATTTTAGTTGTGATGTGTAGGTCAGGTTACATTCTGCTAATTGTTTGTTGTCTCTTTGGTTTTTAGTGGGATAAGTAGGTTATCACCCAAGAGCAGTTTCACACACACACACCCCTTTGGATGAGTGTCCCTGTTCTGTAAACTGATATTCGCCCTACAGAGAGAGTGCTGTTTACTTTCTTATAGTCCAGTTCAACTGAAATGAATTTGGTGCTTAAAGTGATCTCTTTTTTAATAAAAGGATCAGTCTACGCACCATAACAACTGCATACAGTAGTTTCTTGGCAGTGTCCCACCATGATAAGTAGACCCTGTTTAACACTTTCCTGGTTCCTCAAGCACCTCTAGATCTTAGAATAATAGTGTAGAAGTTGGTTATTCAGCATTAATGAAATGTGTGAAGAAAGCCCGGCCTTTATTGAGGAACCCAGATTTGAATTGAGGAATGTGATTGCCCTCTGGATCTTAGAATCATAGTGTATAAGTTAGTTATTCAGCAGTAATTATGTCAATCCTGCCTAGAACCCATTGACTGCGAGCATCAGCTAACACATTTTTATATATATTTCATATGAGCGAGACAGTCTCTCTAAGTCTAGATGGGAGATACCACAAAAGGTTGAGAATGACCGGGCTAAGATCCTGTCGGAGTTTCAGATCCATACAGAGAAGCAGGTAGTGGCCAACATTGGTTTAATTACTCATTGATATTTGTGTGTTTGTATATATGATCTACATATCTATATAATACACATTTTTTTCTAATGTTCTCCCTTCTATTTTTCACTTTAACACTAACTTCTCTCATCACTAAAATATCCCTATCCTTTCACTCACCTGTCCCTAGCAACACCATAATTATTACTTCCACCTTACTCCCCTCCCCTCTCTATTCATCCCATGCACTCTACACATACCTTTCCAGCCTATCTCCACCAACTCCTCCCAAATCCTCTACATACATACCCTCCCACAAAACTTTCAAATCCCACTCCCACCTTCACTTCCTTTCTATCCTCCTGCTCCTAGCTGCTGGTGATGTCTCTCCTAACCCCGGCCCCCTCACAACAAACTCAGCACATACTAACCCAAGGATCCACACTAATCTCATACCCATCTCATTTTCCTCTAAATCCTCCTTCAATACTGCCCTCTGGAACGCACGCTCGGTTTGCAATATAACTAAATCCACTGCTGTCCATGACTTCTTCATCTCTCGTTCTATAGATTTACTAGCCATAACAGAAACCTGGCTCTCCCCCTCTGACACTGCCACCCCTGCATCTTTGTCCTTCGGTGGTCTCCAACTTACCCACAACCCAAGAAACTCTGAATGTAAAGGTGGTGGTGTTGGGTTTCTCCTCTCCCCTCACTGCTCTTTTAAACCTCTTCCCACCCCCCCTTCTCTCTCTTTCCCATCATTTGAAATACACTCAATTCACCTTTTCAAACCCTTCTCTGCTAACATTGCTGTTATTTACCGCCCCCCTGGTTCCCCTCTTCTCTTCCTTGACCACTTTGCTGCCTGGCTACCCTATTTCCTCTCTTCTAACATTCCATCCCTAATTCTCGGGGACTTCAATATTCCTATAAACCCACCTTTGACCTCTGCAGCCACCAAACTACTTTCAATGACTTCCTCCCTCGGGCTATCGCAGTGGGCAGATTCTCCCACCCATGTAGCTGGCAATACCCTTGACCTAATCTTCACTTATGCATGTACAGTAACCAATATCTGCAACACTCCATATCCACTCTCTGATCACCACCTCTTATCATTTGCTCTCACATACCCCCTCACCCAAAAACCTCAGCCTAACCCCCCTCAACTCAGGAGGGACCTTAATTCTCTTGATCTCCAACAGTTGTCAGTTGACATTGATTCACAACTGCTGTCCATCCCTTCCCTCTCCTGTCCTTCACAGGCCATCTCCATATATAACTCTACTCTTACATCTGCCTTGAACACTGCAGCGCCACTCCAAACAAGCACCTCGAGGAGGACCCGCCCCCAACCATGGCATACTAAATCAACGCGCTACCTGCAAAGATGCTCCCGTTGTGCTGAACGCTCCTGGAGGAAGTCTCGTACACAATCAGACTTTCTCCATTATAGATTCATATTGTGTTCATACAGTGCAGCCCTTGCCCTTGCCAAACAGTCCTATTTTTCCGCTCTCATTAGTTCATGTTCCCGCAACCCCAGGCGTCTTTTTGACACCTTTAATTCTCTTCTTCGCCCTGCTGTGGCCACCCCCAAAACTAACCTTACTGCTGATAACTTCGCATGTTACTTCACTGACAAGATTGAACAGCTAAGGAAAGAATTCTCCCCTCCTTGCCTTTCTGTTTCTCAATCACACATAGATCATGCCTTTCCTACCCTTCAGACATTCTCCCCAGCTACTGACCAAGAGGTGGCTGCTCTTCTTTGCTCCTCTCGCCCCACCACTTGCCCGCTCGATCCTGTCCCATCTCACCTTATTAGATCTCTCTCCACTTGTCTCGTGCCTTCTCTAACACACATCTTCAACTGCTCGCTCTCCTCTGGCATCGTCCCTGCTGACCTTAAACATGCCACTGTAGTACCTATACTAAAAAAACCATCCCTCGACCCAGCCACCCCCTCTAACTACCGTCCCATATCCCTGCTCCCTTTTTCCTCAAAGCTTCTGGAAAGACTTGTCTTTACCCGTGTGTCTCATTTCCTCAATTCCAACTCTCTCCTTGACCCTCTTCAATCTGGCTTCCGCCCTCTCCACTCTACAGAGACTGCCCTTATCAAAGTTACTAACGACCTAATCGCAGCTAAATCCAAAGGCCACTACTCCATACTAATTCTTCTTGACCTCTCAGCGGCCTTTGACACCGTTGATCATGCTCTCCTTCTTCAAACTCTTCAATCGCTTGGTCTCTGTGACTCTGTCCTCTCATGGTTTTCCTCTTATCTCTCCCAACGCTCATTCAGTGTCTCCTTTTCTAATCATACCTCCTCCCCTTGCCCTGTCTCAGTTGGAGTTCCCCAAGGCTCCGTCCTTGGTCCCCTTCTATTTTCTCTTTATACTGCCTCTCTTGGCAAACTTATTACCTCTTTTGGATTTCACTACCACCTGTACGCTGATGACACCCAGCTATATCTCTCCTCCCCGGACCTCTCCCCTGCCGTCCTGCAACGTGTCACTGCTTGCCTTTCTTCTGACTGGATGTCCTCCCGCTTTCTGAAACTCAATCTCTCAAAAACTGAGCTCCTTGTCTTTCCTCCTCCTAATACTGATCCTCCTCTTTCGCTCTCCCTCCAAGTTTGTGGTACCAACATCAGTCCATCCTTGCAAGCGCGCTGTCTTGGCGTCATACTTGACTCTGGTCTCACCTTTGAGCCTCACATCCAGCATGTTGCCAAATCCTGTAGATTCCATCTTAAAAACATAGCCCGCATCCGCCCCTTTCTTGCACCAGATACTACCAAGGAGCTTGTCCATGCTCTAATAATTTCCCGCATGGATTATTGTAACCCTCTCCTGATTGGTCTCCCCAATAGCCGTACTGCACCCTTACAGTCCGTAATGAATGCTGCTGCTAGATTGATTTTCCTCTCTAGTCGTTTCTCTCACACCTCACCCCTCTGCCAGTCCTTACATTGGCTTCCTGTATGCTATAGGAGTCAATTCAAGGTACTAACTCACACCTATAAAGCACTGAACAACTCTAGCCCCTCTTATATCTCCTCACAGATCCATAGGTATGTCCCTTCTCGGTCTCTCCGTTCTGCCCGTGACCACCTCCTGTCCGTTGTCCGCACTCGTACGGCCAACTCGCGCTTGCAGGACTTCTCACGGGCGGCTCCCTTCCTATGGAATAGCCTGCCTACCGCCATCAGACTCTCCCCTAGTCTTGCATCTTTTAAGAAGTGCCTTAAAACCCATCTCTTTAGGAAAGCTTATGGCCTCCAAGACTAACCCTTACCTTACATACCTGTCTCTTGCCCTCTCCTAAAGGGCAGCCCACCTTATTTGATTGTAAATTCCTGTCCTAATGTGTTTTACACCCCACCTCCTATAGAATGTAAGCTCGTTTGAGCAGGGTCCTCTTCAACCTATTGTTCCTGTAAGTTTATTTGTAATTGTCCTATTTATAGTTAAATCCCCCTCTCATAATATTGTAAAGCGCTACGGAATCTGTTGGCGCTATATAAATGGCAATAATAAATAAATAAAAAATAAACCAACCTGACGTTGTGGTGGTAAACAAGGAACAGAATACTGTAGTGGTGGTGGAAATGGAAATACCCAGTGACCATAACATTAGGAAGAAGGTACATAAAAAAGATGGACAAATACCAAGGACGGAAAGAAGAGCTAAGAAGGATGTGGCTAGTAAAGGCAGAAGAAGTCGCAGTTTTTATAGGAGCACTCGAGGGTGTGACCTCCAAGTTGGAGGAGTGGCTTCAACCGATTCCAGGTTGACTCCCAGGCCTCTGGTAGAGGACCAGAGAATGAGGAATTTATACTACTCAGGAGGGGTAAGGGAAAAATTAAAATAAATTTATATCTATATCATTTCTGCCACCCCTATTCTGGAAAAAGCTTGGGTTAAGGTACAGAATCAGATCACCGGTCCTTGTAGATATAATTATGTTGGGAATACTCTCAACACTTTAAGATATCAGATGGCTAGCCAGGTGAATGTGTGCTGTTGACCTAGTGAAGGAATGGCAGCAGGATGCACTATTGGAGGAAGGCAGGTCTGCAGAGGTAGTGTTATACTCTGGGCAATGTTCTGCTGGGAAAGCTTTGGCTCTGGCATTCATGTGGATGTTACACATACCACTTACCTAGAGATTGTTGCACACCCCTTCACGACAATGGTGTTCCTTGATGGCAGTGGCCTCTTTAAGCAGGATAATGGCACACTGCAAATTTTTTTTTATTCAGGAATGGTTTGAGGAACTTGACAAACCGTTCAAGGTGTTGCATTGGCCTCCAAATTCCCCAAATTTAAATCTGATTGGGCATCTGTGTGATGTGCTGAAAAAACAAATCTGATAGAGGAAGGGCCCATTTTGCATCTTGTAGGACTTAAAAGATGTGCTAAAGGATATGCCTTGGTGCCAGATACCACAGGACACGTCTTGACAGAAGTCTTGTGGAATCCATGCCTCAACGCATCAGAGCTGCTTTGGCAGCACACGGAGTATGCCGAGCGTGCTTCAGCAGCTGTTTTGGAGGCTCTGTCAGCCTGGCATGCTTGATGATTTTTAGCCATGATAGGTCAGGGTCTGTGTTTAAAAAAAAAAAAAAAAAAACAAATACAAGGAAATGCAAGGAGACATTTTTAATAAATTGCTCTATACTTTTTAGCAGTGAGGGTAAATGTTTAGATTAACCGATCACTGCAATGATGTGGGCTACACAACAGCAAACAGACCTTGCTTGAGAAGGCAATGCCATCTTTAAAATAAATGTAGACCTAAGTGTATTTTAGACTAAAAATAAATACAGTTAAGTAAAAATTATGAAATCTTTTAAGAATACCATACCCTCTTATCCCATAAGATATTTGTGTGATTTGCGCCTAAATTCTCGTAAGAACTAGACTTGGGTGTTCATATTCGGACAAACCTGTTTTTGACTATATTTCAGCTATTCGTTCATTCACCCGAAAGATGAATGAACAAATACAAATTCTAACAAATGAAACGAAGACCGAATTGCTTGTTGTTGTGCCGTGACTAGGGGCATGTCTACTAAACGGCGAGTAGCCAGTGGCTACTCAGAGGCTTATCCAATAAAGAGGGACTTAATAAAATGAACTATGGGGACATATTGTCTCCCTGGGCCCCACCCATTGGCAGTGAAAGTGGTGTTCCTATTGTCTTCCACCCAGCTCTACCCACCAGTGGCGAATGGGGGCTGCTAATACATTTTTTTTAAAAAAAATCCCTGCCCCATGACTAGAGGTGCCCAAGCCCATAGTCACCCCTCCTAAAAAAAAAAGCATGCCCTACCTACTCCCCACATTATAAAGGGTGTGGGGGTAATAAACAAAATTACTGTAGATTGAAAAATGAATACTTACCATGACATGTCTTTTTTTTTTTTTCTCTTTTTTTTCTTCCATCGAAAAAAAAACACCCTGGGGAGGTAAAAAAAAACAAAAAAAACAATCCTTCACCCTGCGAGGACTCTGCGTAGACTGAGGGTGCATGGTGGTGAGACTCTTATAAGGTTTTTCCACGCAGTGCAATTTGAGCTTAAGTCAACCAATCAGACTGCTCTGACTCGTATTACACAGTGTGAGAAAGCTTCATATGACTTTCCCCGCCCTGCAAGCTCAGTCTGCACAAAGAGCTCTCAGGGTGAAGATGGAATATTTTTTTAATATTATTTTTATTTAATTTTTTTTTGTCTCCTTTTGTTTTTTTTGTGATCAGGACAATAGGTTCAACTACCATTATTATTTAGAATCCACATCGGAATATCATTCGTCCGAATGAAATTCCAAAGCTAAATTAAGACAAATTTTGTCTGAAAACATATGAACAAATGAAATTCAAATGTATTTTGACAACTAAAATTTCGGCGCCACCTATGTCTAGTAAGAACCCCTGTTTGAAAGAGAAGGGCTATTGGATGTATTAAACTGTAATTGACCAGATCTGGGGTTCTTTGTACACCTCTCAAAACTTGTAAAGGTTGGTTTTTAAAAATCTTTTATTTTTTAGGACCTCAAAATTACAATTTAGCATCTGTACGGGTTAAACATCACAATACAATAACACCGATATTTCCAAGATCACTAGAACACCAATACTAACATATTTGTATGATTCATTTAATAGTGCAGTGTTGATAATACGTGACCCGTGGCATTAACTGGACATTGATGTGTGTATATTTCTTTAAGCATGTTCAACTCTTCTATTTTGGGCGTATTGTGCATTATGTATTTGCGGTGTTATTATTTTCACCCTGTACAATTTTTGTTACAGTGCTTATTTTCCCTTATTTGCCTTAATTGCTAAATGAGAAGCATAACGTGAAGTTACTTGTATAAGTCATCAGCGCAGGGGACATATATTTTATGGTATTTGTTTTGCTTATACGCAAGCACTTTGTGGTATAGTCCCGAGGATCCTAGGTTACGCAGGACAGTCCTGCCATCCCTGGTTTGTTTTTTGAGTGGACACCCAAAAGCACTGTGCCACATGCGTTCAGGGCATCCGGCCCCTGAACAACGTGCTTTAGAAGTGCACTGCGCATGTTCTGCATTTAGTTGATTTACCAGAGAGGCTGTCAATCAACCTAGTGTACATTCAAACTGACATTACCCCTTTCTACAAGGGCCTGCTCTCCCCTCAGCGCAGCCCCGGGCTACCTTGGGATGGCCAAATCCTCCTGAATCTTATTTCACAATTTTGGGAGACCTGAATTTTGGATGTTAGAAAATGTGTTCAGTAGTTTATCAAGTCTGTTTTAGTGCATCACAAAGTGTCCAATTCTTCTGTAAATATGTTGATAAGGATTCGTTAGCAGAATTGTAACTTCTTAGGTTTACTAGTTCATAAAAACAAACAAACAAAAGAGCTGTCCCCTTGCGTTATGCAGTAAGTGTCAAAGTATTGGAAATGTGAGTAGTAATCACTTCGACAAGATAAATAGCTTATCTACAGCCATTACCCTGCTGATTAATTATGAAATAATCATTCTTGGAATTTACTACTGCACAAGCCTATAGCTATATTGGAGTCTACATTACAATTTGACCCCAAATTCCAATTTTTTTTTGTTTTGTTTTTTGTGTCCTGTAATCCGTATTGTTGTTGTAATTACTTGAATAAAGAAACCACAAATCTACCTTGTATTTGAAAGTTGTGTTTGACATATTTTAAATGGTATTTAGGAAGGGGGATCTGTGGCTAATTATGTGGCCAAGTTATAATTTCAATTTGTATTTTTTTTTTCCTCAATTGAAATGATTACTAGTGCTTGTTCTATGCCAGGGATAGGCACCCTTCGGCACTCCAGATGTTGTGGACTACATCCCCCATAATGCTCTTAAACCCATAATTTTGGCAAAGCATCATGGGAGGTGTAGTCCAAAACATCTGGAGTGCCGAAGGTTGCCTTTGCCTGTTCTATGCTATTGTTAATGGGGTACAGTTACTGAATTTTATCTAACAAAGGTATTCCATTGCTGGATTTTAAAACATTCACGTCGTTTTAAATTAGTAAACAAATGCAAAATCAACTCCCTCCCCGCCCCCCTTCCTATGAATTCTGAATATTAATGAGACACTAATATTGTCCTACGCCCCTTTGACCTACGCTGTCTAGTTCCTAAAACATTACCTTTTCCACTTGGCTCTTGACACTCTTGTAGGATGCTTACCCATACAATGGGTCCATCTTTTACTTCTTGATGGCATTGGTTATTTTAGAACGATATATTTTGAATTTGACAAACATGTTACATGTATATATTTTAGTTCAATGTGTCACATGCGCATGTGAAAAATAGTATCACTTACCTGACAAGTTGTTGTCTTAAATATGCTTGTGAAAAGACCCACAATACTAGCCCATACCTTGAGGCAGAAGGGGTCTACCTTCGCAAACTGTATGCCATAATGGGTGTAATTTAAATTTTACTTATTCTCCTTGTTGTTTATTATTATTATTATTGGCATTTTTAAGTCGCAAACAAATTCTGCAGCAGTTTACAATATTAACATGAACAACATATAACACGAACTACTACAGATTTTGCAAACAGAAAAGAATGTACAGAAAATGCAAATAGAAAAGAATGAATTCTTCTGTCATATTACAGATTTTGACACAGACAATAGGCTGATGAGGATCCTGCTTAAACAAGCTTGCAATCCAGAAGAGGTGGGGCGTAAAAACACAATAGAAATTTGTGATTTATATTTCAATGTGCAATTATTGTTACATATTATGGCAATGTTTCTTCAGTATAAATCTAGTCAAATATTTCAAAAACAGACACAATAGCAACATTCCGTTTCTCCTTTTGTTGCCTCTGGTTTAGTAATAAATGTGTCTAACACGTTGAGATGCTACTTTAACAGTGAGAGAGGGGGAGAGTGCGAGACTGAAAATGCAAAAAGGGGAGGTCATGGAACAAGCACAGCCTCTCTAATTCCCAGTTATAGAGATCCTGGGTCTGGCCTTTTAGTTAGGGCTTGTGTATTGCTAGGTGCTGCATGTATGGGCATTTCAAGGTTGGATCCTCTGGACTGATCCTGCCACAGATACCAGGAGGCAGCAGGGAAGGCACACAATAAGTAGATGCAGTCACACCCAGGCCATGTCTGCTCTGTATAGTTGTCTGAAAGGTAAAAAGTAAGTGATAGACTCTTTTGTTCTCTTTGTTTTGTGTGGAACTGACTTAAGGCACAGCGTCTGGAAGGAGTCACGCTGGTTTTTATTCCGGTGGCAATTAAGGCAACCCCTTAAATGCCAAATAACTTTTTGCAAAAATAACATTTTGCCATTCTTGATTTTGCCCATTGTCTTATGGTCTTGTGAGCTTTAACCCCTTAAGGACACATGCCATGTGTGACATGTCATGATTCCCTTTTATTCCAGAAGTTTGGTCCCTAAGGGGTTAAACGTATTCTTGCACGGTGTTAATATGCTTGCTAAACCTTTAACTGATGGTTCTGAGGTCTTCTCAGGTTATCTTATTAATGGGACCATTTAGATGAGCTAATGATGGTTTTTATGTCCACGTGAGACTTAATTCCTGCAATTGGGAATATGCAACTTTTTTCCCAAATAAGTGATTCTCCCCCACCCCAATTAAAAAATGAAATAAAAATAAACCCAACAAAACCCGCACTGTAATGTAGGAAATATTGAAACTGTATACTGGTTATACTGCTTGACAAAGAATTGGTTAGTTGCTGAATGCTATAAAGTGGTGATTAGTATTAACTCTTTTTTTAGTGCAAATGCACTGGGCACACAGTGGCACTTAAAGGGTTAAATATATTGAACGCACTGTTTGGATACACATGCTGTGTTTTTATTTTTTTGTGGGTTTTTTTTTTCTTATAATGTGGTTTTGTAGTAAATTTTTTTATAAAAGTGTTTTTTTGCAGGTATAACAAAAAAAAAATCTGCTTTTCTTCCTTCTGTTTTAATACTGAATAGGTAATTGCAAATAATATATATCTTGAATATAAATACGAGCATCTTCTTTAACAGTGTAAGAAATTATCTGTGTCAGTGCAGGAGACAAGAGCAGTCTGTAGTCTGTTTACATTTATGTTCTAATTTGACAGATTGCATTAAGTCACCCCGAGCACAGCAGGGTATCTGCTCCATCAAACCTCTTTCTGTTGGCTAAATACCAATTTAAAGTCCCCCTTCCAGCAGCAAGCAGCACAGTTGTTGCTTGTTTGAAACCCAATGGCATGTTGCGGTTTAAATAAGCAGATTGTTAAATACATTAGGGTTTCTTAATTATTAAACAATGGGAAATGAACACCTAAATTGCAAAATTTAGTCCAAATGGGTGAGTGGTATCCAAAGTGACTTGAGGATTTTGGAATTCCATGTTCATTTTCATACATTTCACCACAATATATTACTGGAAATTTTTATTTATTTTTTTGTGAGTTTGATATATTTTTTTAAATCCCTTTTAAAATTTATTTTTCCAACTTCACAGCAAAAAAATTAAATAAAACAAAACATCAAAACTCAAATTAGCATATTTAGGATTTTGGAACTAATGTCAGTCAGCAGAAATAGGACTTCAGCCTTTGTCCATATGTTTTAGGAGCAGTTTTGGCAATGTCAGTGGTGGGGCTGAAATAAAAAAAAAAGTGTGTGTGTGCGTATATACGTATATATGTGTGTGTGTGTGTGTGTGTGTGTATATAATATTTTGACACCCTATCCAGACAGACTGAATATTCCTAAACTAGAATTTGCCAGGAAACATCTGCAGTCTGATAATTTGGAACAGACCCACTCTGTCTGTAGGGATTGGATGAAGCTCTTCATTCCTGCTTAAGAAACTATGTAAGCGTTCCTTTATAAGAAGAGAAGGCTGCTGGGTAGGTGGCTTAGGTTGCAATAAAATGAAGGAGGATCCTTGCCATAGGTGGAACATTTTGTGGTTTTGTGAGCCATATATGGATTACATTGATTGGGGACACGGAGTGTTTATAACCCTCATGCAAGCTCTCTAGGTTACTTATAAAGGTATGTGAAATATGTGTACCTTGGCACAATGTTTTATAATATGCTCCCATGTACTTTAACCACGTTAAAACTTTAATTATATTATGAGTTTAAAAAACCCTTTACTAGCAGTTTGCATCTATTTCTTTTTTTTTTTTCTTTTCTTTTTTTCAAACCAGGCTCTCCCAGATTTGATATTGTAGCAGATCATCTATGGATGTAAAGTATATTTTTGACTCTCTTTGCATAAAATATCATGACGTTTGCTGGTCTGCAAGATGTTGTTCGGTGGTAAGTTAAGAGGAAAGCTGGATATCTGGGCAGCTTCATGTGTCATAGAAGTGACTACTTGTTTATATAGCTACCAATGGACTGGTTCACTTCTGTCAGCATTGCTTGCCTGGGGCCCGGAAAAATGCTTCCAAGTATTGCTGGACTTAAATTTATAGTAAAACCTATTGCGTTGATGCTAAATTTTAGGTAATGATTGTTAGCTTTTTAAATTATTGGGGAAAAAAGGCATTTTATAACCAGGAAATCACTTGTCGACATTTGTGTGTGTGTGTGTGTGTGTGTATATATCTCTCTCATGTTACTCACATCTTTGACATGTAGGGAAGATTACATGTTTAAAAAGACCAAGTCAGATTTTTAAGGATGCCTTTTAGTTCACATGTGCTTAGATTTCATAGAATCAGTAATTGTAAAATGCCTGCTAGTTGTAAATGTAACTAAACTGTTCCTTCTAAACAACCACTTAGTCTTCTAAACATTTTAAATGATTTTGATTTAAAAGTTACAAGGATAAATGCATTGCCTTTGTTAAAGTGTTGTTTATTTGTTTTCATCATGTGGCCATTAGCCAATGTTTTTTTTTTTTTTCCCCTCTATGTAAATTATTTAGTAAATAGTTAATTTTCACTTTGGGCTTCATCACGAATACCAGAATTGAGGAGAAATTTCATGTCCTACATGAGCACTTCTCGGGTTAATTCTCCACAATTTTAGTTAAATAAAAAAATAATTTTTTAAATGTTTGTTTTTTTTATAAAAAAAAGACAAGCAGCCATCATAGCAAGGTGTGCAACATGGGTTGACCCAGAGGTTAAGAACTGTGTGACCCAGAGGTGCCACAAAATGTTTCCCCGGTGCTGTAGTTATAGCACCGGGGAAACACTACTGCTGAACAGGGGCCCGGTTGGGTGCCGCAGTCCTTTAAGACCGCGTCCGGGCACCTGTAATGTCAGTTGGCTGGGAGGACGTGACAGCATGTCACTTCCTCCCAGCATCCCTCAAGGAGACAGCACAGAAGTGAGGCAGCCTCGAGGGGAGAGGAGCACTGCAGGAGCTGCTCCAGACTCACCAGCCAGCCAGCAGGACTCCAAGCCACCCTCCTGGACACATAAGGCAAGATAACAGGAGGGTGGCTGGAGATATAAAGAAATATCACATGTATGAGTGTGTGTGTATGATTGTGTGCATGTATAAGTGTGTGTAAGAGTGTGAGTATGTGTATTAGTTGTGTGAATATGTCAGTGTGCTTCTGTGTATGTGTATCTGTGTGTCAGGGTGTGTGCATGTATCAGTGTGTGTGTGTCAGGGTGCGTGTGTGTATATGTCGGTGTGTATTTGTCGATGTATTTATATGTATGTGTGTTAATGTGCATGAATATCTGTGTACATTGGTATGTATGTGGTAGTGTATGTCAAGCAGTCAAACACCAGCACAACATACAAGCACACTCCTGCAATCTAACACAAATATTACATTCAAACCCCCCAATATGTATATAACACAAACCTTTACTCAAACACAAATACTTCGCACAAATGTACATCCACATTTAAAAGTGAACATTACATTTAGACACACCCCTGCAATAAAACGCAAACATTACACACAAACACACCCCTGTATTAAAACACAACTATATACAAGCACCCCTTCAAACACCAACACTGTACGTTACACTGTGGCACCAGTAATTGACACAGCGCTGTACAGATATGCAACCTAAAAACTTTGACTTGGGGTGCCTTGGAAAAATATTGAAATATTAAGGGGGCGCCTTGAACCTAAAAAGTTTGGGAACCACTGGGTTGACCCATTGTTGAATGGATCTTCCATAATATGCAGAATATCCTTTAGTCTTTACGGACCATATTGTGATGGTGACCTATTATTATTTGCTCATTAATGGACTAATTCTCATTATTTTATCTATTCTAGCTGTCTACTTATATTGTAAGAAGATTCTGATTTGTACGCATTAAGTGCAAGAGTTAGAACAAATTTGTTTTAATTCATAAGGTCCAACTAAAAATCTGCATTGAATTGGAGCTCATCTCAATTTAATCTGAACTTTTTGTGAAATAACCCACGCAAGCCATGAGATGAAGGAAATTAGTGTAGATGTTTTTCTGAAATGAAGCCCAGAAAATTCCTATAATTGCCCTCATGAAAACAAACCTGCTAATAAGTAGAAAAGACTGAGGGATGTAGTTTAAAAACTTAGATGGCTTTAAAAACTCGGTGGTCCCATGTGTTCTCTCACATCCTCACTTAAGACAAGGAGTGGTCTCCAGAATTACCTAATAACCATAGAGGTCACAATGGAATGCCAGAAAGGAGAGGGGCTGTGGCCTATTTCAAAATATAAGAACTGGAATGTTAGTAAAGGAATTCAGAAGGTGAGAGTCTCTTCACACACACGTATATACTCTCACCACTCGTTGGCATAGTGCCTGGAGACTTCCTCTTCCTCATCCTTTTTGGACCAGTCTTAATGAGTCTTTAGTAAGTATCTGAATAGAACATTCAGTTCAAATTTAGATCTTTCCTCTAAATATTTCAATGTAGACACACACATAGAGTTTAGTAAAGCACCCTTGGTAATGTCTTATAAACTTGTGCAGTTAATTTAATGAGGCTTAACTATAAAAAGTGAACACTCCATTTCTGCTCCTGACTGCTTTAAAATATTCTGCATGGTCTTTTAGTTCTTTCTTAGAAGAAGAAGAAAAAAAAGTGTCTAAAATAGTGAAAATTCTTGCTTTGTGTGAAATTAAAGAATTTTTCGGATGTATATAATTATGAATTAACCCCCTGGGAAGCAGAAAAAAAAATAGATTAACGGAACAGTCCAGCATTACAAACGAATACATTTCTTTCTAAGACTGACGTGTTAAGTATGTTTAGATTGCTGGGCCCCCTTTTCCTGTACGACAAAGAGGTTATGTACCTCTGATCTGCTTGACAGACAGCTGGGTGGGTGCAACCTAAGAGGATTTTCTAGGAATCAGCAATTTTGTAAAGTATAAAAGAAAAGACACTGAGACACTATGTTAACGCGTAGAGGTCTTCAGCAAGTTGAAGAGCTTTGGGTATGTGGACTGTGTATTTATTTTGGTAAAATTTAGTTTTATCAATTGTTTATTGATTTTAAGACATAAGTAAAAAAACATACAAGTTCTCAGAAGTGGTACATTGCACCCAGGCAGTAACATCTGTAGACATCGCTCTAGTTAACTCCAAAACATATGGGTATCTTCATAGATAATCAGCATTTCCAGTTAACTTTTAGATAAGCGTACACAGCTGTCTGTATACAGTTCATGAAATTGCAGCCTTGCTATCTGACAAGGTAATGTATAAGTTAATTGGCAATGTACCATCTGGGGAAGGAGTGAGGGGTACAGAATAAAAAAAAAAAAAAAAAGAGGATGAGTGGGTGAGGTCAACACTCTCTACAGTCATTCAATTCCTCAAATATATCATAAGCATTCCACTACAAGTGAGGGGCAGCAAGACTGCAGTGTTCTTCCGTGGGTCTACTAGGCGCCGGAGCACTCTTTGGCGTACCAATCTCCCCACGGATGCCATGTGTCCTTAGAGGAGCCATAATCGCCTTGTGACTCTAGCCATGCGTTCATACGTGTAATAGTATAATCAATGCTACCATTTGTTTGGACGCTTTAGACGTTTTGACGGGGAGAAGGAGAAATAAGCATGTATGTATATTTATTGGATATGCTGTAAACCACAGATGGGACATGGTATGTGTCTGGAGTGTTCTTTTAATCATACTTTGACAATTTTGGTGAATGCTTTAAAAATAATAGAACACTGTTTTTTGTTTTTTTTGTGAAAACTCAGTAACACAAGTTGTTCTAAACCCTGATCTAGAAAAATGACACTGGTTGTCTACAGAGAGACTTGCTGTCATTATGTGGTGCATGGTAACCCTTCGTATGGGAAAACGGTGGACATTTTACCAGAGTACGGGGTTCTATCCATGAAAAGTTTTCTAATGGTCATGGATGCTCTTCAAACACTTGTGAACTTGATTTGTCACTGATACAAAGTATGCCTTTAACTTGAATTTATTGTATAGGCCTGCTATACAACAAAACCAGTGCAATAGTCATTTATTTCTGTACCCGAAGTGATACTGCAGTTATCTAATTTCTCTTTTTTTTTGGTGTTATGTATTTCTATATGAGCAATATGGCAGCCACGTGCATCTACAGTAGAGTTGGCTTTACATTAATTAGGGAAGCAAAAATACCCAAATGCATCTATGTAGATATAAACCGCTAGAGATTTCCAATGCAATAGCAGTTTTTCGATACTTGACAGAAAAACAATTAAACTTGAAGGACGGCTCTAATGAAAAAGCTTGTGGTCTCTGTGCATTTCCCGTAAAGCCGAAGTTTTTGGTAAAATGAAAAGCTTTCCATTGAAAGCAATAGGAGGATGAAGAATGTCTGAGAACTTAAGACATTTCCTGGTTGTAGCGGAAGTCACTTCAGGAGGTTAAGAATTCTGGGGATTTGCTGAAAATGAACATTTTCAAAGTTCTCTGTTTATTTTGTTACTGCATCGTAAATGCACTATTTATGTAACACAGTTAAAAAGTCAGTAAAACCCTACTTATTCTATGGGAATAGCCTCTGTAAGACATTTATGGACTTGGGCGGTTCACGGGAAGGGAAGTATTACAGATCTTCATTACTGTGAAAGACTTTGATATTAGAACCCAGGGGCCCAGAATGCCTGCTGTGTCAGAGACTTCACATTTCCTGTCACGAAAAATGGTTGGTTTGTTTTTTCTTTCTATCTGCATTTTCATTAGATATGGGTTTAATAAAATCGAACATCGTTTTAGATACTTTAGAAGATATTTTAAAATAAAATACTTTTTTCACTACAGTGTTTAATGTACTGAAATTACATGTTTATGCAAATATATTGTTTCTATAAATCTTTAAAGGAACGTTCTAACTTGGGGGGGAGGGAATAAATATATATATATCTATTACACAAGATCCAGTGCACGTACTAATCTACTAAACAGCAACTTTAATGCTGACAGATTTTATTAGTTTTTCTTTCTCAAAACACCTAATCTAGGCAAAAATATTTGGGGTTAGATAGGTGTGTGTGTGTGTGTGTGTATATGTATGTATATATATATGTGTATATGTATGTATATATATATATATATATGTATATATGTATATATATATATATATATATGTATATGTGTATATATATATATATATATATATATATATATTATATATATATTATATATAAAATCAGGAGGCTGCAGTCACCTGAACATGCATAAATGGGGGGCCAATTTCTAAAATGCACAAGGATCCAGCGCACTCACTTATACACTAAACGGCAACTTAAATGTTGACAGATTTTGTTTTTTTTTTAACACCTAATCTAGGCAAAAATAATGGGGGTTTAGTTACAGTATATGATCATACATTGCATAAGCCTGCCGCAACGTCAATGTACCCCATCTTTGGCAGGTCCTACTTTAAAAACAAACTAATAAACGTGAAAACGTTCAATAATCAAGTGTTCAGTTAGAAAGCAACTCTGGACAGCCTGACAGCCACTAGAGGCGTGGCTCACATTGCCACAAAAACTGAGTACGGTTGATGCACCAATATCCCCTACATTAAGATAAAGTAGTTCTGGTGCTCAGAGACTCCCTTTTAATGCAGAAATATGACTACGGAGATGTTTGCAGCACCGAATAGCTAAGTAAAATGTAGCTTTTGCTTTTTTTATTTTACATGACATACAATGTAAAATAAATGTAACATTTTACTGTGCTGTGCGTACGTACGAGTGAATGTGTGTGCACGACATTATAGAAGGAATGTCTGAGTGTGCATAGGCTACTTGAGTGGTTCTCTGTGCAGACTATAATGTCACTCGGAACACTCAGAACCCGGAATTAAGGATTTATTTATTTATTGCTTTCCTTCTCAACAAATCTCACCATAGAAAATTCTTCAGTTTTGTTTACTAGGGTTTTCTATGGCACACTGTCTTCTTATATATACTTTAAACGTAAAAGCAAGGCATATGTGAAGAATTTATCAACTAAGCCGGGGTTTGTGGTAATTTGCCAAGGAAATGCCAAAGCTGGAAAAGTTAGGAGTTGGATTTTATCTTCCAAATCAGTTCTGCGGCATTTTTGTTTATTTACCACTGTTGCCTGTTAGTGTACCCCAGGCAGCATACTTTCTAAACAGTAAAACCAAAGTATCTAACCAGGAAAGGCTCATTTAGCATTTACACGTATGTTCCGGGGTCTACATGTTGTTAATATTGTGCAGATTACTTGTTCTTATTTTAAAGACCTTGGAAGGATGAGAGGCTGAGTTTATCTTACTAGGAATGCAAACTGTGAGTCTGAGATACTACAGCTGGAGTTCTAACCACTGAGCTATCTCCCTAAATAAACAAAATGGTACATGTTGCGTAAAGTGGGGCATCGCTCAATGCATAGACTGTGGCACTGGCCGCTATCACACAGCATCTGGAAAGCCAAGCACATCTTTTGTTTTGTGTTTATGTATTTCACGCTGAACAATGGAAAGATTGAAACTCTGGTGAGATCCTGGTTTCACTTTTATGCCCTAGGTCAGAGGTAGGCAACCGTTGTCAATCCAGATGTTGACTACATCTCCCATAATTCTCTTACAGCCATAATGCTCCAGTCCACAACATCTAGAGTGCCAAAGGTTGCCTACCCCTGCTCTAGGTATCATAAGAGCAAAGCACCATTCTTTCCTCTGTATTAACCCAAGAGTGCTGCTGCTATACACTAATCTTGACTTTCACCAAGTGAGCCTCTGATCTTGTCTGACAGTCTGAGTCTTGGCCTACTTTCCCATCCATTTAGTGCCAGGAGAAGGCAGTGCTGGATGCTGATTAGTCAGTTAGGTTCTGTGTTCTCACAGCCTCACAAAGAAGTCTGCCATTGGACCACTTGAGCGCCAAATGATCACACCGTGGCAATATCTTATGAAGGGAAACAAAAAAAAAAATATAGAGTGTTTTAGCTTGGATGTAAACAGCCTGCCAGACAGATGCAAAAATAAAAAATTTGTCCAACCAAAGCCGGACGTATGGTAACCTTATACCTGCTCACCACAAGACCCAATGGTGATGAACAATGCTTCACTTGTCATCTTGTTCAGCTCTATTAAATGGCTGTATAGCTGGTTATTTTACATTCGTTTTGGCAACTCTTGATAATTCGCTGTATTTATTGTATAGATTACATATCTAGAATTTTTTGTATTTCTGTTTCTTCAAGTTGCTGTTGGCCCCTTGCTTTTGGCAGTTGAGTACCAAACATGAACTCCATTAAACTGTATGGTTTGGAACTGCATGAAGTCTGTGTTTGCCTTGAGAAAATACTTTTTATTTATTTTTTTTCTCTTTCTTTTCCTTTACAAATTACAGATTGAATTTGACCCTCTGCACCAAAGGCATTTCCTCTTGTTACATTATAGAAAACAATCCACTTCGGCCACATGCTTTTCATTATTCCGTACAGGAGGTTAGGGAATCTTCATACAATGCTGTCTGGGGAGTCTTTCCTTATATTGTTACAGTGCGAGTTAGATTGTGTGTGTGTGTGTGTGTATAGTATAATTTTTTTATCGGTTTGAATAATTTCCATAACACATACATTGATGACATACTGTTACTTTATTGGAAGTATGTTTTTTTTTTATTTTTCCCCGAGTTCTATCCTTCTCTTTCAGCTGTCGATATTTTCTGTTTTTTGATTATTTGCTGTTGTACATCTTCACTGGATAACACTACAAAACTTAATGGCACTATGAAATACTGATTATAATACAGTTGAGTAGCCTGTGCTGAAACTGTTTAAATATTTGAAATAAAAATTGGATTCTGTGAATCTTGGTGTGTAGGGGAATGGGTAGGCAACCTTTTAGTAGTACTGTGCCAAAACAAGATCTTGAAGTCCCTTGGTGTGCCGATCCTTTAAAATAAATAAATGCTTGTGTTATTTAGCGTTGTATTTGTGCATATGTGGGCTGTTATATTGTATATGTACATTAGTAGTTTGTGGTATTGTGTATAATACCTATGAATGTGCAGATGTGTATGGGGGCTGCTTGTGGAAGTGTGTGTGTGGAGGGTTGTAGTCAATGGAGTATATTCGAAGCATGGTCTTGTCACCAGTGAGGTATCTCAGGGATCTGTACTTGGACCCATTCTCTTTAATATTTTTATTAGTGATATTGCAGAAGGTCTTGATGGTAAGGTATGTCTTTTTGCTGATGATTATAAGATACATAATAGGGTTCATGTTCCAGGAGGGATAATACAAATGGTCAGAGTTGTGGCAGCTAACATTTAATGTGGATAAGTGCATGATAATGCATCTTGGATGTAAAAACCCAAGGACAGAGTACAGAATATTTGATAGAATCCTAACCTCAACATCTGAGGAAAGGGATTTAGGGCTAATTATTTCAGATGACTTAAAGGTAGGGAGACAATGTAATAGAGCAGCAGGAAATGCTAGCAGAATGCTTGGTTGTATAGGGAGAGGTATTAGCAGTAGAAGGAGGGCAGTTCTTATGCCATTGTACAGAACACTGGTGAGACCTCACTTGGAATATTGTACGCAGTACTGGAGACCGTATCTCCAGAAAGATATTGATACTTGAGAGAGAGTTCAGAGAAGGGCTACTAAACTGGTTCATGGATTACAGGATAACGCTTACCAGGAAAGGTTAAAGGATCTTAACATGTATAGCTTGGAGGATAGACGAGACGGGAAATATGATGGTGGTAGAGGTTAACACAGTGAAGAAGTTGCGTGGGATAGGCATAAGGCTATCCTAGCTATAAGATAAGACCAGGGACCAATAAAGGTATTTAGAAAGTTGGGCAGACTACATGGGCCGAATGGTTCTTATGTGTCGTCACATTTTATGTTTCTATTGTCACATTGTGTGTTTGTGTGAGGCTGATTGTTGTATTGCACGTGAGTTGCTGCTAGTGGGGGTTGCGTGTGTTTGTATTTGTGGATTGTCCGTGGTGTTGTGTGTGTGTGTTTGAACGTGATCTGTTTGTATTCGTGGGGGGTGGAGGGGGGGCTTCTTCTGCAGCTCTGTGTATATCTAGCTTGGTTGATGGCTTCCCTGAGGTCTAGTGGGAACAGGGCAGGCCAGGTACAGGTCAAGAGCAGGATTTTGCGATGGCTCCTGGTCACATGTGCTGGGAGGAAGTGATCTGAAATAATTTCCTCTAACTGCTACAATGCATAAAACGAGGATTGTCTTTCAACACCTGTAATCTCCGCTAGGGTTGCACTGGTAGATATCTGAAGTCCGACTGGGACTCATGATAGGCCAAAGCCTGTTTGGCTCTGGCAGCCATGTGTGCCGTGCAAAGGCACCTAGAGTGCCATAGGTTGCTGACCCATGGTGTAGGGGAATGAGGAGCATCTTTGTTAACTGCCTTTGAATAGAGTAGCAATTGTAAGTCCACATGCCTTTCAACATTTCAAATGGACACAATTTACAATTATTAAGGGAACACTATAGAGTCAGGAAAACAAACCTGTATTTCTGACCCTGTAATGTAAACAATCCTATCTAGCCCCCCTAAATATAGTACAATATTACCTTTATTCCAGTCTGCTGGTGCTGGCTCTGCCTATGATCTGCATTCTTGGCTGACATCATCAGAAGTGATGATCTCAGCTAATAACAATGCTTTTCCATATGATGATCTCAGCCAAGGAATCAATGCATCTCTATGATAAAAGTTCAGTATCTCAAATCAGAGGGTGTACACACTGTGCAGCACTGCACCAAGAACACCTCTTGTAGCCATATGATTAGTGGCCACTGGAGGCAGGAAAACCAGTGTTTACAGCAAAAAGCCTGAAGGCAATTATTATACTCACCAGAAGAAATACAATAATCTGTAGTTGTTCTGGTGACTATAATGTCCCTTTAATAATTCAAACACAATGCACTTCTTTTTCCTATTTTACCAGGTTGTTTTGTCTTGGTTGATATTGTGACAATTATAACCTTTTCAATCCTAATTTTGTTGCATCTTCAACATCCCATAAACAATAGATTTATACTTAAATATAACAGAATATTGACACTTTTTTTTTTTTTTTTAAATGTTCTAGCAGAGATATTCTATGTCATTCCTCCATCAATCTGTTGGAGACTCCGACTCCACAAGAACTGGCAGACACATGGTGATGGATTATTTGTCTTTCAGAGATTCTTGGGAGTTATTGTACTCTCAGCGAGATATAATCTATTTGTAAAGCCCTGTGCTATTTGTTTAAAGATTCCTTTGTTATAATTGTTGTTGTTTTATGTATTTGTACAAATCTTCAAAGTAAAATTGTGACATGCCTTAATTGAATTATTTCTAATGTAGAACACAACTTTTAAACAGTATCAAACCCATATTCTCATATTTAATTCCATTTCTTACTATTCACTGTAAATTGTATATGATACAATTAATGGGTGTCAGGCTCGATCTGTCATTCTTTGGTATTCTGCTCAGTATATGGTTAGTGGCCAAGGACCACAATGACCACACAGCCCATGTTCACCGTTGCATACAACAGCAACACTGGATAGCATGAGTTGTTTAAGCAGATTTGTCAATTTCGAGGATCTTTTCGAAACAAACTGATCCAATGTGGGTCCTGTGGCCACAGGGTGCAGAGGAAGTGAGTTACTATACTTGCCTCAGGATGTCCCTCGCGGCCGTCGTCCTCTTCATGCTGCTGTCCTCTTTGGCTCCTGGCACTTCTATTGCCAGGCCCAGGAGTCATGTCAGTGTTGCATTTTAGTCTCTATGGAGGATCCTGCAAGTCAGCGGGATCCTCCATTGACCGAGCCTGAATCCCACAGCTGTAATTTGTGATGGCTTCTGGGATTGGACAAAAGTTGACTTCAGAACTCTGCCTTTTGTCAGCCTCGGGTTTACCACCAGTCAAATTCAATGAAATTTTAACGCAATCTTAGTATTTCATAAAGCATTTCATAAATTATATATCTTTCTGAAATACTGAAAAGTGACCGATTTCACTTTAAATGGTAACTTGACTAAATGTTAACTTAGAATATATAGAAAACATTTCTCCGGAAGCAGATTCAATTATGCTAAAACTGACTGTTTGACACTGTGGTCATGAGATAACTAACACCAATGTACCTTTATTTTGTGTTTTTATTTTTGCCCGATGCTTTCTCTTCTGAAGATCACAGCCTTCCATGTCTACAGCTCACATCTGATTTGGTAGCTTAGCTCCCTTCACCACTCTGTTTTAGTGGTGGGGGTCCTACTTTTGAATTGTTTTTGCTTAAGGTGGACATTGGTTCATCTCCCAGTGTGGGAGGCCCTGATTGCCTTCTTGCATGTTGACATCTATCCATCCCACGTAAGTCGTGTTCTCAGAGAGAACAATCCGTTAATATATTGCTCCCAAGTCTACATTTCCTGACTTGCTAGTTGAAGGAGTCAGAACCTTCCAAATTCATTGCATTCTGGTATTCATTCCTTCTCAAATTAGTAAGATGTGGAATGATTAGGTAGTCATTTATTGCGTACACTGTTCTATTGTATGCTGTACTGACCTTAAGATTATCTTATTATTTCCTATTAGAACTGTAAATAATGGAATTCTTGATATGTTTTAGTGACTCGATTATGGCTGCAAATTCCGCAGAAGGACCTCAAACTTCAGAGACAGAAGAGGCCCATGAAGAGAACACAGGTAAATGATTTTAGGATTTGTTTTTAAGTGTTTTGTCTATATCATTTTGGTTGACCATCAGGCACGGTAGTCTGTGTTCCTCACTTATGTTAATGCCCTCGTTTTTCGTTTTGTTTCTTCATTTATATATGGAGATTTAGATAGCTCACCGATAAGGAGGTTTGGCAGCAAGATTTTTTTCCTTTTATTTTTGTTCCAAGTTCTTGTAACTATATTCATGCTGGAAGAGTGAAAGTTTAATGACACCTAGCGTATAGTGGCCTAGTCAATAATAATTCGTGGTTATTTAATAGACTCAGAATTTTTGCAAATTAAATCGTAATGGTAAGATTAAGGCTAAATAGACTGACGTGAAATTTTTTTTCCCCCCACCTTGGCTATTTTACCCTCTGTTTTGCTATATGGATATCCCTTACTAATATTCTGAGCTGAGCTGATTGAGCTATAGGTTTTTTCAGTCTTTAAGGTGGGCTTTCACTCCACGGGATGATCGTTTACTGTGGTTGAGAAAAATGGGGAGCGCTCAGTCACGTTCTGCATTGTGTAAGATAAAATAGCTAGTTTTCTACCATTACAGCTGAGTGATGCGGGACACGGCAGACAAAAAGCAGAGTATTATTTATAGAAAAAAGCATTCTTCTTCAAGACGAGACAGACAAATCTCTGCCAGGAGTAATAACCAAGAAAGAATTATACAAGGACATGGTCATTGCCAAGTAATGCACTCTGTTGCTTATTTATCCAAAGTGCTGTCCTTTGTAGCCTGCCTTTTAAGAACACTGTGTTATAAACACATCTAAACGGCTGCTTCATCTGTTTAGTGAAGAAGGCATTGTTATTCTCAAGATGTTCCTTATATCGTTGTTCTTTTATGATCTAACCCCATGATTAGACCATACAAATAAATATTTTCTCTAACAAATTTTAAACTAGAACTGTAATTTAAACATAGAAACATAGAATGAGACGGCAGATAAGAACCATTTGGCCCATCTAATCTGAAATACTTTTAATTAGTCCCTTATCTTAAATCTAGGATAGCCTTATGCCTATCCCACGCATGCTTAAACTCCCTTACTGTGTTAACCTCTACCACTTCAGCTGGAAGGCTATTCCATGCATCCACTACCCTCTCAGTAAAGTAATACTTCCTGATATTATTTTTAAACCTTTGCCCCTCTATATTAAGGCTATGTCCTTAAAAAACAACAAAACAAAAAAAACATGATTATCTGTCTATCCATCCCTCCCTTATGATGAGCATTGGACTGGACCATCATGGAGGAGGCCATGTTTAACTGTTAATTATGTCAAGTTGCCCAATTTTAACATTTTAACATTTTAGTGTGATTTTTGTTCAGGGGTATCTGGACACTTGTTTAAGCTCCTTTACATATAGCAGATTGTCCCTTTTCAGTAAAATTGTCTGGGCCCACGGGATGAAAGTCTCGTTGTTGTATAAAACCATTGTTACACAGTGGTATTCAGGTGTAGATCTGTTTTTGTCTTTTTTTTTTTTATTGCTATGCCTTGATGTTTTTGCTTTTCTGCAGATGAATGTACAAAGTGGAGGAATGGTTTCCTTTTTTTTGTTTATTTATAAAGTTTTATTGATCTGTACAAACATATTGTTGAGCTAGCACCGTATGCAGTGAGCACTGTGAATCAGTGTGGTAGAGCATACGTATTATCAAACATCTAGTCTTGAAGGATCACTCCAACCCTTATTGAGTAACCCTTAAATTCAATGTAGAATGCACTATTGTGCATTCCTCACCCTTCCAAAATGCATGTTTTAATGTTAAAAACGTACCTGCAATCCAGCGCCAGACAAAATTCCACACTCTTCTCTCCACACCCTGTTCCGAAGTCACAGGCTCCATCGCGTGGCCAATCGAATGCTTCTCAACCAGAGGCATTTGATTGGACCATTCTCATCGACTCTGAGCACAATTGGAGCCGGTGTGGGAGGAGAGGATGGGCATGGCTGTATATTATTTATATAAATAAAAGAAAACTATCAATTTTATTATACATTATTATACGTTACTGAAAAGTTCATTTATGGGAGTAACTAGTGATAAATAATTTTTTTTTAAAGTTGTAGAGAATGCATGAGTTGTAGAGAATGAAATAGTCAGTCAGAAAATCAAATTGTGTGATTTGTAGAATATTGTTTAGCTTTCCATTCCACCGGAAACTGCAAATGCATGTTTCAACTGTCTGATGATCCTACATATCAAACCCAATGTTATCTGGAGTAAAAAAAAAAAAAATGTTTTTATAATAGACTTAACCCCTTAAGGACACATGACATGTGTGACATGTCATGATTCCCTTTTTATTCCAGAAGTTTGGTCCTTAAAGAGACACCTGAACAACTTTGGCTTAATGAATCAGTTTTGGTGTATAGAACATGTCCCTGCAGGCTGCATTAAAGGAACACTATAGTCATCTAAATTACTTTAGCTAAATAAAGCAGTTTTAGTGTATAGATCATTCCCCTGCAATTTCATTGCTCAATTCACTGTCATTTAGGAGTTAAATCACTTTGTTTCTGTTTATGCAGCCCTAGCCACACCTCCCCTGGCTATGATTGGCAGAGCCTTCATGAAAAAAAAAACTGGTTTCACTTTCAAACAGATGTAATTTACCTTAAATAATTGTATCTCAATCTCTAAATTGAACTTTAATCACATACAGGAGGCTCTTGCAGGGTCTAGCAAGCTATTAACATAGCAGGGGATAAGAAAATCTTAATTAAACAGAACTTGCAATAAAGAAAGCCTAAATAGGGCTCTCTTTACAGGAAGTGTTTATGGAAGGCTATGCAAGTCACATGCAGGGAGGTGTGACTAGGGTTCATAAACAAAGGAATTTAACTCCGAAATGGCAGAGGATTGAGCAGTGAGGCTGCAGGGGCATGTTCTATACACCAAAACTGCTTCATTAAGCTAAAGTTGTTCAGGTGACTATAGTGTCCCTTTAACAGAAACAAAGTGATTTAACTCCTAAATGACAGTGAAATTCCAGGGGAATGATCTATACACTAAAACTGCTTTATTTAACTAAAGTAATTTAGGTGACTATAGTGTTCCTTTAAGGGATTAAAGGAACACTAGTCACAAGAACAACTAACTGCAGCTTATTGAATTTGTTCTGGTGAGTAGAATCATCCCCTTCAGGCTTTTTGCTGTAAACACTGTCTTTTCAGAGAAAATGCAGTGTTTACATTACAACCTAGGGATAACTTCTCTGGCCACTCCTCAGATGGCTACTAGAGGTGCTTCCTGGGGCAGTGCTGGAATCTCAAGTGAATTTCAAATTTTAGGTCAAGTAGCCAAACTGTAAACATAATTTGGATATTTTTTTCACTATGGCATACCATTCTGAATTGTCTGAATTGAACAACCATTAACAGTTAAAGGGTTAGTGCAACCAAAAAACAGCTTGTGTTCACACCCCCACCCCCTACAAAAAAAAAGAAAATGGTTAAAACTTGCCTCTGTTCCAGCGACAAAGACAAGCTGGAACCTGCAGCTCGATCCTTGACGTAGGGGTAGGAATATCAGAGAGGGCAAGCTAAGGGGAGGACAGGGGCAGCATAGAGGGAGAGGCAGTGCCGTTATTGGCTGTCTGGTACAAGCATGCTGGCGTCGGACGCCAACCTTGAATGGGATTAACACTAGCAACCCAGAACTCTTGTGGAGGTACACCTCTGGCAGCACAGGGGTTAATCTCTGTATGCACCTAATTCATGACAAAACACTGCACATACAGACTCCAGACACCATGACCACTTCAAATCACCGAAGTGGCTATGGCACTTGCAATAACCCTTTAGGTGAGTATTGTTACCAATGTAACTGAGGGTCAAATTGTACTAACCCATAACCCTGGCAATAATCTCTGTGGAGAATTAAGCAGTAAGGCCCAGCTTTATCCATGATTTATTTAAATATTTTTAAAATCCAGTATTTCTCATTGGTTTCTCATTTCTCCTGCAGGAAAAAAGAAATCTAAATTTCAGGCCTTCAAAAAATTTTTTGTCAAAAAGAAAAGAAAGGAATATCCGACTCCAAGTAGAGAAACCAACTTAAAGCCCAGTCAGTCTAGCAGCGATGTGAGCGTGTCAGCAGTCAGTACGACTGCCCTCCCAGCAGCCCAGGAACCAGGGTAAGCATACCCTTTCTAAACCGTATTTACATCAATGCAAAACAAATTACGAAGTCTCTCCAACATACTTGGAGGTTTACTCCAAGCGCCATCACCACTAAAGTGATTTGAAGTGGTCATGGGGCTTGTAGCCTGTATGTGCAGGAGTTCAGTTTGTACATACAGAGATATTTTCCAGTGCTGCTATAACTCTCTACCTCTGGTGGAGTCATTAGACGGCCCAGGGCAAGGGTGTGGGCTGTGCATACTTGGAGTATGTTGTCAGCATGCATAGTGTGCTGGAGACACACAACCAATGGAGGCACTGCTCCACCTGTGCCGCCTAAGTCCTCCCTAAAATACATTCCTCCCCCTAAAGTGAGGGGGGAATGACCTCAATGGTGGAGCATCGGCCTAAAGTGAGAACTTGGCCTCAGCATAGGATCTCCGTTAAGTTTATCCTTTATGCATTTATTTATTTTTGTGGGTGGCATGCCAGTAAGGGTTATTCTAGTCAAAAACCGTTTTTGTCACACCCAACTGTCTTAAAATTCTCTATAAATTGCGAGGCTTGGCTTGCTTCCCGAGGCTTGTATTTCCTTGGAAGTTACTGGTGTCGGGATAACCTTACCCCTTACTTTTCAATTGGCATAGGTCAAGTTAGTGCTACTGATTTTTAGAATAGTCGGTCGTGACCTAAAGGTAAAACACAATTTTGCTGCCACTTACTATTCGATTGGTAAAATAAATGCTATTAGGGGGCGGGGCCGGTCCGCCATGCTGACTGGAAGCACGGAGACAGAGCTCCTGCAGAAAACTCGAGTTTTTAGGCTCTATAGCTCGGCAAAACGCTGGTTAACAGCCAGAAACTTGTACCCCAGTTCGTGAGGCAACCCTGGTCCCGAGGAGAGACTTGCCACGCGGTTCTAGTCCCTCGGTGGGGCGATCCCAGCTGACCGTGATGGAGACCGCCCGGGCGGTGAGTGGGGTGGACGGCCGCCGCCCAGCTATCCTGCCCACCAGCGGTATAGCTGAAACGCAAGGCTAGGCGGGTCTGGCCCTGTTCCCCCCCCTATGGACCGGCGGGGGTGATCCCGGTCCCCACCCTGTGACCCAGAGAAGTGCCGCAACGCCAGCGAGAGTCCGCTCCCAAAATGGCGGAGACCACGCGGCACCCACGAAGAGAGGGCCGCCGGACGCACCCTCCTCTCCTGCTCCCATACAGGCAGAACGAGGACCGCACCAACGAGGGCACCGGTGAACAAACACTTACCTCGCACAAGCTGAGGAGGAGCAGCGTGGCAGCTCGACCCACCAGTGGTCTTTGAACCCGAGGGAGGAACACAATACAAGGCCTCGGACCACCCTGGCACACAGCCCAGTACCCCGTTGGGAGCCTGAAGTGGAGGAATGACCCACCCACAGCCACTACAACCGGGACTCACCACAGGCCCAAGTCTAGTGCTCAGCTGGAACACAAGTGACCCAGGAATGGAACTGCGACCCCCCTTTCAGGTCACCCAATGGGACTATCAGCACAGAGGCAGCCATTAAGCATTTTACCACAATACAACATACTGCACTGCTCACTGAAGGGTCATACTGTATCCTGTATATCGACATGGACTCTTGCCTGACTGTTCCTGGGTAAACATGGGGTGGTTAATATAAGCGTATCTTAAGCATACTTTAAGCATATTCTAAGCAATTTTAAGCATATTCAGCGCTGAAGCAAAATATCTACTGTTGACACTGCTTTTCTGTTATCAGCCTATGTACTTATCAAACACTCTTTCTTAACATTCTATGTACACTCTCACGCATATGCCATGCTCCCTTCATAGGTTTCTTATCTACCTGTTTCTCCATGACATATATGGCAATATGCAACCATATTTCAAACCAAGCGTGAACCTGAGCTACTGTTTTTGAATATTATAAAAATGTGCCTGTAAATCTAATGCCATAACATGCCATATCAATTGTTTACCTATTCTACCAGATGTCGCTGTTGTGGCGCACGCCGGCTATTTGTTCACTCCGTGCGCAACCAAAATAAAGAATTTAAAAAAAAATTAAAAAAAATTAAAAATAAATGCTATTAGTAATCGTGCTTTTGGCTACACACAGGTTTAGAGGGTCTGTGACTCCCCGTGTCTTGTTTCCTGACATAGAAAGTGTGGCTAGGATATTTAGCAGTATGTTAATTGATGGCCATCCTTTTTGCATAGCAGCTGTAGTGGATTACCATCTTTCAAATGCTCAGCCGGCGCTCTGAATGAGTAACGTAGTCTTCACCAACCAAAGTTCGCCCACCGCCGATCTAGACCTTCTGTTATATAGTATTCATCGCCTAACATGTACAGAGCCCAAATGCAAAATTATTAGTGATCAGCAACTTTTAAATTATTCTATAAAATAACCTTTAACTGATTGATCTTCAGTCTTTGGATTTCTTGTTCCGTCGACTATTTACAACATTGGGTTTTTAAATTGAAATTTATTGAAATGAAACCTTTTAATTACATACAGAAGGGCAATCCCATGCTATGTGGTTTAACTACCATTCTTCCCTTTTTCTCTTTTAATAAAATAGTAGTTTTATCCACCCTTGTTAACCTTGTAGTTCAAATATAACTAAATTAGTCACCGCAATAAAGACTTAAGGGTGGGGATTCCTACAGAACTACAATCAAAAAGCAACCATTGAGTAGGACAGACAATCAGTGGCACTCATACAGCATGTGCTAACACTCCCACTGTGCTGTGACGGCATGCATGCTGAGCATGAAGGGAGTAGTAGTCACAGTCGATAGATTGCAAGATATTACGGATTTCGTCTTCCAGATCAGAACTGATAATGGGAAAAAGTGTAATTTATTCCTAGGCAGGGCAAATCACTTAAAATCCCAGCAGTCTAGACACAAGGTTAAATAAAGTGTTTTCCACCAGCTCCACGAGCCAAGATTCAGACGCTCTCTGTAAATGGTATCATTTATAAAGGTCTACTTTGCATTTATCAAGTAAAAGCCAGTCCAGATAAACTTCTTCTCCTAGTGTGATCCCTCTATTATACACACGAGAGTGCCATTATTCCAGCGAGCCTTTGCCAGGCAGTCCTTTTGAGGCGATGATAATATCATGGTTGGATGGTTTATTGATTAAAGTGTAAATAGTCGGTAATTCAAAGTGAGTTTAGAATTTTAGACAATCAAAAAAATGCATGTTCACCTGTGTAACCAAAAATCCTTGGACCGGCCCTGCTACTTTGTCTCACTCCCTTTTATGCATTGTTCCCTACTACATTATCTAGGTGGTTAGTTATTTTTCCTAATAATAACAGAGATATGAGTGTGCCAGTTTAATACACGGGATTGTTTCATACTGAGATTGTTTGTTTACTTGAGATATTGCCAGCAGGTCCGAGCTGTCTGAAAGCAGTTAGATGATGCATATAGAGTCAGTAGGGCTTGTTCTCTGGGTGGAGAAAGCTGTGTGATCCTGGTAAAACGTGTCTTAATATCACACAAACCATAACAGCTTAATCACTGGTTGTACAAGACAAAACACCAATTTAAGGGGATTGGTTAATGCTAGTTTCCCCACGTGCGGTTAATTTTCTGAATTTTTTTTTATATTTAAAAAAAAAAAAAAAAAAATTTTTCTTCTTCTCAATGTGTGGATTCGTTTTGACCCTTTGCCAATCGTGTGCTAGAAAATTGCAGAATGAGTAATCGGAAAGATATAATATTCCAGTCCGTGCTTCTGAAATAAATCTCTAATCCCAGGGATTGATAAATGTATTTATTTATTTATTTTTTCAGCCCAAAAAGCAATATGGGTAACAAGGCGTTATCACATGACAGTGTATTCCAGTCTGAGACTGAAAATATCGCAAAGGACAAATCATCACAGGAGAACATTCCTGGCAAAGTAAAGTCATTACAGGTAAGGTAAAAATGTAATGTTATATTTATTTCACTACTTTTTAACTTGCAGGAATTGTATGGAATCATGCCGCAGACTGAGATGTGCTAATATTTATTTTTTCTATTAATATGTATTTCTCTATATGTGTATGCTTATGTTGTCAGAAAGAAGTGATCCGGTATTCTTTAAAAATATTTAATACGAACACGAAGAGAATTATAGCATAACAGTCTTTTGGATGAACTCCTTGAGGATGGCATTACCAAAACATATATATATATATTTTTTAATTTTAAAGAATAAAAATTAATGTTAATATTAAACAGAATATTCAGGTTTTTTTTTATCGTAGCACTTTTTGATTTAGATTTTTGCTTTTATTGCATTTTTTGACTAAAAGGCACACTTTATAGGAACACTAATATTGCTATATCCAGTAGTGCATGTTTTTTTTTTAAAGGCTGTGTAAAGACCACCTCTAGTGGCTGTCACTTGGATAGAACTAGAGGGACTTCATGGATGAGTTCCTGCAGTCTATGCAGGACCTATGTTCAACATCTCCATTCTGAACGCTGCCCATTGAGGTGCATATTGATTTAAATGCACTTCCTCTCACAGCTATTCACTAACATGAGAATTCAAAGAGAAATTCTTACATTTGAATTCTCACTTTAGTGCATAATCACGTTTGAGATGCTTATTGACACAATACTGTGACTTGCCTCACATGCGTGCTTCCCTCCAAATGTTTTCCTATGGGGAAGCATTGGATTTGCGGAGATCGAGATTGATAATCTCAACCAATAAGGTGAGGCTGGCAGCATGGAGACAGGCTTGGCAAGGGCTCAAAGGTAAATGAATCTTATTTTTTAATCCTCACAAGAGGGAAGCGACCACCTAAGGTTAGCAGAGCACTATAGCATTAGGAATACATATTATAGTGTTCATTAAAGGGACACTCCAGGCACCAATACAACTTTAATCCATTTGTTAGATTTTGGCCTCATTAATATGCTGTATTTTTTTGCATGCTCAAATCTCAAGGCCTTACAGGGTCATCTTAAGCACCATCAGGACTTTGCTTAATTGCAAAGGTTTCGGTACTCAAAGTATCCTGCTTCTTGTCTCTCTTCTAATAGTTGCAGCATTGCTTTCACATCACTGTATATGCCTCTCTAATACGGTCCCCTAGATCAGGGGTTTCCAACCCATGGTATGCGTACCCAGTCCCCACGGGGGTACGTAAAAAGAAATCAGTAATGATTTTAGAACCAGTAACCTGCTGGTGCTATTGCTGGTGCATACTGACACACATGAAGATACAGACCCACTGTGTCTCTCTAGCTGTATGGGTCAGTGATTGTATGTGTGTCTATGTATACGCTTGTGTGTCTGTGCAACTGTGTCAGTGTTTGTATCTGTGTGTCTGTACATTTGCACGTGTTTCAGGGTTTGTATCTGTGTCTTTGTGATTTTGTGTGTCTGTGTCTGTATGCATGTCAGTGTTTTGCATCTGTGTGTCTGTGCATCCGCAAGTGTGTCAGTGTTTGTATCTGTGTGTAGGTGTTTTTATCTGTGTATCTGCATGTTTGTTGGTGTGTATATATGTGTGTCTTTGTATCTCTGTGTGTGTCTGTGTATCTGCATGTGTGTCATGCGGCAGAGAGAAACATATAAATTTGAAATAACAGCAACTATAATCGTTACAAACATTTCACTAATATGAGGGGTACAAATTATGGAAATGGGCTGCCAAGGCGTACTCAAGTTAAAGTTCGGGAACCACTGCTCTAGATCACTGGCATCAAAGGAAGAATTTAACGTCTTCCTTTGCTGTTAATGATTTGTCCAATTGGTACGTGCAGTGTGTGTCTCAGGAGATTATTGCATAGAACGAGGCTCAACTTTAAAATTCATTTTTGTTATAAATCTTGTAATTTTATTATGACATTATGAATAAAACTGAAATTTATTACACCAGTTTTACATGTTATTTTATACATTCCACCCATTTTTTTTTTTATTGATTTATACACTTTTTGTTGCCTTTCATCATATATTTGCAAAATATAGTTTTTGAACTAATTCTGTTTATTTAGTTTTTTTTTTTTTTTTTTGTCTCTTCTGTTTTTTTTTTTTACCCTTCGAACATTTTCACAGAACCCCTTATATCACCAGGTTTTAAATTAAATATGTGCAATTAGACATGTGCAGTTCGTTTCGGTCCGAATAGGAATTCGGACGAATTTCTGACAATTCGGACATTCGGGTACTTCCGAATTGCCGATGACCTGAAGTTCCGAAATTACCGAAGTGCTGAACTTAGGCTACGAGCACTCTGATTGGTGGGTTTAAGCCATCCAATCAGAGTGCTCTGACAGGTAAATGAAGAGACTGACCGGTAAGTCTCTACATTTACCTGTCACAGCACTCTGGTTAATTGATTTGAAATCCACCAATCAGAGTGCTCTGTGTCATTTTACACAGCGTGGGAAAGTTCTTTGGCATTTTCCCACGCTGTGTAATTTGACTCATAACTCTCTGGCGGATTAAGTAACCAATCAGAGAGTTATGAGTCAAATTACACAGCGTGGGAAAATTCTAAAGAACTTTCCCACGCTGTGTAAAATGACACAGAGCACTCTGATTGGTGGATTTCAAACCAACCAATCAGAGTGCTGTGACAGGTAAATGTAGAGACTTACCTGTCAGTCTCTTCATTTACCTGTCAGAGCACTCTGGATGGCTTAAACCCACCAATCAGAGTGCTCTGAGCCTAATTGCAGGGTGGGGCAAGGCTTTATAAGCCTTCCCCTGCCCTGCAGAGCTCAGTCTGCGCGGAGCCCTCCATGGGGGAAGATGGATTTTTTTTTATTTTTTGGCTCGTTTTTAATTTTTTTTTTTTAATAATTGCGTTGGTTATGTTTTTTTTATTTGGCCTTTTTTGGGCTGAAAAAAGATTTTAGAAGAAAGAAAACATCGAATGGTAAGTTTTATTTATTTTTTTACAGGTACTTAGTTAAAGGTCCCCCCCTCATTAGTTTTTAGGGTGAGGGGGGGTAGGTAGGGGGATAAGTTTTATTGGGGGGGTAGGGGTGACCAGGGGTTTGGGGACCCCTAGTCACTTGGGGGGATATTTTTTTTAGGGCCCCCACCCACCGCTCAGGGGTGGGGGCCAGGGGGGAGGACCTTAGGTCCCCCCCCTTATTAGTATTTAGGGCCCCCACCCGCCGCTGAGGGGTGGGGGCCAGGGGGGAGGACACTAGGTCCCCCCCTTATTACAATTTAGGGCCCCCACCCACCGCTCAGGGGTGGGGGTCAGGGGGGAGGACATTAGGGCCCCCCCCTAATTAGTATATAGGGCCCACACCCGCCGCTGAGGGGTGGGGGCCAGGGGGGAGGACACTAGGCCCCCCCCCTTATTCTTGTTTAGGGCCCCCACCCACCGCTCAGGGGTGGGGGCCCCGGGGGGAGGACACTAGGTCCCCCCCTTATTAGTTTTTAGGGCCCCCACCCGCCGCTCATGGTAGGGGGACAGCGGGAGGACGACATTAGGTCCCCCCCTTATTAGTATTTAGGGCCCCCACTTGCCGCTCAGGGGTGGGGGCCGGGGGGGCACTATTTTTTTTTTTTTAAACAGTGAGCAGTCACAGGCTGCTCACTGTTTACTAGACATGCCCCTACTCGCGGTATAGTGAGTAGGGGCAAAATGTACCAATACTAAGTAATTTTTACTTTGTATTAGTAAATTTGGCTGAAAGACCAATTTAGGTCTTTCAGCCTTTTGGTAGATAACTGGAAAGAGAAAAAATCAGCGCTAGATTGCCACACAAGAAAATAATAGTAAGGCTGCAATCCTTAAAGGGGAGTCCCCTATAATCCCCTAATGGTAAGAAGTGATGCAAAATAGAACAAAAAAAGGCTGCACCTAAAATATACAGTAAAACATATAAGAGTGTATATAATAAATAATATAAAATAATACAATTTAATATTAAATGAAATATAAATGGATAATTGCCAATAGTCCAAAACACTTATCATAAGTCCATAATGGTAGATGCCATGTATAAGAACAGGGATCCTGAGGCGTAAAATGGGTTGTGTCTTCACAAAGGTGTCCTTGAAATCCAGTGAAGTAATATGTGGAGAAAAAAAAACCAAGAGGAACTCCAATGGCACAGTATATAGATGAATAAAATGGTAAATAAAATAAAAGTAGTCTTACTCACACTTTTCAGAGCTAGAACCTAGCTCTGATATAACGCACGTGAAGTGGAATAATCCCCACTCAAGGATATGCGGAGTAATATTGATTGGCGAGTATCTGGCTCAGATTCAACGTCCAAGTTGGTATTATTCGACCCAGGGAGGAAAAATAAAGTATATAGTGCTCTCTGTATAGTAATTAAAAGGTATAAAAAGAGAATAAATATACTACTCACAGTATATAGAGCAGGCTTGTACTGCTCAATGTAGGCGCTTGGGTGGTATCATCCCCACCTAAGGATTCTTTAGGCTTCTCGTCAGGTAGATAGTATTTGTATAGTCAGGTGAAAAAGAAATCAAAATGGCTATAAAATGTTTTATGCCAAAGTATTTTCTTTATTGTAAAGTAATCAAATTAATATCTAAATGCGTTTCGCCGCAAGGGCTTCTTCAAGTAGATAATAGCAAAAAAGAGGGACACACCTGACATACAATGGTTTATATAAGATACAGTAATGTTTGGAATTTTGAAAAATCCCGCCAAAATGACTATTGCCAATTATCCATTTATATTTCATTTAATATTTAATATTAAATTGTATTTTATATTATTTATTATATACACTCTTATATCTTTTACTGTATATTTTAGGCGCAACCTTTTTTTGGTTCTATTTTGGTAGATAACTCCCTGATACCGTGGGAATTAGGGAGTTATCTACCAAGCGGCTGCAAGAGAAGTCCCGAGGTGCCGAAGTCCCTAAATTCCGAAATTTTGAAGTTCCGAATTGTGAAAATCCCGAATTTCGGAATGCCGAACCGAACCAAATTTTTTTTCCCATGCACATGCCTATGTGCAATCAATGTTAATTTATGTTCTTGGATTCAAACATTGTTCTGTACTTCATAATTGAGCAATACAGACTTCAGGTGTACAAAGCAGGTAGATATGTCATTTATTATACCCAAACAGTGGGATTTATAGTCTGCTTAGTAAAATAAGAGGAAGTCTAGTAATTACTATGATTGATACATTTTAGTTTGTTTTTAAATAAAATTGTCTTGTTAACTTGATATATATTGAAGTGCATTTTAACATCATCTAAATATGTATAAAACATTTAAAAGATAAAAAATGTTGACTATGTTGTGTTAATTAACAGCTACAGCTTGAGCAGAACATCAGAATAGGATCTTCTCCACGAGGGATTGTTCCCAAAAATATAGAGGACTCTGGTGCCCTTTCTGAAGATGATGGTTTGCCCAGGAGCCCACCAGAAATAAACTCCCTGCATGAGATATTGGCAGAATCCTCGGCCAAGGTATGCAGGGGATGCAAGCATGGCCGTCCGCAGGAATTTTTCCGGGGGGAGGGGGCGGCATAATTGTAATGACATCCATGCTTGGTCCCTTTTTGACAGTGTCATGAAAGGGAAGGGGCATAATCATTATCACATAAAGCCAGGGTGAATAGCGTTTTCACAACTAGGGTGTCACGTTTGTATTCCTTACACTATAGTGTTCCTTTAAGCAAAATAAATGATCATTCTGGTCTCCATAACAACTTCATCTAAATGAAAATGCTATGATGCCAGGAAGCCCCTGGGTGCTCTCTTTCCTTTAAGGGGTTAAACCGCTCTCAAATGGTTTAACCCCAAAGGCTTCCTCAAGCTCCAGATCTCCAGGTCGCTCAGTGGTATTCGGCTTGTGAAACGGAGTGTCAGGAAGTGCAGATTGACGTCAGGCATGGGTGCTACAGATTGGCTAGAGTGGTCAGTTGACGCTCTAAGCCAATCGCTAGTTCCCGGTTCGTAAAAATGTTTTACTTTTTTATGAATGGGGAGCTACTGATTGGCTAGAGCGGTCAGCTGGCACTCTAAGCCAATCAGCGACACCCCACCCAGCGGCACTCTGTGCTTCCTGATACTCCGTAAATAAAAGTGAACACATTAACACTGGACCTTCTCATCTCCCTAGGTAAAAAAAAAAATATCAAAGTTTCCCTGCCAGGCCCAGGTACCAAAGCCTTATGATGTGGTGTCCAGAATAAAGTGGAGGGTTCACTTCACTTTTCCTTCCTGCTCCAATCTCCTTTTCTTCTCCTTCATTTGACACAGTCTTCTTTTTCTTCTGACACGGTCTTCTCTCCTCCTTGGCTCCTTCTGCTCCTTTACCCTTCTGCTACTTTCTGCTTATTTTGCTCCCCCTTCTGCTACTTTTTCTTTCTGATACCTTTGTGCTCCTTCTGTCCCTTTCTGCTCTTTGCAGTCCCTCCCTGCTCCTTGCAGACCCTCCCTGCAGACCCTTCCTGCTCCTTGCTGCCAATTTCTGCTCCTTCTCCTACTTTACGTTTGTGCTCCTTCTGCCCCTTCCAGCTCATTGCTGACCCTTTCTGCTCCTTGATATCCCTTCCTGCTCATTTCTGTTCCTTCACCTTTGTGCTCCTTCTGTCCCTTCCTGTTCCTTCTGTCCCTTCCTGCTCCTTGCTGCTCTTTTCAGCTCCTTGCTGACCCTTTCTGTTCCTTCTACTTTACCTTTGTGCTGCTTTACCTTCCAGCTTCTTGCTGACCCTTCGTGACCCTTCGTGACCCTTCGTGACCCTTCGTGACCCTTCGTGACCCTTCGTGACCCTTCGTGACCCTTCGTGACCCTTCGTGCTCCTTGCAGACCCTTCGTGCTCCTTGCAGACCCTTCGTGCTCCTTGCAGACCCTTCGTGCTCCTTGCAGACCCTTCGTGCTCCTTGCAGACCCTTCGTGCTCCTTGCAGACCCTTCGTGCTCCTTGCAGACCCTTCGTGCTCCTTGCAGACCCTTCGTGCTCCTTGCAGACCCTTCGTGCTCCTTGCAGACCCTTCGTGCTCCTTGCAGACCCTTCGTGCTCCTTGCAGACCCTTCGTGCTCCTTGCAGACCCTTCGTGCTCCTTGCAGACCCTTCGTGCTCCTTGCAGACCCTTCGTGCTCCTTGCAGACCCTTCGTGCTCCTTGCAGACCCTTCGTGCTCCTTGCAGACCCTTCGTGCTCCTTGCAGACCCTTCGTGCTCCTTGCAGACCCTTCGTGCTCCTTGCAGACCCTTCGTGCTCCTTGCAGACCCTTCGTGATCATTTCTGTTCCTTTGTGCTCCTTCTCTTACTTTACCTGTTGTGCTTCTTGCTGTCCCTTCCACCTCCTTGCTGTCCCTTCCACCTCCTTGCTGTCCCTTCCACCTCCTTGCTGTCCCTTCCACCTCCTTGCTGTCCCTTCCACCTCCTTGCTGTCCCTTCCACCTCCTTGCTGTCCCTTCCACCTCCTTGCTGTCCCTTCCACCTCCTTGCTGTCCCTTCCACCTCCTTGCTGTCCCTTCCACCTCCTTGCTGTCCCTTCCACCTCCTTGCTGCTCCTTCTCTTACTTTACCTTCCTGATGCTTGCTGACCCTTCCTGTAGGCTGTCCCCCCATCCCTTACTTACCTGATCCATAGGATGCCTCCCCCCATCTCTCACTAACTTGATCTGTAGGTGGATACACCCATCTCTCACTTCCCTGATCTATAGACTGCTGCACCCTCCCATGCCTCACTTACCTGATCTGTAGGATGTTTCTGCTGGCTGCATGTGCTGCTCCCCTGCGGTTTCAGTCAGGAGAGAGAAGCTGGGATAAGATGTAGCTTCCTATCCCTGTCTCTCTCCATACACAGCGCATGGTATTGCACTGTATTTTCAATCTCGCACGAAAAATAGCAGAACAAGCAGGCACCACCCCCCCCCTCACCCCCCCACGGACACCCATGGATGCAAGGGGTTCTTGGCAAGTGTTATTCTTGGTGGAAAGAAATTCCTGATAGATACTGATAACAATCCAGCTTTGGGGTGAATTTATTTTTTTTCTTCTTCTACTTGGGAAGACAAAATGTCTACATTACAGAATGCATACCATGTAGAATAATACTTTACAATAAATATAACCTATAATAATTTATTATTGGAAGGGAGACCTGTAGTAATGTGTTCACCGTTTCACGAGTTCCATATTAATTTCATGATCGTTTCCTCTTAATTGAAGTCACGTCAAATGCAGTTTTTGCTGGTGGTCAACCATACCAAAAATCCAAACCATAACCACTGTTATTTTGTTGTTGTTGTCGTCGTCTAATAATAGAATTGAGAAGCCCTGTGTGATAGAATTGAGAAACCCTAATGTAATGTCCTTATATGTTGCTCTCTTCTCTCTAGTCTTCCAGCTGTACACAGAGACGCAGCTCATTAAGTTTAGGAGGGACAGATAGTGAGGAAGAGCAGGTAACTACAACTCTGTAAAAAAAAATTAATCCTGGAATTTCTTAAAAAAATGAAACTGTACTGTTATTTGAGTTAAAAAAAATAGTTGATTAACATTTAGCTTAATTTTTTTTTAACAATTTGTACCTGTTTAAAATGCAAAAGAGGTTTGTAAATGTGTTCTGAAAGGCACATGCAAATTTGTTTAATAAACTTATATTTTTAACATAGGTTTATGCAAAATACTCGTAATTGCTAGTCGCTTTATTTATTTTCTGTGTGTCTGTTCAATGTTTTTGGTACCTGACGTCCCATTTTGTAAATCCCACATCGTTCAAGCAAACTACAGCACATGAGAATAGTTTAAGCTGCTTTAGCAGTACGGTTCAATTTCTTCCCAGAAGTTTAAGCTTAACACACGATTTCCTGCTCACATTCTTCTTAAATCTCATTTATTTTTTTAGTGCTATGAAATGTTGTTTTCTTAACCTCTGGCCAGCTGCAAAACTCTGTCTGTTATTAGACTACACTAGAAGTACACCACCCCACTCACTGTCAAAACGACATTTTAAAATGTTTTTTTTCTTGTTATAATGACAATGTATTTTGTTGGAGTTCAGCTTATTTACAGCTGTAATAATAAGTCCGTTTTTTTTTTTACGGTGCAATGTACAGACACAACCCACCATCATTAGGATGTAAGAACATAGCAGTGTTTATCTTCTAACAATTCTTTCTCTGCCCAAGAATGCTGGGAGTTACTGTCCACAGGATCTTGACTCCTACTGCAAATGATGAAAACTGTGGGTAGTTTAACCCTTAAAAAATAAAATAAAACGTATAAATCCTAATCATATATATGAACACGGAATATCCTACCCCTTAAGCCCGTGTAACATCGAACGCTAATGGCCCCATTAAAAGGGTGCTCTGATGAGTGGTGTTGTGGTCTTAACACAGTTTCTTATTTTGATAAACCTTTTCAAAGATTTTTTATAAATTCCTCATCATTGTTGTCCAAACAGCTATAGACATGATTAGCTATGGTTAAAAGTTATTATACATCTCAAAATAGGTTACTATTTTTAGAATAACCTAAATACAAATGTGTGGGCATAGTACACGGAGATTCATATGAGTGACAAATTCCACCTTTTTGTCCTTTTAATTAATTTTCTGTGTATGAGAATCTAACCAGATTCTGCGTATTTCTTTTGTTTGAGGTTTTTGGAAGTTGCTGGTTTGTAACATTAATTTCTCAAGGAACACCCAAGATTTGTTTGTGAGTGGAATGTGGGTTATGCACAAATCGCTGTCTAAGCTAAAAGAGGAACAGATGTAGAACATGCATTGGAAATCTTCTATGGAAGATGTAATATACTCTTGTTGTGTGCGATTATGCAGAACTCGGGTAAATTATGGAATTAGTGGAGTGTAAATTCAACCTAGTGGATCCGACTAAGAGTTGGAAAGGGAACCAATTATGAATAGGCAAAGAGCTAAGGTAATACATTCATAGGAATCTTCCTCCTCTAACAATATGTGAGATCTTTACCCTCCTCCAATGAAGTTCTAGATTTAAACATGGTTGCTCTAGTGGTGTCCAAAGCAATGCACAACTTGGGCCCTTATTATCTGAAAAACTGTCTTTCCTCTAACGTACCAGAGACTCTTTACTCTAGTTTGTAGGGTTTGCTAATTTCTTTGAGTCTAAATATCTACTCCTATTTTTGTGACTGAGCTTTGTTGCTCCTTGTACATGGTCCTCTCCATCACTGGATGTCCAAGCTGCCCTGAGTCCCTCCTTGTTCAGGGTGAGATGTCAGAAACCATTTCTCCTCTCCTTGTGGTTTCTCTTCCTTTTTCCACTACTAGATTTTATTTTTTAATTTTTTATATGTGAGGTACATCTACGTACTAGCAGTAAATGTTTAGCAGTAGATATACTTGATATGTGAGGTACATCTACTTTTTAGCAGTCATTTTAACGACACCTTTCAGCATGGTGCCACCGTACATTGTATGCACCATGAAAAATGATTGTGCTCCATAAATAACTGCTCATACTATACATACTGGCATACTCGCACTCATCCATCCATACATACTGGCATGTCTACACTCTCCCAGATATATACTGTAATCTCAGGCGTATGCACAACCTGCCATATATACACTCATCCCAGCATTCCAACACTACCACAGGAATGCTTGTAGGCATATGGCATATCTCTCTCTATCAGTTTAGCAGTGAGTTTGAGCAGTGTCTGCGTTAGAGCTGCAGAAGTACGTCACCAGACTGCCAGGCAGCCTCAGAACCTAGTGGGGACCCTGGTAAAGGGGCAAAAGTTGCTAAACAGTTTGTCCCATTACGGGGGAACCAGGCAAAGGGTACTCTTGGCATCTTAACTACTACAGCGGAATGTCGTGATTATGATGTTTGAAATGACCCTTTAGAGGGACACTATAGTCACCTGAACAACTTTAGCTTAATGAAGCAGTTTTGGTGTATAGAACATGCCCCTGCAGCCTCACTGCACAATCCTCTGCCATTTAGGAGTTAAATTCCTTTGTTTATGAACCCTAGTCACACCTCCCTGCATGTGACTTGCACAGCCTTCCATAAACACTTCCTGTAAAGAGAGCCCTATTTAGGCTTTCTTTATGGCAAGTTCTGTTTAATTAAGATTTTCTTATCCCCTGCTATGTTAATAGCTTGCTAGACCCTGCAAGAGCCTCCTGTATGTGATTAAAGTTCAATTTAGAGATTGAGATGCAATTATTTAAGGTAAATGACATCTGTTTGAAAGTGAAACCAGTTTTTTTTTTCATGCAGGCTCTGTCAATCATAGCCAGGGGAGGTGTGGCTAGGGCTGCATAAACAGAAACAAAGTGATTTAACTCCTAAATGACAGTGAATTGAGAAGTGAAATTGCAGGGGAATGATCTATACACTAAAACTGCTTTATTTAGCTAAAGTAATTTAGGTGACTATAGTGTTCCTTTAAATTACGGTAGAACAAACGCAAAGCACAAATTCTAGGTTTTGTTTTGGTTTAGAAGTTGGACAATTGCCTCCGTCCTTAAGGAGACTAAAGAGCAAAAGGTTACACTAGTTTTTTGGGAAAAACCAAACATTATTGTTAGATATTTCAAGAGGATTTTCTTTTTAAAATAGTTTCCTTTTGTTTGTGATCTGATGGCCTTTATTAAAAGCCACCCTTCCCAGAAAGGGATTTTAATTGTCGAACAAATATTCACAACATCTTGACTGGAGTATCAAACCTAAAACACAGCTACAGCCACCCACAAGAATTTCCTTGAGGTATTTTATTCATGTCCTGCCCACCTCCAGAGAGTAATTAAATGTGCAAAACATGTTGACACAGTGTTCATGCAGCTTGGATTAATCATCGGTTGTATACGATCAGCTGTAAATGCCTATTAACCCAGTCGGTCCTCGGTCTCCTGTATTACCATAATATGCATGATTGTTATCTTACATTTGATCAATATTAGGGCTCTTTTTGGGCTAACGTTTTAAGCTATAAACAAACAAACAGATCTTTTATTTCAAATGTAAAAAAGTAGTTTTTTTGTGTATGTAACATACACAAAAAACTGCAATTTCATTAATTTGTTTTTATACATCACCAACACGTCAGCAAAAGTTGAAACGATATGTCATGTTCCTGTGTTATCATACAGTGTACAGGTAATACAGTTGCCAGGCTAAAATCAGACATTTAAACTTTAAAGGCTTTTGCAGACCGCCTGCAAATATTATCTTACCCCTTCCTCCTTGGCTAATTTCAGCAACACTGTTCTTTGTAGCCATGTTAAGCAAGGCAAGGGAGAGGAGTGGCGTTACTGTGTTTCCCCCGGTTTGCCTTGCATTTTCGAGCAATGCACATAGAGAAATGGGTTTTGTATTTAACCCTTTACTCCATCGGTTAAAAACAACAAAACACATTTCTTGGCATTGCTACTATACTACAATAAACCATATATTCTCAAGCATGCATCCCAACAATGGGAGGTATGAAATTGATAAGTGGATGGGTGAGCCTCTTTTGTCTGTGATGCGGCTTATATCCCTAGTAAAAGTGTGGCTCCCATCTGGTGAGAGAAACCATCCCCATCAGACTTGCCAGCTCCACTCAATGGGAAGTAAGTGCTGGTCAAAAAGGTGGCAGATCTTCTATAACTGTGGTCTGCCACTTTGGATCTTCTATAGATCCAAAGAAGTGCTAGCAAATCTGTATGTGTGGACATCTGGGTGTGTTTGTGTGTGTCCTCCAGAGATTCCCTCAGGTCCTTGAGAACAAGTACTAAATGATAGAGTTGGAATAGCAGAATAATGTTAACCGGGGAATTTTACTCCACCAACTTGTGGACACAGCAACATTTTGAGCTTTGAGGGGCCCTTGTGAAGCCTGAGGGTCGAAACGTTTGTCTGGAAGGATAAATGACCATTGAAAGAGTTATTCCTTTTAACCACATTGCACATTAAAGATCTATTCTAGCTGAGTGGTTTAAGAAGATTTGCATGAGTTATCATTATAGATGCCAGATTTAGCATTGCTCTGTATTTTTGGTCGCTTTTGTAAAAAGACTTGTAATTACAAATGGACAAATGATATACCTAATAATAATACTGAATATTCCTCTGTAATTATACGCTCCAATAGGTTACATATACGTTTTCTCTCTGCCAGTATTTGAGATCCTGTTTTCTAAAATTGAGAACAATAAGAGGAGATGCCCTAATTATGATTAACACCATTTAGATATTTTCCTATGGAGACAGATGGCGCTTGGTGCTTTTATATCTTGCGGATAATCTTGGCACAAGGCGAGATTAATGGCATGTAGAATTTCTGCGCAAATGTTAAACATCCCTGCCAGATGTTCGCTGTATTTTATGCCTATTCTTATAAAATGAGAAATGCTAATAATCACTTTTTGTTCAGTTTGCTTCTTGACTAGTAATTAAACACGCTTGTTCAAAATGTCTGGTTTGATTACAAGTTCCAAATTCATAATGGGGCATTCTATTCACCAAGGCGTCCCTAAATTCATTAAATATGTAAACCTGAAGCACAGTAATAGCCTCTGATTCTAGGCCGTGGGGATAACCAAAGATTGGCATTGGTATAATTATATATTTCTGTTGATTTGAACTTTGGGATCCTTTGTTTCTGTTTTAGTCTTGGAGGAAGGGAGTTGGAGGGGGTTAGGAGTTTGTATCCCAATTATTCAGCTCCTACAGCAAATAATGCAAGGATATTCAACCTTGTCCATGTGAATCCAAATGTCTTTACGAAATGTAGTCAGGCTTCAACAACAGTAGTGTAGAAGTATTGTATCATATCTGTAGACCCTTCCATGGCTTGCTGATAAATGTTGGTCTACACAGCTGTCTGCTTTATAATCTGGTTTATCAACTGTAATGGGGAAATAAAACCTCTTTGTACTAAGTGGTCACCTTAAATGCCTATTAACGCAGTCGGACCTGGTCTCCTGTATTACCAAAATATGCATGGATTGTGATCTTACATTTGATCAATATTAGGGCCCCTTCTTAGATTTAACCCCTTAACCCCTTAAGGACACATGACATGTGTGACATGTCATGATTCCCTTTTATTCCAGAAGTTTGGTTCTTAAGGGGTTAAGGACACAACTTCTGGAATAAAAGGGAATCATGACGGAATATTTCCGTCATCTGTCCTTAAAGGGTTAAGAAGAGGGTACTGAAAAGTGTACAGTTGGCATATCATGATTCTATTATTTGTGTGTTGCTTCATAAATAGTGATATAATTTGGATAGTAAATTAAACGCTCAACCTTTCAGTACATTTGAACAGTAATCTGAATAAATCAGTGTTTTATCAATATCTCAATAAAGGACTGAATTTACTGTAACTTAAAACTTAATTGAAAGAACTAAGAGTGCATATTATTTAATATTTATACGATGTTGGATTTGTACCCTGGCCCTTAGAAATGAACTTGCTTCATGAAAGATAAGAGTTCAATATACAAAATAATATATATGGGTGTGTTTTTACAATAAAAACAACTTGGGTGTGAATGCTCAGACCTACTACAGTGTGTGTGTGTGTGTGTGTGTGTGCGTATATATCTATTTTTTTATATTATATAAAAAAATAAATAAATAAATAGCAGATCCTTGCACTTACGCTTATAATCCCTTAATATGCCAGGGGCCCAAGCCAGGGCTCCAAAGTATTGCTATCCAAAAAGGTGGCTGCACTCCGGTCTTTCAATAAAATCCAATACTTTATTTGACATGTTTAACCCCTTAAGGGCCAAACTTCTGGAATAAAAGGGAATCATGACATGTCACACATGTCATGTGTCCTTAAGGGGTTAAAAGATCAGGATCAACGTTTCGGTCCACCTATGGGACTTTCTTCAGGATCAATAATAAACAAAAAGTGTGTGTGTGTGTATATAATTAGATTGGATTAGCCGTATGCAGTATGTAACATCGGGATCAGAAGAGAAACACAGAACTATATATATTGTGTGTGTGTGTGTGTGTAGGATTTTAGTTTTTAGGTGTGTTCATATAATGTAGGATTTTTTTTGTTTGTTTTTCATTGTATATTAAAGGATTTAGAATATTAAAAGTGAAATATAGAGCTTACTGTCATATAATCAAGAAGATGCCTGTCCCTAAAGAATCTCCATTATTTGGGATATGTTAAAACTGGTAGATCCCTGAAGCTTGGTGCAGGGATTAAAACTGAGTAATGTATGGATTGAGAATTGTGGGAGTTGTAGTTCATCAACATCTGGAAGGCCATAGTTTGGAGAACCCTGTTCTAGAGACAAGCTCCATAATGTGGTCATAGAAAAAAGGTAGAGTTTTGAGTTTTACCTGTGATCGGGATCAAATTAACAGTATTCGTGTTTGGGATCTATGTTAGCCTTGACTGTTTGCCCCTATAACCCTTAAAAATATATAATGATCTCCTTTTTGTCTGATTTTATACAGGTATCTTCTTGCCCTAGGAGTCCTTTGTCCAGTGTCCTCTCTTGCCCCACTTCCCCATCAAGCCGCTTGCATCTCCTGGACTTTACAGAACCAGCTAGCTCCTTGATCTGCCTGGATAACTCTGCAGCTAAGCACAGGATTGCCGTCAAGCCAAAGAACCAGAGAGGACCCACTGTGAAACTGAAGCAAACTGCAGTATGTGTTTATTATATAAACCCTTCTCCTCAGTCGCCTCTTTTCACATGGGGTAGAGCTCATGACTGAATGTATTGAACAGTGACAATTGAGCAAGTTGTGATGTTGACACCAAAACCTGTCTGATTGTCCCCATAATTTGAGAGCTCCAACCTAGAATGTATTTTTCTTTTTGTCATCCTTTTTTTACCCATGGTAATGTTCCAGTACTGATAACGATGCCTACATTTTGACACTCCTATTGACTGGCTAAGAGTAATGGGGAGCATAGTCCAGTGCAGCGGGAGTACTAAACATTTTCAGGAACTGTGGTTTTAATTCACTCAAGGTGTGATACTACATCATTTGGCTAAACACGACTTAAATTTCTTATCGTAGTAGCTTACAGTTTTTTGGTGGTAGATGCCAAGATGACTTGGCCTAGATGCCTAGATGATAAAGAGGTTGGATGCAGTAAATGTGGCAGTGACTATGATTTGAAGACTGTTGCCTCCTGAAGAAGGGGTGATAGAGAGGAGAAATTAACAAATGTTAAATGATGTTCATCTCTGACATTTTAATTTGAGTTTAAATTTGAGTCCTAAGAATCCAACCAATAAGTAATCCATGCCTGCACATTACGCTTTTTAACAGTGCCATTTCTTATACTGCCTTACTGTCTTGATGGTTGCAAAAGCAGCAACCTTTCAACACTCTCCTGGAATGGTGGGAGAGCTGTAAATAATAGTTCTCCCTAGTAGGACTTGAGCAGCAGGTTCGAACAAAACCCTGGAGGGTCAGTTGCCAACATTATTTGCAAGCAGGGGCTAAACATACAATACAAAGGGTTATTGGTTTGGAACAGAAACTGATGTTTAAGTATTTATGTGCCTTGTATAAATGTTTTAATATTTTTTTATTTATTTTTTTAAATAGTCTGTACAACCAAAAGGAACCAGCGTCAAAGGAAAGGTTGATACTGAAGAACCAGAATTGGATTCTGAACATGCAAAGTTTAATACTGAAGGTAGAGTAATGCCGTTTGTCTATAGAACCATGTCGTGCCCAGTTGTAAATCTCACATAGATGGGCATTCTCGGTGGTGTGTGACTGCACAGGGATTGTCCTGTCTCTTTAATAAATGACACTATAGCTTTCAGTATTAGAAAAAGAGTCCAGGCATTCCAATGTCTTCATGCACCTTTATTGGAATGTGTGGAACATTGCAACGTTTCAACTCCCAATGGAGTATTTTACTGAGATCATACACTTATGCACATTATTAATATACATTTTAATTTTTAATAATATTTATTGATTATATTATATTGATTGGTCTTTCCACTTTTTGAATAGGGCGCAGTTAGCCTAATATCATACCCATTGCAGTGTGATTTAATAAACATGTATGTGATTTCTCAGGGTATTGGCCTTATGTAGGAGGTATTGTAACTATATGCTCTGATTTGTTGTTTACCAGCCATATCTAGTATAGATGTATGTTATGCCTACTTTCATCATTACTGGAGATAGAGAAAAAAAAAGAAAAGAAGAATTGAATGTCACTAACTTTATAATTTTATTCAGAACTTCAAGACAAACAAAATATATCATAACTTCAGAGTAGGTTAAGCATTTTCGAAAATAGTGTGTGAACTTGGACCAGATGGGCTCCTAGAGAGTAATGTTCTATAGGTCAGAGCCCTTTTGTGTTTTAACAATAGTTTAAAATGCAGTATGTACCTTTTTTTGATCAAGGCATAAAAATACTAATTTTTAAGATTGGGGGATGGGGAAGGAATGAATAGGGGCTCCAGAAGAAAAAAGGTGGGATATATCTAGGTCAGGCCTGCACAACCTGCAACAACCCCCAAGATGTTCTGAACTACAACTCCCACGATCTCCTGGCTATCTGTTTCATTAGAAAAACATGGGCGTTGGCTATCTGTTTTATTAAATGAATCATGGACGTTGTAGTTAAAAAAAACACACAAAAAAACACAAACATCTGGGGGGGGGGAGGGGGAGGGGTGCAGGTTCGGCAGGTAGATTATTTTTTATGCTGTTGGACATGTAGTGTACCGAGGTAGCTTGTTCCTCTCCAAGATTGTTTTTGATGTTGGTTGTAATGAAACTGGGTGAGTTGATACTAGCAATAGTGAAAAAGGGGTGAGATTTTATGAGATGAAACGATAACCAGTTTAATGTTTTTAACAAAGTGGAGTGTGAGATTAATGGGAAAAAAATATACGGAAATTGACCGATCAAGTGATTAGTTTGTAAACCAGTTATCTGCTCCTGCTTGCTTTTTGAAATATAATTCACATGAATTAACACAATTTCTTTTTATTAGATATAGCGGTAAGGATATCTGTGGTTGATGCAAAGCCGCTTCTAGACTTGAAGGAAATTGAAGATACTAAGGGCAATGGCAAAAATGAGGGCCCTTTTGTATCTCTGACTCTAGAGTCTGAAGATAAGCAAGTGCCTAAGAGTGAAGCTGCACAATACGAAGCTAATGTGGATTTCCATATTAGTCAGACACCTGAAGAAGACCAAGTGGAGTATATTGCGGAAGCCACTGAGAAAAGAGAGGAAAGCGATCCAACCACAGAGTCCATTTTCACCATTCCTGTTTATGAGCTGGATGCAGTTCTGGATATGGCTGAGCTTCCTGAGACCACTGACCTGAAGGAGGAAATTGTAGACCGTGATATTTCCCCAAACCAGACCTGTGAAATGGTGGACACTTCCCCAAAGATTGATGAGAACTTGTCAGTGATTGTTACAGATGAGCCCATAATTAATGAATTTAAACAACAACTTGAGCTGGAACCATTAGAAACTTGTTTCTCTGGCACACAGTGTAAGTTAAATGTTAATACTGAGAGGACTTTAAATCTAGAGGAGACTTCATTGTTAAAAGATGATTTATTGGAACAAGAGTGCATTACTGCCACGTGTAGCAGTGACCAATCCACAGAGTCTTGTGAACCGTCTTGTGGAATTCTAATGGTGCACGATGTTCTAAGTGATGTTGTAGAGAGCCAAGAAATATTGGAATGTAAAGAAACACATGTATGTGCTGAGCACAGCGAATCAGATCACGTAAGCCCAAACACAGACAATGAAAGTTCAGCTATGCAATTTTCTGGAGAGTTAGTGTGTGAAAATGAAGTGGTTCATTTAGATGAAGGGGTAACTGAAAGCCCAATGGAGAAGACTGAAAATCTACTTGTTGAATCTGCTACAGAAATCAGTACCAGTGACTCTTGTTCTGTACAAGTGGCCAGTGGGACAGTTGGTAAAGAGCTGGATGTTCTGTCTTGCACTGACCCCTTGACAGAAACATATGAGGAATGTAAAAAAACAGAGACAAACCTTGAAAGCAAACAGAAATCTGCTGCTAAACCAGTGAGATTCACAGTAGCCCCTGCATGGCAAAGATCACTCTCTGTTGCATCCCCGAAAGAGTTTGCCTTCCGGAATATTCTAAAATCTGGGTCATTTGATAGTGCAGAGGAGACCGTTATTACAATTCATAAGGATGAATCTAGGAAAACGGACAAGCTTACTGATATCCCCCCAAAAAGTGATGAGGAATCTTTGGTTCCCTTTGGTGTCCGGTTGAGAAGCACATCCACCCCTTTAAAATATAGTGAAGCACATTTTGGGGAATCTGTTAAGCCAAGTACAGTAGATACTCTACATTTGGATTTGAAGCAAAATACTCCAAAACCAACAAAGACAGCGCAGATTCGCTCAGATGCTACAAAGGAATCAAAACCTTTGCATACCAATGAAAATCGAACACCACTGAAACCAAAAGCAGACGATCCTTCTCTGAAAGAAATCATAGGTATTGACTTTTCCTGAGCCTTTTCGCTTAGTAATAAGAAACTGTTCAAATGCACTGTGCATTTTATTTTAAACATACATGAATTGATCTAACTCTGACTATATGATACTTGAATGATATTAATGAAAGTGGTCTGGGTCTGTTTAAGCCTGCAATGTAAAATGTTTACATTGAACGTTCACGGCCCTCTAGTGGCTGTCGGGAAGACGTCCGCTGGAGACGCTTCCTCTGCTATAACGGAGTTAAACTTTGTTATGGATCAAATGCTACCCTTAGAGAGTTGTATGAGCTAGCTTCAGCAACATTGATGGTGTCAGCCAAATATGCGGATCGGCAGCAAAGAGAGCAGCAGGGCGAGGGCCGAAAGGTAAGAAATACTCACCTTTCAAACCCTCACACTGTGATGGGGGACACCTAGATAGGTAGCAGGACACTATATAGTGTTATGAATACATGATTGTTTTCCTAACGCTATAATGTTCCTTTAAGAATAAGAAATTGTGTATATACAAACATAAATAGGAATTGCAAAAAAGAAGGGATGATTGAAATATTAAAGAAAGCTTATGTAAAAGTGTAATCTGGTCAAAAGTGTAAAAAAAAAAAAAAAAGGTTAATGGCAGATCACATATGAATAGGCATGACTTGAATTTAGATTTTGTCTCTTAAATAAATATCATATAATGTCTGTTTGCACACAGCCCTGTGGCTGTAGCAGAGCAATGTTTCGCATGCACAGTTTTGGCGGAACGGATTCAATGTTTTATTTATTTCAAAACACTCTGTACACAATAGGCTTTGCTATAATTAAAAACTGTGAGGCTACTTAAAGTGACCCTTTTAAAAGAGATCTGAAAAGGTCCCCATGTATTTCAGCTTGGATGACTCCATGTCCATTATTATTATTATTATTTTATTTTTTAATGCGGTTCAGGAGTAGGTATTCTTTCAAAGTTATAGGAGCAAATGTATCTTTATTTTTGTTTACATATCTGTGTGTAATAAATTACTGTGTCTTCTTTGCCATCGGCCTCCCATCTGTCCACCTGTTCTATCCATCTTCTCACTGCTACCGCATTCACTTTTTAAGGTCATACAGAGACCTGACTATCAAGGAATATCTAACCCCATCTGAATTTTCTTGAACAGCACCTAGCTGGATTTCAGTGGCAAAACAAAAAAGGAAAGGATTTCAGGAACATCCTCTTGCCAGAGAGGAGAACATTACAGCTGAAAACAACCAAGCCAAGGTATCTGCTTGCAATTTGTAAAGTAAACACATCTTAAGGAATTGCTGTTTTTTTTAATTACATTTTAATATATTTTATGGGACATTTTTTTGGGAGGTTACTCCCTCAACAAAAACAGGATGTGGTGGATTATATATTCTGGAATGACTTAATGTGAGAAATATTCATTCACAGAAACTCTCTACCGTACCTTCTGACAGCCACAACTATAGTAAAATCCAGCATTAACAGGTTTTTTAATAGGTTTTATGTCAAACTACATACAGCCTTGACTCCTCCACCAGTCAGAGTCTCAGTACATCGCTCGGAGAGTAATGGATTCCCCAGTCAGTGTCCATGTTGTGAAACAATATTGATATGTTTAGTTTTCTGGGCCAGAAGAGTAGGTTGAACCCTATAGCAGGGTTTATTGGAATGTTGGTCACATGTAGGTGGAGATCTTAGAAAGCCAGAAAAAGGTGTGTGTGTGTGTGTGTGTGTGTGTGTGTGTGTGTGTGTGTGTGTGTGTGTGTGTGTGTGTGTGTGTGTGTGTGTGTGTGTGTGTGTGTGTGTGTGTGTGTGTGTGTGTGTGTGTGTGTGTGTAGAAGAGAAAAAAATGATGTGAAGGCCATCTACACTGAGAAGGTTTATTGACGAAATGAGGAAAGATGAGTTCAGGCACATGGTGGCATAGAAAGAGAGGGGACGAGGCAGCAAAATATTGAACCTTGTGATATACCCATTGGAAAAGGGAGAATGGACGACCGTTAGTGACTAAGGATCAGTTACCTGGGATGATAATGATGATTTGGGTTTAGGGTTACCTGAGAAGACGGAGTGGTTAAAAAGCAAGGATGCAGTGTATTGAGACCATAGAGAAGATCAAAGTAAGAAATATGTTAGTTGGGGTCATAGGGTGGTAAGTTGACATAAAGATAATTTTGAGACCCTAGCAAACGATAAAAAGATAGTTGGATGGAAAAGCATAACAAAAGTCTATATATTTTTTAAATCTAATTATTTATATAAGATATGGTTAACCTACCTGGAAGTTACAAAAAAAGATAAACATGTTGCTTTTCCTCAGCTCACACCAAATTTCCATGCTGGAATATGAAAACCAGAGAGAACAAAGAGGGGTGGGAAGTGGGAGGGATGGGCATTTATATTTGTGTTTAATTGCCGTTGTTTTTACTTTAAGGGTGCTTTGGAAATTTCCCTAAAAATTAGCAACGATTCCAAAACACAAAGCGAAGAGATAAAGCCAAAGAAAGAACTTCAGTGCATTGACATTTATCCAGGTAAAATTGCAGTTCATTGGTGTCCATGCTTTTAATATAAATTCCTCAGAGGTTTGGTTTTTTGAGAGGGAGGGGGGGGGGGGGGGGGTTGGGGTGGGAAAGGGGAGCAGCCTACCTAGGAGCCATATTGTGAATTTTGGAAGGATCTAGCCTGCATATTTGGTGATCTCTTACCCATTCTTGTACCTTTTTGAGAAAGGAAAATTAAATTTATTTTTTAAAAGCATGCTTGAATTTTCTACTACTTAAAGTTTCAATAGTTTAAATTTCTGTAAATGTGTTACTAAGGAATTATCGTTTATTTTCAGCTGAATCTATAGATATCCGACCAGGACCAGAAAAATTTCCTGCCTCCCTTCAAAATCCAGATGAACCTCCATGGCTGTCTCTAGCCAAGAAGAAGGCAAAGGCATGGAGCGAGATGCCTCCTATCACGCAGTAGCATATATATATATATATATATATAATATGTGTGTGTTTTGTATGCACCCACGTGTGAACTTCGGTTTACTGTTGCCAACTCTCGCCAATTGTCAAGTGTTAAAATATTTCTTGGTTTTGGTACTTTTCGTTCTGGACGGTACACTCGCTTTCTGGCTTTGCAGAGTTCTAAGCAATTGGTCAGATGTCAATTTTCCACTTTTACATTGAACAAAAACTACTCTTATGTGAGTTATGTATTTTTTAAATGTTTCCTTTAGGAAACCTGCTATGTAAATGATTCCAGGTGATGCCTAAAGGAAAAATGCTATATTTTTTATATTTTCTGATTTAGGTGAAAATAAATAAATGTAAAAAAAAAAAGTGCAAGTTGAGAAAATTTACGATTTTGTGATTCTTATATAATTAATCTTTTGTTTCCTGGTGAATCATTCTGTTTTCAGTCCCTCTGATAGAATTAGTGATCTAAATGCATCTCACTGTGTCTCAAATCAGCCTAAATCAATAGTTTATAATAACCACTGTCTGAAAACAGGCGAGCTGTAAGTCATTTTAAAATGACAATTAAAGGGACGCTATAAGTATAATGAACTCATCTTATTGCAGTGGTTATGGTGCCTGGAGTCCCCTGGTATCATTCCCTGGTTAAATTTTTGTTGACCGTTCGAGGTTTGAAACTGCTTTTGAACTGACGGTCCCAAGGCACTCTTAGCTTGGTCCTGTCCGGAGGTATGGCCTGGGTGGAGACGCACTCTTCCGAAGCCATATTAACTCATACCAGCAATGGACATATGTGATAGACTGCGCCTGTGGCCATCCTGGGATCCTTATTCAGTATTAAACTATTGGAAATCGTTTTAACACGCAGTAGTGAGATGGTGCCATTAGACTCCATGCACCATAACCTCTTTATTGAGATGATGTGATTATGATGCTTAGATTGTCTCAACTGGACACCTTAGAAAATACGTATGGATTTCTCCTCGTAATTTCCTTCCATTCTAAACCAGCAAGTATTCATATTGGACAACAATTCTCTTGAATCTTCATTACTGAACAATAATGATACATTAAGACTTTGCAATGAATTAACCTGTAAATTTCAGCCGCCCTGTTTACCTAAAGTGTCAAAGTAGTATTGAAGAGCTAGGCAGCCACTATTAGAGCTCTAATCAACCACGTATAGCTATTGAATATATTCCATCCTGTTTAGAAATGCACTGCCACATTGTGACTCCAGTGTTCTTGAAGGTGACTTGTTTGGTTTTCTTCTCGTGGTTGGACCAGGAATTGTATTTTCCCATCTCCAATCAATGCTGCCAGATGTGTGCACTCTACACAATTATTTATGTTCACACCCACAGTTACAGAAACATAAGGAAATGTGTTTATTGACCTTATACAGGATTGCATGGTACACTTTTTTGTATTTTAGGCATAGTTTTTACTTCACACCTGTTGACATCCAGTGAGAGAAAATCCCATTTCTCTTAAAACACCATCATTATACTTTACAAATTGTGTGCTAGAGCAGGGGTTTCCAACCCAGTCCTCAAGTACCTCCTACCAGTCCCGGATTTAGGGATTACCCTGTTGTGTCTAAAGTGTTTTTTGTTTTTTCCCCAAAACACCTTCAACGCAATTGAGTAATCCTTAAATCCTGGACTGTTAGGGGGTACTTGAGGACTGGGTTGGGAACCACTGTGCTAGAGCATTTGTGCAACCCCATTGGGATTATTCATTAAAGTAAGAATTTTAGAGGCTTGACAATAGCACACTTTAAGCTAAAATTAATATAAGTAAATACAATTCCCCATCTCATCTATTCAAACTTAAAGGAACACAAAGGCTTTAGGAATACAAACCTGTATTCTTAACGGTATAGTGCCCTGATCCCTATTTAAAAGCCCAAATGGAACTTTATTTTCCAGCGCAGACACACACATGGTACGGATACCTGCTTCCCACTACGTCATCCTGAAGACATGACTTCCACAATTGTTGTCCAGTCCAATGCTCCTCCTAGAGGAGGTGGACAAGCATGCATCCAATCAAAAACTTCTCATCGGAAAGAATTGAATGTGGTGCTTTCCTATAAGCAGCAATTGGTCAAACGACGGAGTTTCACTTGGTGGTGGTTGTTGCCGGAAGCACCCCCAGTGGTTATCTGGAAGGTAGTCACTAGAGGTGGCTTTAACCCTACAAAATGACTTGTACTGTAGGGTCAAAATCACTTAATTGAACTGAAGTGTTCTGGCTACATTTAGTGGACCTAACTTGTCTGAAATTCCCCATTTAGTAAAAAAATTGTGAATTAAAAAGTTCCAGTGACACTTCATATTTAATGAACTATGAACTTTTTGACTAAAGATATTCCATATGCACATGTTCAGAAACAAAGCAGAGCAAACGATATGTACCAATATATGTCAAACATGGAACATGTTTATTTGAGAGGACTGCATTTCCCTATAGAAATGTAGGTTTTATGCATGTTTTGTATAAAAGTATCCTTCTGATTGTTTTATATACTTGTATTTTTGTAGTTCTCTTTTGCAAAATGGTTTTATTCCTCTGAATTGTTCCACCACAGTGTGTTTATTAAATGAGCAACTTTATTATTTATAATATTCATTTAAACTTTCATATTGCAATAAATTTTATACATAAAATCTTTAATGTGACTCTTTTTGAGTAAGCCTTATTTGATTCAACAGTTTATTTACAGTTTATAGGCAGGGATTGTACTGCCCAAGCGCTACCATCTGGAGCTGCTCTATAGCTCCTGGAAACCGTGTTTTTATACTCCTCACTAACTGTCAGAAGATACTACACTATATTGTTTTCTCTTAGTTCTTTTCTCTCCACATATCCACTGACCATCTCCTGGATTCGAGACTATCTACAAGGCACTTCTTCCTCATTTCTATACTGAACTGTACTTTTTACCAGAAGGAAGAGACTCTGGTTTGGGTTATTTTAGCTGCCTACGAATACTCTCATTAGCGCTAGAAATTCTCTATTTGTTTTAATGTACCTTAAATACCTGAAAATTGTTGCTGCCATTAATGTTTTAGATGCATGTGAAATATATCTGCAAGCTGAACATTGCCCACATTGGAATTTGTCAATGGGTTTCCTCAGCCACAATTTAGAAGTGTTTGTCTGCTGGTGGTAAATACATGGGTGCTAAGAGATCTTTCATACCCCTCCTAGCTGTGACTGTTGGATGAGGACTCGGAACCTCCTTTAGATGTACATCAGAAGTCCTAATTGACCAGTACTTCCTACTTGCTTGGAAGCTTTGCATTATGGTGTGGGTAACCCATGGGAGAGCTTGACATTCCCCTCCCTACAGGTGTGTTTATGGGATGGCGTCTTGATTAATAGGAACTGGCTGGTGGATCTGCCTTCAGAGGCATTTATTATGCTGCTGGTGCTCCGCCTGATATTTTTAAACCTTTGCCCCTCTAATTTAAGACGGTCCTCTTCTCGTGGTAGTTTTTCTTCTTTTTTATATACTTTCCTACTTTACTGTGTTGATTCCCTTTATGTATGTAAATTTTTCTATCATATCCCCCCATCTCGTCTTTCCTTCAAGCTGTACATGTTAAGATCATTTAACTTTTCCTTGTAAGTTTTATCCTATAATCCATGAATCAGTTTAGTAACCCTTCTCCAAAGTATCAATATTCTTCTGGAGATACGGTCTCCAGTACTGCGTACAATACTCCAAGTGAGGTCTCACCAGGGTTCTGTACAATGGCCTGAGTACTTCCCTCTTTCTACTGTGAATGCCTCTCCCTATTCAACCGAGCATTCTGCTAGCATTTTCTGCTGCTCTATTACATTGTCTGCCTACCTTTTTAAGTCATCTGAAATAATTACCCCTAAATCCCTTTCCGCAGATGTTGAGATTAGGACTTTATCAAATATTCTATACTCTTATACTCTGCCCTTGGGTTTTTACGTCCAAGATGCATCATCTTGCACTTATTCAGATTAAATGTCAGCTGCCACAGCTCTGACCATCTTTCTATTTTACCTAAATCATTTGCCTTATCCCTCCTGAAACATCAACCCTGCTACATATCTTGGAATCAACAGCAAAAAGACATACCTTGCCATCCTGACCTTCTGCAACATCCCTAATAAAAATATTAAAGAGAATGGGTCCAAGTACAGATCCCTGATGTACCCCACTAGTGGTAAGACCATGCTTTGAATATACTCCATTGCCTGTCACTCAGCCACTGCCTTACTCATTAAACAATATTGGAACCCAAACTTAAAAATTGCAGTTTGATAAGCCTTCTATATGCAACAGTGTCAAAAGCCTTACTAGTATCTAGGTAAGCGATGTCTACTGCACCACCCTGATCTATTTATTTTAGTTACCCAATCAATAAGATTAGTTTGGCATGATCTCCCTGAAGTAAAACCCATGTTGTCTCTGATCTTGAAATCCATGTGTTTTTTACATGTTCAACAAACTGATCCTTTAACATGGTTTCCATTACTTTCCCCACTACTGAAGTAAGGCTTACTGGCCTATAGTTGCCCGACTCCTCCCTACTACCTTTCTTGTCCGACTCCTCCCTACTACCATTCGCTAACATCCAATCTTCTGGGACTACTCCTGTTATCAATGATTGGTTACATAAATCTTTTAATGGTTTTGCTAGTCCACCACTAAGCTATTTTAACAACTTTGGGTGTATTCCATCAGGTCCCATTGACTTATTTGTCTTTACTTTTGACAGTTGAAATAGAACCTCTTCTTCTGTAAAGTCACATGCAACAAATGACTCATTTGTCCTTTTTCCTAACTGAGGCCCCTTTTCTTTATTTTCATCTGTAAATACTGAACAAAAATATTAATTGAGACAGTCAGCTAGACCTTTATCCTCTTCTACATACCTTCCTTCTTTTTTTTTTTTTTTTTAATTTATTTTAGTTGTGCAGGGAAAGTTACAAACAGCACACACTGCCATAACAGCTAGGGCATGCAAATCTTCAGACATAGAATTACATAGGTTATGCATTAGAAATCATAGCACATTTTTGTAAATTGTTGTCGCTTAACATAAAGTTGCATCCATTTTTGGTATTTCTGAGGGCTAGGGAAACATACAGTATTATCGGCTATGCATAAAAGAAAAGCCACTTATAGGTTACTTATAGGTTAATTAACGTTTTCAATGCCCCCAGAGTGGATGGAGTCTGCGCCTTTTTCCAAGAAACATTAAACTAAAGGCCAACATCAGAATATAAAGGGCATGCTAAACTGAGTGTACATACAAATTAAGGTGTCACGCTTAGAGAAGTGGGTAACATGCAAACACTTTTAACTGTCGCTGAGGAGTGCTAAGTATCACCCCCTCGCCCCCCAATTACTTGTTCAGTCCAGGGTTATACACTAAATTTGTGTGGCAATGAGACTTGCTTTCAAAGAGTTCTCTCGTATATCTCCATAGTCTCTGCTTGCTTTGGACTCAGTCTCTTTCAGGGTCGCGCGGTGGGCACCGTGCGGCAGATCTTGAGTAGTATAGCTCCCGGCAGGGTACCTCATGGATCGCTGTGTCGGGGTGATGATCAGTTGCAGTTCAGGGTCCTGCGGTTTGTTCTGTGTGGCTGGTGTTTGCCTGTGTAGTTTCCTTCCCCGCTGCCTGTCGCGGTTTTATCCCCATCCCTGTCTCAGCTTCGGGGCCTGTGTGGTTTGTTTAAAGGCAGGGGTGCCTGTGGGTGGGTGGCTGCAGTAGTGGACTGTGCTGCAGATGCCTTCAGCCCCTCCTGGTTGTTGCCACTCCGGGTAGGCAGGTAGTTGCTGGTTTCAGTGCCCACACACGCGGCCGCCGCCATCTTAGTTTCGATGTTTCCATCGCGGGTCGGGGGCGCCCTTACTGCGGCACCTTGGGTGCTGTGTGGTGGTCGGGGCTCGAGGGTGAGGACCGGGATCACCCCCCCGGTCCATAGGGGGGGGAACGGAGCCGGTTCCTCACGGGTCTGGCTCTTGGCGGAGCATCGGTAGGCAGGATAGCTGGGCAGCGGCCGTCTTCCCCGCTCACCGCTGGAGTAGGCCTCGGTGTGCCAGTGAGGATTCTTCCTCCAGGGGACTAAAACCCTTTGGGTCAGCCTCGCCCTGGTTCTGGTGCTCTCCACCCGGTAAGGGCCGCCGTCCCTGAACAGTTTTTATGTTGTAAATCTTAATTTTGCAGCTTAATTAGACTGCATTTGCTGGAGCTGGTCTTGCGAGCGACCATCCAGCTCGGCGGTCCGGCCCCGCCCCTTCTTTTATTTTTAATCTAACTAGTCCTGGTTTTACTTTCCTTTTCTCATTTATGTATCTTAAAACTGTTGTGTACCTTTTTATTTTATTTTATTTCTGACTGTGCAATTTTCTCTTCTATGTGTGATTTGGGAGCTATCATAACTTGCTTAACCTCTTTCTGCCTAATCTTTTAGATCTGTTTATCTTCCTCACTCTGGGTTTGTTTTATAATTACTAAATGCTAACTTTTAGTTTTTTACTATTTTGGCCACATCTGTGGAGTATCACAGGGGTTTCTTTAATTTTTAGTTTGTTACTAACAAGCCTAATGCAATTGTATGTTGCCTTCAGTAGAGCAACTTTTAAATAATCCCATTTCTCTTGGACTCCATTTAAACTGCTTCAGTCTGATGACTCCTTTACACATATTTTAATTTAAAAAAAGTCTGTTTTTCTAAAGTCTAAAACTTTTTTGTTTTTGTCTGGTGTGACTCAGTCACTGTTCTTATATTAAACCACACTGACTGGTGATCGCTGGATTCTAAACTTGCACCTACAGTAATATCTGATACCAAATCTCCATTTGTTAACAATAAATCTAGTATGGTCTCCTTACTAGTTGGCTCTTCAATGACTTGTTTTAGAGATAATCCCAGTAGGGAGTTTAGAATATGAGTGCTCCTGGCACAAGCAGCTATTTTGATTTTCCAGTTCACATCAGGAAGATTAGTCACCCATGATGATAACTTCCCCCTTTATTGTCATTTAGTTATTTCCTCAACTAGTAGATTATCTTACTCTTCTATTTGTCCTTGGGGCCTATAAATCACACATACACGAGTTACTGTGTGATTACCAAGTTCACACATTTAGTAACTTATTACTGCTGTTGCACTCTGATTTACAACTCTCATTTAAACTCTTTTTTTTTTTTTTTTTATGAATTATAGTTCACCTTTTAGAACCTCTTTTTGGGAAAACATTAACAGGTTAAGTGGGCACACATTTAGTTCATATAACCCAGAATCCTGTTTGTGGAAATTAGTCTGTTTTCCCTAAGATGCTAGTTCGGGTGTGTGATGTTAGGCTCCATGTTTTGTATAGTTTTCTGAGCCTTTTTGGCACAGTGGTTTGCTTCTGGAATTTATTCTGGCACATTTTTATGTTTTTGTCGCCTAGTGTGTTGTGTTTTACAAATATACCTTGTCTCAATAAAGAATCCAGTATTTATTTATCCTTTTGTTTTTTGCTTCTGGTTTTAGATTCATGAGTTACCCCATTACATCAGGATTGAGGCATTGATTACCTTCTCCCTGCACTTTGTTGTCCTTTCTTAATTCCGAATAAAACGACCTTAGATCCTGACACTATACAACTATAAAAAAATACAATCTTTTTTTTTTTTTGGGGTGTCCAACATTTATTTGTAATAAATTAAAGAGAATATCAATTCTTAAAATGTGTAAGTTGTCTCTCATAACATCTTAATTTCACTAAAATAAACCTTTTAGTCAGGAAAACTGCATGATTTGCCATTAGCAATCTTCTCTCTGCTAGCCACAGTTAGAGAAGCTAGATTTTCATTCACGTCAATCTGAGGGGCAAGTTATTTCTTCAAATCATTAACAAGCTGTTACTGTGAGCAATTACACAAAATACCAGTCAATGTATAGAAACTGGCATGGAGTGATTTATTATCCATTTTAATTTTCAAACTATCAAACTGTATACTCTTTTCAGAAAAATCACTAGTTAATTCGAAATAACCATAGACATCAACAATGTATTAGTTTGAATAGTAAATGTTCTTCAAATATGTTCTATGGTAGTGTGCCTTACCTCTCAAGTATGCCTCTATATGACCAGTATCCATTACCCCTCATTTCAAGCAGCTCAGAGGTTCTTATTTGTGAGTGTGCCATAAAAAAAAAAGCTGCTAATGTTATTATCCATGGTAAATCTGCTTTAAATGTGTAAATAGAATGTTCTTATCCTATTCAAAATGACTCAGACAGATAGTATGGTACCTGCAATAATTTGGAATTGAACACCACACATGCTAGCCATGCTAATAGACTCACATATAAACAAGAGTATTATTGTTTAGACATCAGGAAAAGTTCAGTTGTTTTACGCATTATCACTTTTTTTAAATTTATTTTTTAATTTGGTTAATATCAACGTGTACATTTATGCAGTATATGCGATATGTAGTATAAACAATTATGCAACATATTCAGTAGTACAATATATTAGTAGAGCGGTAATTTAGTTATGCATTATATTGGTAGCGCCATCCATGTAGCATTGCAGTATGTCTAGCGACGTAACTTAGGCAGTGCTGCTGTCTATATAGATATGTAATATATTTAGCAATGCAATAATACAATAATATTAAGTAATGCGATATCTTTGAGGGTGCAGTATGTGTAGCAATGCAACATGTGTAGTAATGCTCTGTTTAGTTATGCAGTATATTTAGTATTGTTATTTGCTAGCAATGCAGTATATTTAAGTAGGTCCATTTGCTATGCATTTAGGTAGTCCCTGTGGATTATACCGGTGTGCCAGCACCCGGGTCTCTTTTGTGATTGTCAATTAGGAGTGTCTGCTAGATACTTAGTGGTGCACCAGATGGGCGTCGTATCCGCCTCTGTGTTTTCTTTCAGGGTCGGTGACCGATCCTTGGTAGGTCAGCAGGTCAGGCCTGTTCACCAAGTGGCGTCTCTGTTAGCGACCGTTTTCGTTCGGTCTTTCTTCTCTGATGTGGGTCGTGGTTCTGGTTCTATGGTTCTGTGTGCTTGGGTCAGTCTCTTCACTTTGAAGCTGGCTGGCTTGCTCTGTGTATGGTCGTTCTCATTGGGACCCTCTGTTGTTTTGGGTCTCTTGGTGGGTGAGGAGGCTCCCCGTGTTGGGGGCATCCCCATCTTTTGCAGAAAGGGCTCCGGGTCGTCGTCTGATGTCAGGATCATACTTTCTCCCTCTCTTTCAGTTAGGAGGGAACCCTCCACCCCTCAGCGGTATCTTTTTCCTGAGTCTCTCATTTTCTTGGCTATAGGTGCTAACCTTCTCTTCTCTGTGAGAACTGTAAATGGTATGTCAGGGAATATTGCCACCCTGTGTCCTTCATTGTTAATTACCCCCATTTCTCTGGAGCATGCCATTATAGCTGACCATATAGTTATGTCCAGCATCATTATGATGACGTCCCTGGGTGCTCTGCTTGGGGCTGCCGCCGATTTCCGCACCCGGAATGCCGAGGAGAACCGCTGCCTTTCTACATCACCCTCACTCCCATGCTTGCTACCAGCTTGTGGGAATAGGGCAGGAGCTGCTCATCAGTCACTGATTCAGGGATCCCCCTAAAGCAGAGGTTTTTCCGCTGGTGCCTTGCTTCTATTGTGGTCACTGAGCGTTTCAGTTGCTGCACTTGAGAGGTGAGTTGTTTTAGGTGTGTGTCTCTGATCTTGAGGTTGTTTTCTCTAGCTGACTCACAGTTTTCCAGTGCTTGGACTTTTGAAGAGACTTGCCTGCGAGAGTACTCTAATTGCTTGGTTTGCAAGACCACCTATTTCTTTAAGCCGTGATTTATGCCATACTCTATTCAATATGCCAAGCCATTCTATGTCATCTGGATTGCCATGTTCCATACTGCATCCTATAAACCCATCTCTCCCTTAATCATTTCATCCCACAAGCTACTACGCCATTGTTTGTGTTTCTTTTTTATCTTATGACTATTTATTTAGCTTTTTGTGGGGCTGAATTTTTTTTATTTTTTTTTTTAAGAAAAAGTAGACTTTTTAAAGTAAGTATGGTTTCCCCCCACAGATATTTAATGGCCCCCCTTCATAACTACTGGGATAAGTGGGATAACTAAAAATGTTTTATTAGGTGTGTGGCTAGGTGCTTAGGTACCCATAACCACAGGGAGGTAGCGTGAGAATGGTATGCCTACCCTCCATATTGTCATTAATCCTCCCCTCCCCCCATCCATGGATGAACAGAGGTATGTCCAATCCCCGTCTTTATTATTAAATAGCGACCACCCATGGATGGGAGCTCGAGGGGACAGTGGGATGTTTTATTAGCCCTCAAATTAAATTCAAAGGTAATTTCAAATTTAAGGCTAAAATATATGAACAGAAAGCATAGCTGACAGATATTTTTTTTTCCAGTTCAGCTACTCTGACTTTAATATAAACTTTATTAGTTCTATCAACTGGCAAAAAAACACAGGCAGCAGCACTAACAGATCACACTGCAGTACTCATATCGACCACTAGAGGGCATCAGAATCTTCTTAATCTAGGCATTTTCTGCTTTTCAGTTTGTAGATGGCATCAGCAGATTCCATACTTTCTGATATTCTAAGAAGAAAAAAAAAATGTCATGATTACTCCATATCATGTTTTTGTAGAGGAGAGAGATAACAAATATTAAATAAATACCCAGTATTGTAGTGTGAATTTTTGGTGAAAGTGCAGGCTGGGTTATTAAGAGGTGTTTACTTCGTGTTGCTGGCAATAGGTTGAGTCTAGTTCCTAACCAGTAGAAGGACCCTGTCCTTTCTGAGGATAGGAAATACCTTGCTCAGTGTGAGTTCGCTAGTTCCTAAAATAAAATTCACATAAACACACTGAACTGTTAATGCTGAGATTTTTTACCGCAGTGTTATTATATACCTATATTTATTGTTTAGTTTATGGGTACTGGTCTGTTTAGTTTTTTACTTCAACATTTTTTCATTTGTCGTGGACTCATGGAGGGTGATTTTGTCCAGGGGGCGGTAGCGGCAAGTGTCAGAAAAATTGAGACAAGGTGCATTGTCTGTTATATTTATAAAATCCATTGCACTGGGTTTATACATCACACAGCACATTTGGCTTCTGAAATTGAGACTCTGCCACGCACAGTTTGGTGGAGATTATTAGGGAAATTTTAGGTGCTAATAAACGGGAATCACTGTTGCAAATAGCACCAGAGCAACATGGAAGTTCAGAAACCGCACAAGTAGCGCAAACTCTCTACTTCTGTCATGACTTCATGTTAGAAATTGGAGCACACTAAGATTGTGCCACTATTGGGCGCAATTTCTTTCAACGCCACCTGTAAAAATCCCGACACCGTGCCCTTTAACTTTACACCTGTGTGGTCTGTAATCAACCTTATGGTCTTTCTAACTATTTACTTACAACCAATCTTCATCTGAGCTGCAGAAACTCCAGGCTGTCTGTAGAAATTTTGTAGAACGTTTGTAAAACATGGCACTACCTCCTACTCAAGTATTAACTTTTTCCTGGTCAACCATATGCTTTACAGATTAAATAAGTTTTTACATTGAAAAAAAACAACAACAACAAAAATGTTTGCAATGGTTTACTGTTTATAGGCTGGTGTAGGCCATTTTGTTGCTTATTTTGCAAGGGCTGTGGTAGCTTGTTGTCAGTTGGCTGTAGTGACTTGTGTGTTTTTTTTTTAGTTTGTTTTTTTTATGGGCATTTTCATACACTTTGGTAAGGTAAATATACTCCTCCATCATTCTACTCTCCTGTGGGGATAGAGCCGGGTAATAGGTTTATGGAACAGTCATATGGTCTGTAAGGAGGTAAAATATTAGACTGGATTTTTCTGAATACCTCCTTAACCTCCTGGTGTTGTATGGGAACTTTGGGGGTTTGAGGTGTAGTAGTGGGTAATTTAATGGTGCCCACTCTCTTGGAAATGTGTAACATACACTTCTCATTACAATCCTTGCTTCATTCCAATAATTTCCCATTAGCCCAGTCGATATGAGGATTGTGCTTACTAAGCCAAGGAAAGCCTAATATGATAGGGCACGAAGGAGATGCAATAATTTGGAATGTCATGTCTTTCTTATGTAAGGCATGTTAATGTGCAAGGTTTCATGGGTAATTAAGGGTTGAGAGAGTGGTCTCCCATCAATGGCTTCAACAGCCAGGGGTGATAGTCTCTCCTTGATAGGTATAGCATTTCCTTTTACAAAATGAACATCAATGAAATTTCCAGCTGCACCTGAGTCCATCAGGGCTTTGCATGAAAAGTTCCTTTTGTCAACTATAATCGTAATATCAAGGAGAAACCTATTTTTGTTATTCTCAGAGGACGTATCCATTACACCTAAGACCTGTCCCCTTAAAGTCCTTAGGTGCGGTAGTTTTCCGGACGTATGGGGCAACCACTCCTCATATGTCCTCTTCTACCACAGTATAGACATAGGCCTTCTTTTCTCCTATATTGTCTTTCTGCCTCTGACAGTCTAGTGACCCCCAACTGTATGGGTTCAGACTGTACCGGAAGGTCAGGAGAAACTGAGTGCTAAAGGCATAGTCATACGTCTGGTCTTGTTTCTAGTAGCTTCTCTGGTTCTCAATTTATAATTTGCATGAGAAATGTGATAAATTCATTAAGTTTCTTGGGTAGGTCTTTGGCTGCAATCTTATCCAACATAGTTTCAGATAATCCCTTCTTAAATGCAGAGAATAATCCACTGTTTATCCAGTCTTCCTCGGAAGCCAAGGTGCGAAATTCTATGGCATACTCCAAGATAGACCGCTTCCCTTGGCTGATATGCATTAGGGCAGTGGAGGCGTCATCCTCCCTGCCTAATGGTTTAAACGTAAGTTTAAATTCCACAAGGAATTCCTGGTAATTGTGTGCAATGCTCCCATGACGGATTGGCGCAAGCTAAAGCTTTACCTTTAAGTTGGTTCATCAGGTAACCAATTTTAGCTCTGTCTGTATGAAAAGATCCCGGTGAGGCCTCAAAATTATATTTAATTTGGTTAAGGAATCCCCGTCATTCTTGAATATTACCATTGAAATGCAGGGGAGGAGATAGGGAGATAGTAGGTGCTTTATGTACTATAGGTGAGGGTACCTTAGGCGGAGGAGATACAGTCGGACAAGCCGCAGGTTGCAGATGCGCTGTTCGAGTAAGAAGCGTACTGAAGGCCTGGGCAAATTGATCCATGCAGTGATCATTCTCCACTAGCTTTCTTTCCCAAGCAGCTATGTGCTGACACAATTCTACAGGATCTATGGCCATGTCGTAATGTCAGGATTACTACTTGATTCAGCACGTAGGATTGTGGCACACAGAGAACCAATAGGTAACGTATTAGCGGGCCTTAGAATGGCCGGACTGACGCACCAAAGAATAGTCAGGATACTTGCTGAGGTCAGGGTATACAGAAAGGGACAACAATCAAGGAAAGCCAGAAGTTAGGGATACCAGAATACAGGGAAACACGCAATAAAGAGAGAGTACAAAAAAAAAATCTGTGTATTATGAAACGACTAATAGTTGGCAGCAAAAAAAAACCCAAAACATTTCAAATATAATATTAAATTCTAGATTCTTTAATATCTAAGATGATTTTATCTTATTTTAGATTCTTGAATATCTGAGATGATTTACAAAGTGGCAATAGTGCTCTAGCCTCTTATTTACTCTTGCTCGTGTGCATTATCATTATTATTATGTTATTATTTATATAGCGCCATCAAATTCCACAGCGCTTTACAATGGGTGGACGAACAGACATGTAGTTGTAACCAGACAAGTTGGACACACAGGAACAGAGGGGCTGAGGGCCCTGCTCAATGAGCTTACATGCTAGAGTGAGTGGGGTAAAGTGACACAAAAAGGTAAGGAGGGAAATATATTCCACAAGTGCCTGTAGTTTTTTTGGCCAGTGAATTAGGTGAAAGAATGTTACATTGTTAGTAAACATTAGCCCAGTAGGTGTCAGTGTTACCTTGTATTCTAGTGTTAAATCAATTCTCGATTGAATAGAAATGAAATATTACAAGCTACATTTTGTCAGATATAAACCATAATGAAAGAAGTTTGAAGCACAAACTTTGACATTAGGAATGAAAATAACATTGAATGAAATTGCTCAATACATCTAATATAATGTATCATGGCAGAGAATGCCTGCTTTATTGCAATAATAATATTAGATCAGACTAACAGTTACTCAGACACAGCAGCTTTTACCCAGCTGTTATACAATGTATCCCCAATACAAGCAGCCCAGTAGCAATCCTAGCTGCACTCAGTCAGTGATCCTGCCCTGAGCAGGCAGCTCACAGCATTGCTCTCATTATCACTTCCGCATGTGATGCTCCACGTGATCTCTCCAGTCACGTGACGGCGGTGTCAGCTGCCGGATGGGACCTCTCTGCTACCAAAATGGCAACGGTACGGACTCTCCATCCCCTCCCAACATCCTCCTCCCTGAGCAATGACCGGAGCACCTACCTGGGAGCCCGGATCCCGCACGAGGTGGAGGTCATGGCAAAATGTCTGAAGGACCTGGATAAAGATGTGTTTAGAAAAATCCTGAAAGGTGAGTGAAGAGCCCACACTGCAAATACTGCAACCACCAGTCCACACACTGCATACACTGCATGATCCAACCCCCACACTGCATACACTGCAAGAACCAGAGCCCACACTGCATATACTGCATGATCCACCCCCACACTGCATATACTGCATGATCCACCCCCACACTGCATATACTGCAAGAACCAGAGCCCACACTGCATACACTGCATGATCCACCCCCACACTGCATATACTGCAATAACCAGAGCCCACACTGCATATACTGCAAACACCAGTCCATACACTGCATGATCCACCCCCCACACTGCATATACTGCAAGAACCAGAGCCCACACTGCAAATACTGCAACCACCAGTCCACACTGCATACACTGCATGATCCAACCCCCACACTGCATGATCCACCCCCACACTGCATAAACTGCAAGAACCAGAGCCCACACTGCATGATCCACCCCCACACTGCATATACTGCAAGAACCAGAGCCCACACTGCATATACTGCAAGAACCAGAGCCCACACTGCATATACTGCAAGAACCAGAGCCCACACTGCATATACTGCATGATCCAAACCCCACACTGCATATACTGCAATAACCAGAGCCCACACTGCATATACTGCAAACACCAGTCCATACACTGCATGATCCACCCCCCACACTGCATATACTGCAAGAACCAGAGCCCACACTGCATATACTGCAAACACCAGTCCACACACTGCATACACTGCATGATCCAACCCCCACACTGCATATACTGCAAGAACCAGAGCCCACACTGCATATACTGCATGATCCACCCCCCACACTGCATACACTGCATGATACAACCCCCACACTGCATATACTGCAAGAACCAGAGCCCACACTGCATATACTGCATGATCCAACCCCTACACGGCATATACTGCAAGAACCAGAGCCCACACTGCATGTACTGCATGATCCAACCCCCACACTGCATATACTGCAAGAACCAGAGCCTATACCGCATGATCCAACCCCCACACTGCATATACTGCAAGAACCAGAGCCCACACTGCATGTACTGCATGATCCAACCCCCGCACTGCATATACTGCAAGGACCAGAGCCCACACTGCATATACTGCAAACACCAGTCCACACAAAGCAAGGACCAGAGCCCACACTGCATATACTGCATGATCCAACCCCTACATTGCATATACTGCATGATCCAAAGCCCCACACTGCATATACTGCATGATCCAAAGCCCCACACTGCATATACTGCATGATCCAAAGCCCCACACTGCATATACTGCATGATCCAACCCCTACACTGCATATACTGCAAGGACCAAACCCCACACTGCAAACACCAGTCCACACACTGCATACACTGCATGATCCACCCCCTATACTGCAAGGACCAGAGCCCACACTGCCTATACTGCATGATCCAACCTCCACACTGCCTATACTGCAAGGACCAAACCCCACACTGCCTGTACTGCAAGACCCAGAGCCCACACTGCCTGTACTGCAAGACCCAGAGCCCACACTGCCTGTACTGCAAGACCCAGAGCCCACACTGCCTGTACTGCAAGACCCAGAGCCCACACTGCCTGTACTGCAAGACCCAGAGCCCACACTGCCTGTACTGCAAGACCCAGAGCCCACACTGCCTGTACTGCAAGACCCAGAGCCCACACTGCCTGTACTGCAAGACCCAGAGCCCACACTGCCTGTACTGCAAGACCCAGAGCCCACACTGCCTGTACTGCAAGACCCAGAGCCCACACTGCCTGTACTGCAAGAACCAAACCCCACACTGCATATACTTCAAGGACCAAACCCCACACAGCCTGTACTGCAAACACCAGTCCACACACTGCATACACTGCATGATCCACCCCCTATACTGCATGATCCAACCTCCACACTGCCTATACTGCATGATCCAACCTCCACACTGCCTATACTGCAAGGATCAGAGCCCACACTGCCTATACTGCAAGGATCAGAGCTCACACTGCCTGTACTGCAAGACCCAGAGCCCACACTGCCTGTACTACAAGAACCAAACCCCACACTGCATATACTTCAAGGACCAGAGCCCACACTGCCTGTGCTGCAAGGACCAGAGCCCACACTGCCTGTGCTGCAAGGACCAGAGCCCACACTGCCTGTGCTGCAAGGACCAGAGCCCACACTGCCTGTGCTGCAAGGACCAGAGCCCACACTGCCTGTGCTGCAAGGACCAGAGCCCACACTGCCTGTGCTGCAAGGACCAGAGCCCACACTGCCTGTGCTGCAAGGACCAGAGCCCACACTGCCTGTGCTGCAAGGACCAGAGCCCACACTGCCTGTGCTGCAAGGACCAGAGCCCACACTGCCTGTGCTGCAAGGACCAGAGCCCACACTGCCTGTGCTGCAAGGACCAGAGCCCACACTGCCTGTGCTGCAAGGACCAGAGCCCACACTGCCTGTGCTGCAAGGACCAGAGCCCACACTGCCTGTGCTGCAAGGACCAGAGCCCACACTGCCTGTGCTGCAAGGACCAGAGCCCACACTGCCTGTGCTGCAAGGACCAGAGCCCACACTGCCTGTGCTGCAAGGACCAGAGCCCACACTGCCTGTGCTGCAAGGACCAGAGCCCACACTGCCTGTGCTGCAAGGACCAGAGCCCACACTGCCTGTGCTGCAAGGACCAGAGCCCACACTGCCTGTGCTGCAAGGACCAGAGCCCACACTGCCTGTGCTGCAAGGACCAGAGCCCACACTGCCTGTGCTGCAAGGACCAGAGCCCACACTGCCTGTGCTGCAAGGACCAGAGCCCACACTGCCTGTGCTGCAAGGACCAGAGCCCACACTGCCTGTGCTGCAAGGACCAGAGCCCACACTGCCTGTGCTGCAAGGACCAGAGCCCACACTGCCTGTGCTGCAAGGACCAGAGCCCACACTGCCTGTGCTGCAAGGACCAGAGCCCACACTGCCTGTGCTGCAAGGACCAGAGCCCACACTGCCTGTGCTGCAAGGACCAGAGCCCACACTGCCTGTGCTGCAAGGACCAGAGCCCACACTGCCTGTCCTGCAAGGACCAGAGCCCACACTGCCTGTGCTGCAAGGACCAGAGCCCACACTGCCTGTGCTGCAAGGACCAGAGCCCACACTGCCTGTACTGCAACCAGCAGTCCGCACACTTCATGCACTGCAAGAACCAAACCCCACACTGCATGCACTGCAACCACCAGTCCCGCACACTTCATGCACTGCAAGAACCAAACCCCACACTGCATGCACTGCAACCACCAGTCCGCACACTGCAAATAGTGCGTGGACCAGTCCGCACACTGCATATAGTGCATGGACCAGACCCTATAGGACTAAGCCCTATACCCTAATACACCCCTTACCATCCACTTGAGCCCCTAACCTCCCCTACTAAAGCACCTAACCCATCCTTCTGAAACCCCTTACTACACCCCTAAACCCCCACTACAGCTCATTACTCCCTACTACATTCCTTAACCTGTCCTACTAAAGCCTCTTACTACACCCCTAAACCCCCACTACAGCCCATTACTCCCTACTAAAGCTCATTACTCCCTACTACAGCCCCTAACCTCCCCTACAAAAGCCTCTTACTCCTTACTACAACCCTAACCCCCACTACAGCCCCTAACACACGCGCTAAAGCCCCTTACTCCTTCCTAAACCCCTACTAAAGCCCCTTACTCCTTACTACAGGCCCTAATCTCTTCAACTAAAGCGCTTTACTCCTTACTACAGGCCCTAACCTCCTCTACTAAAGCTCCTTACTAATGGCCCTTACCACCTCTACTAAAGCGCCTTACTCCTTACTACACCCCTAAACCTTCACTACAGTCCCTAACCCCCTACTAATACTCTTTACTACAGGCCCTAACCTCCCATACTAAAGCCCTTTACTCCTTACTACAGCCCTTAACCTTGTCTACTAAAGCCCCTTACTTCTTACTACAGCCCCTAGCCTCACTTACTACAGCCCCTAGCCTCATTTACTGCAGCCCCTAGCCTCCCTCGCTGCAGCCCCTAGCCTCCCTCGCTGCAGCCCCTAGCCTCCCTCGCTGCAGCCCCTAGCCTCCCTCGCTGCAGCCCCTAGCCTCCCTCGCTGCAGCCCCTAGCCTCCCTCGCTGCAGCCCCTAGCCTCCCTCGCTGCAGCCCCTAGCCTCCCTCGCTGCAGCCCCTAGCCTCCCTCGCTGCAGCCCCTAGCCTCCCTCGCTGCAGCCCCTAGCCCCTTACTCCAGCCCCTAGCCCCTTACTCCAGCCCCTAACACCCCTACTAAAGCTCCCTACTTTTTACTACAGCCCCTAACCCCCCTAATGCCGTCCCTATGCCTTACAGCCCTAAGCCCCCTACTACAGCCCTTTTAACTAAACAGCAGCTCCTACTACAGCCTCTTATCCCCACTGCTGCTTCTACCCCCGACGGCAGGCTCTACACCTCATTAGTCCCTACCCTCCAAATGTAGCTTCTATCCCCTCTACAGTCCCTACCTTCCAAATGTAGCTTCTATCCCCCACTACAGTCCCTTACCCCCTAATGCAGCTCCTGTCCCCCCACTACAGTCCCATTCCTCCACTACAGCCCCTAACACCCATACCACAGTTCCTTACTCCTCACCACAGCCCCTACCCCACACTACAGTCCCTATCCCCTATATGCAGCCCATATCCCCCACACTACAGCCCTATTCATCCCAACTTTAGCCCATATCACCCCACTACCGCCTCTAACTCCCCTACTACAGCCCCTATTTCCTTACTAGAGTCACTACCCCCCTACTACAGCCTCGGGCAACTATAGGCCAGTAAGCCTTACTTCAGTAGTGGGTAAAGTAATGGAAACCATGTCAAAGGATAGGATTGTTGAACATCTAAAATCACATGGATTTCAAGATCAGAGACAACATGGGTTTACTTCAGGGAAATCATGCCAAACTAATCTTATTGATTTTTTTGATTGGGTAACTAAAATAATAGATCAGGGTGGTGCAGTAGACATTGCTTACCTAGATTTCAGTAAGGCTTTTGACACTCTTCCACATAGAAGGATCGTCAATAAACTGCAATCTTTAAGTTTGGATTCCAATATCGCTGAATGGGTAAGGCAGTGGCTGAGTGACAGGCAACAGAGGGTTATAGTCAATAGAATATATTCGAGGCATTGTCACCAGTGGGGTACCTCAGGGATCTGTACTTGGACCCATTCTCTTTAATATTTCTATTAGTGATATTGCAGAAGGTCTTGATGGTAAGGTATGTCTTTTTGCAGATGATACTAAGATATGTAACAGGGTTGATGTTCCAGGAGGGATAAGCCAAATAGCAAATGATTTAGGTAAACTAGAAAAATGGTCAGAGTTGTGGCAACTGACATTTAATGTGGATAAGTGCAAGATAATGCATCTTGGAAGTAAAAACCCAAGGGCAGAGTACAGAATATTTGATAGAGTCCTAACCTCAACATCTAAGGAAAGGGATTTAGGGGTGATTATTTCTGATGACTTAAAGGTAGGCAGACAATGTAATAGAGCAGCAGGAAATGCTAGCAGAATGCTTGGTTGTATAGGGAGAGGTATTAGCAGTAGAAAGAGGGAAGTGCTCATGCCATTGTACAGAACACTGGTGAGACCTCACTTGGAGTATTGTACGCAGTACTGGAGACCGTATCTCCAGAAGGATATTGATACTTTAGAGAGAGTTCAGAGAAGGGCTACTAAACTGGTTCATGGATTGCAGGATAAAACTTACAAGGAAAGGGTAAAGGATCTTAACATGTATAGCTTGGAGGAAAGATGAGACTGGGGGATATGATAGAAACATTTAAAAACATAAAGGGAATCAACACAGTAAAGGAGGAGACTATATTTAAAAGAATAAAAACTACCACAACAAGAGGACATAGTCTTAAATTAGAGGGGCAAAGGTTTAAAAATATTATCAGGAAGTATTACTTTACTGAGAGGGCAGTGGATGCATGGAATAGCCTTCCAGCTGAAATGGTAGAGGTTAACACAGTAAAGGAGTTTAAGCATGCGTGGGATAGTTATAAGGCTATCCTAGCTATAAGATTAATAATTGGGCCGACTAGATGGGCCCATTGGTTCTTATCTGCCGTCACAATCTGTGTTTCTCTCCCCCAATTGCAGCCCATATCCCCTACTACATTTCCTAACACCCTATTTACAGTCCTTAACCCTCCTACTACAGCCCTATCACCCCACTACCAGTGCCCCTCCCAAGATTAGGCTCTGGATCCGCCACGGACCCCACAAGGCATGTGCTGCATGCAGTGGACACCCACATGTCATGTGTGGCAGGGCCATACACACATCACCCCTTACTACACACCATATATTCATTCCAAGTGTCCCTATATTTGTCTCTCTGTTCTATCCCAATATCCCCATTGTCTAAGAGCTCATACAATAAGTGTGTTTAGAAATCCGTCTGTATAAAGAACACACATTGACTTACATTATAGCTGCATAAATTATCAGTAAGTTACCTAAAATGTCTCAAAACAGATCCTCTCCCCACTCACACCCCTAAGATTAAAGTATCCTTATGTCCATTTGATATTTTGGGAGTTAAGACACCGCAGTCCCACACACGCAACACCACAAGCAACCTCCCCAACACAGGCAACACTGGAAGTGTGTCTCCCCATATACAGAGAACACCCTGTCCTGTTTTTGTCCTACGCTTCTCCCATTTATGCAGACCCCAAGGGCGGGTCGCCCACTAACACAATGTAAGCATGTCATGAATTGTGATTTGATAAACAAATGAATTGCTTCGCATTATGGGCTTTCTGTTACATTTCTTATTTTTGGTTACCAGCTGTTGTAAATGCTCTGGAGGGAAAGGACAGCAGAGATTCTTTAAAGGTCATTTTAGAAAATACCTCCTTAACTGAAGAACAATTGACTTTTATCATTTCCGGATCGTACACTCTAATAAAGGTGGCACTCAGATTTCCAGTATCAACACTTAAGCAGGAGGTGAGTAGTTCAGAGCCTCTGGCTCTCTGTTGACACTATTAACACCATCAGGATCTTTATTAAACTGTGAATTTAAAATTTTGACATCAAAATAGCCGAACTGGGGAAAAAACCCTGTAAGTCAGCTATGCTTCCAATTTGACTACTCTGGTCTTACATTTAATATTGACGTTGAATTCACAAATTACTAAATAACCCTTTAACCCCTTAAGGACACATGACATGTGTGACATGTCATGATTCCCTTTTATTCCAGAAGTTTGGTCCTTAAGGGGTTAAAGGGATACTGTAGTGCCAGGAATACAAAGCTGTATTCCTGGCACTATTGCTCCCCTCCTTCGCACCCCCCACACAGAATATAATAAGGCAATTTGCCCTGGACACAGTAGCACTGCAAAGGTTGTTGAGCATTGTTCTTACCCCTATTGCCTCTCACTACAATGTATTTACCGGGATTAGGGAGTAAGCATCTGTCACTTTTTAAAGTATTGTTCAGTCAATCAGGTAGGTCGTCTCCATATTGGCAGTAATTATCTAGCCCCCACCGAGTTGTAAGATGGTGATATAAGGCTGCATGTCCTCATTATGTTATTGGACTACATCTTTGTCTCCCGGAGAAACATGTAAAACATTGCAGCTTTTAAGAAACAGCAATGTAGGATTAAATCATCCTTTAAGTGGCTGTCATAGTGGAAGGAAGCCATTGTAAAATATGGTCAAGTGATGCTGATGCATCACATGGAAAGCTTTCCTTTGGAGAAACTTGGATGTGCTAGTCCCACGTGCTAATTAGATTCCCAATGCACCTCTGTGAGGCGCTTTGGATTGGACATCTGCGGAGGAGGCCACAGAGACCTACTGAGCATGCACAATAAACCGTGCCCTGCCAATTGGATGCTTCTCGTAGAGGAACATTGAATCAATTGTTTCTCTGTGAGAAGCATGCACAGTGTTCAGCTGCATTGTGCTGTGCGATGTTGCCTATTGTGAAGAGCTTTAATAATTGAGTGGTCAGCAAAGAAGTGCCCCTAGCTGTTGGTTAGTCTGTTGACAAAATTGAATAAAAGTGGGTTATAAGGCTGATAGGAACTTTCTTAGCAAGTTCATGTAGAAAGGTTATTGATTACAATGAAACAAGCCAGAATTGTAATTTTTTAAAAATGTTTTTTAGGTTTTCAAAGAAGATTTGAAAGAACTCAGGTATATGAAATCCGATACTATTCTCTTATTTTTTTTTTTTTAGCATGATGTTTTTTAAAAAAAATGTTTTTTTTTTTAATATAGTATGAGCATTGACAACTAATGAAAATTCAACCTTGCCCAATAATATGTACATGCTGTCTCTTATTTTTAACAATCTATAATAGATTACAAAAAAGGAACATCTTCAACATAGCAAGCAATTGTGTGCGAGGATTTAAAAGTGTAACCAACTAACAATAAAATGTTTGACACATATCACTACTATAAACTGCTCACGTGGCACTAGCTTGATAATCACAAGAAAACTTTGAATATCTGGAAGAATAAATAGTTCCTTATACGTAATACATGTGCACTCCTTGTGATCAGATAGCAGTTTGATAGTATTAATGTTAAAAAAACAAAACAAAAACCTACCTCTATAGGTTATATATTTAATAGTCTGTGGTTGTTTGGTTAGTGAATTTTGTTTAGTTTGTGAAATTGTGTTTTATTGTTTTGTTTATTTTTTGCAATGTAATGATCTGTTTGTTTTTTACTTTGAATAAAACATCACCTAAGACTTATCTGTTTGCATTTTTGTTTTTTCTGTTTTGTCTTTTTATTCATGTAATGATCTCTTTTCTTAATTGCCAACTGTATATTAAATGGTTACCGCAAGAACAGTGGCCATTTCAGAGTGAAGCAGTGAGTGCCCTTTTAGGGCATATATTATCGATGTCCCAAATATTGAAAGATGGTGAAGAAGAGAGATTTCTCTGTATCTTCATGGCACCAGAGTGGAGACTCTTTGATCGCCAGAAGAGCCCATTGTTTTTGATTAGCTTTTTCTTTCTGTAACCTTAAATCACTGAAAGAGCATCTCAAAAACCTGGGGAAACTGCACCCAGAGACTCCCTTACATTGCTGCCTATCTAGTAAGCAGTTGTGATTATGGTGCGTAGATAACCATTTTATTTTTTCTTAATGAAGACAACATAACATAATATAGATTTGTGGCAAAATTCTTCTCTGCCATTCGTACTCCAATGATCGTGTTTACTTTATTTTGCTTTACATCCCTAATGGTAAAGTTACTTGGAATATAATTTCTATTTCCTTACATCCAATTATGTTTTGCAGCTGGGAAAAAATCTGTTTACATTCATTTTGGCGTGCAGTCAACTTCACTATTTGCTTTTAAGTCTTGGGACTATGATGTTTATTAACTGCAATTATCTCCTTCACTGTAATGTTTCCCAAAGTGCGGGCTCCAGCCTGTTCTGTTATTGTAGTGCACACACCAAAGATAAGAAATGACTGTTATTATTAATAAATTACACTGTTCATGATAATTAAATGAAAACCCATTAACAGTTTATTGTTTTCTCTTTTATAGGATCCCAGAGGATTTTATAGGGGATTTTGCCAACATAGTCTATGGAAACAGGTGTGTAGTTTTCTGAAGCTTTATGAATCCCAGTTAAAGGATTGCTCCATGCGCCATGATCACTTCAGTGATTTGAAGTGGCCATGGTGTCTGTAGTCTGTATGTGCAGTGTTTCAGTTGCACATGCCAAGTTTAACCCCTCTGCTGCCGAAGGCACACCTCCGGCATTGCCATTTAAATGTCATCGGCCAGACCGGAACTAGAGTTCATTCATTGGCTTTGAGCGGTTAATGAGTGTAAGGATCAGCACAAGCCAGGGAGACCTAGACGGACCAGGTAAGAGGGCAAACTGTGTTGAGTGCTTTTTCTCTCTCTCACTATACAATAAGTTGAGGGGGGTTTAGATACTGGTATATTTTAGACTTTCTTGTATGTTTCATTCCCAAAATTTTATTCACATGTGCAAACCTAAAATGTGCTTAATATAGTTGGCTAGTGCTATATTGTCTATTAGTCTACCATTCTGTTGCATCACTCTGGTACCATCACTGCCTCATGCATGAATTAGGAGCTGTAGTGAATTGAGCTGAAGTGACCTAAATCTTGCAATTCTTTTGTTATGACGGCAAACGTGCTAGCATTCTTCAACTCGTTTATTTTGCCTTCAGTCTACATACTCTGCCTGTTAATCACACTTGCAAGTGTTGTAGATAAACTTTCTATACATGTTGTGCTGTGCATACCACCCGCTCCATTTTACATGGTGACACTTGGATGTTTGTGGCATGTTCCCATTTGTACACAGAAATAAGTAATGCGCTCAAACTTCCACTACTCCTGGGCGGCAGCAACGACCAAAGCACCCATCAGCCCCAGTACATGAAATAAAGTGACCTGCGCACTAGCCCAAATCCCTATGCATATTTCAATAAATGGAGGTTATTTAGTACCACCAATGGCCATTAGATGTAAGCAACCTCCATTTATTTAAATATCCATAGGGATTTGGGCTAGTGTGCATGTTCCCATTTGTGCTTTTGCTAAACCAGCAGTATAAGTACATTACGTTGCTGCTTAGGTAGTCTGTGTCAGCTGATGCTCTTGGCCAATTAATTACACTTCTGCATTAGCAACAACAATTTCATACGTATTTTAGAGTCTGTCATTGGCTGAACATGTCAAATCCTTCTAGTAAATGAATGGCTTTAAAATGTGGATGAGATTGCTGATTGTTTGAACAAGGAAGGACAGCAGTAAGGGAAGATGGTTGTTGTTTTTTCATCTGATAAATATTCAATTCTGTTTCACTGTGTAGGCGTCCAGTGCTTGAAAGTGTGGCTTTGGAGCAGGGAATTAGGTTGCCAACGATTAACGATTTCAGGTGGAGAGTTGATGTTGCTATATCTACCAGGTAATGACGGGGATGTAAATATTATGATCAAGTCGACAATGAAATTAAAACGTAATCACGGTTTATCCATCACATAAACTATAAATCCTTTGATTAGAGTTTTGTATAATTAAAGTCCGCTGGGAAAACACATTAGCTACAGCACCTTTCACCTAAAAATAACACTAAATACAGAATAATTGTTTACCCATCAAGAAAGAATGGGAATTACTCTGCATTCTTACTTGAATATATAATGCAGAGTAATTGCCATTCTTAGTCCTATATTATAATATATATATATATATATATATATATATATATATATATATATATATATATATATATATATATAGCTAGAGGGCGAGGGCTACATTCACCTGAACTTGGATGCATTAAAAGGGTGCTGCTGGGGCCAATCCATACAAGATCCAACGAACTCTCATTCACTAAATGGCACCATGGTACTCCAGACACCAACGCCGTTTCAGTGACATGAAATGGTTATAATGCATAAACCAAGGGTAGGAAACTTTTTAACAGCGCTGTGCCAATACAAGACTTTGAAGACCCTGAGCGTGCTGGATTTAACTTTTTATTTTTTATTTATATTGCTGCTGTGTGCTGCGGCTGCTTTGTAGGCCTGTATGTGGGCTATGGTCTAATATGTAATGGGTATGAAAGGTTTGTGATATTTGTGAGACCGCTCCACTGCACACGGTTACATATTGCCAAACATAAACATAATCGCACTGCTAGACACACTCAATACTACACGCACACACTAACAATACCGTTACTTCTTGCTTACCATTTAGCAGCAGGAGGGCCAGATACAGGGCAAGTGCAGGTGTTTCAGGCTGCTCTCCTTCAAACGTGTTAGGAGGAAGTAATCTGAGATTCCCCTGTTCTGCCAATAGACACTAGCAGAACTTGAAGACGTCCTACTGGAACCTCAATCAGACCAGCTCCAGAGGAGAATTTCAGATCTCCCCAGAACATTTTCGTCTGGCAGCCTTGTGTGCGGTGCATTTAAATTACACAGGAAAGGGACAGATCGTTTTCTGGGATTGCAGACAAGAAGCAAATAGTGTTCTTTAAAAAAATATATATATTTAACTGCTATTGGATGTCTAAATTCTGGCTTATTAATATTTGGTTGGTGCAGTGTTTCCAAATATAAATTGTAATTTTTTATAATTATAAATAAGTTGTGCTCATCTGATTGTCATGTCTGTTTTGTCTTGTTTTGCTAATTGTGCAGCTGTTTGTCCCGGGCCTTGCAACCTTCAGTTCTAATGCAAATGAAACTGTCCGATGGGACATCTCATCGGTTTGAAGTAAGTCTCTTACATATAATACAAGTTGCCATGTCTCTGTCTGAGAGCCTATATGAATGTTTTAAGGCACACTGTAGTGTTAGGAATTATTTATGAATGTTTTCAAGGTTATACACTAAACACTGCTGTAGTCCGAATAGGTAAAATCAAAATAAGCGAATTCCAACCTCGTTGGCTATTCTCATATTTACAAAAGACAAATTGGGTTAGGATTTCGGTAACATTGGTTCGAAAGAGTTCTGAGATTCAGTGATTTTCGCATCCTACCGAAATTGGAGATTTACAATGACCGCACGGCAGCTGATGATAAACCGGATTCATCCGGCAGAATGCCTTTGGAAATAGTCAGTCATTCTCCTGCTTTTTGCAAGTGAACTGATGATTTGAAGAACTATTTGCCTGCCGACAGCACTAGTAGCCAGCAGAGAAATAGATCAAAACCCTTGTCAGCACAAGGGTTAATTATGTGGCGGCTGGCCAATGCTTACAGCCAGCCACCGCTTTAAAAAGTAAAATAAACGTGGGGTGTCAATAAGGCCTCCGTATTACTATAATCTATCTACTAAACCAAGAGTGTTCTGATTGGCCGGCTAGTAAACCAACCAATCAGAGCGTTATGACAGCCAAGTCTCACTTCTCTCTTACTTGACTTTCTAGCCAACCAATCATAGCGCTCTTGGTCATATTGCAAAGAGTGAGAAGCGATAGCCATCATAGGGTGGGAAACCTTTAAAAGAGCTTTCCCTACTCGGAGTGCTCATTCTGCCGGCCAATTTTTGGTATTTTTAAAATCCACACCAGATGTTGAATTCTGTGAGCCTGGATTTGCCACATTCGACCCAGAGTTAGTTCAGCCACAGTCCTGCCTGTTTGGGGCTTGAGTTACAAAATCCAGACGTTGATGAATTCCATCAACAACGTCCGGATTTTGCAGTCTGAATTGCCCTGTATGTAGCCAGATAGTGTTGCCCCATTCGGTCTTTAGTTAACAAGCCTGTTTATTTTTTTGCTTAGAAAAACATGTGGTTTTACAATATATCATACAGCTTCTTATTTTTTCCAGGTTTCAGTTTCCAAGTTCCAAGAACTAAGGTATAATGTTGCCCTGATACTGAAAGAAATGAATGATCTGGAAAAACTGAGCATTCTCAAGATTCAGGACTGAGCCTTGTGCAAATTCTTCTGAAGATATACAGTGAAATCTGAGAAAAGAGAGCGTAAAGATTTCCTCGTATGAGCATGTTACTTACACAGTGATCCAAGTAGAAGGTTGAATACTATGAGAGGACCATAACTGGAAACGTGTGTCATCGAGACTCTGGTTTGCAGCACCATCCTTGAACACCACTTCCTCTTTAAACTAGAAAGCCTTGCAACAAGGTGATTTAATTATCCACACATTGTAATGACCGAATATAACTGGTCTAGAGAGATTCAGTTATAAGCACAACTAGTTATTTTCACTTGGCTTCGGTAATCCATTTTTCTGTGCATATATCAGTTCCAAATGTGTCTATAAGCAGTCTGCCCATGTTCTGAACTGGGAGAGAACATCCCTCTTCCTTGCTTAAAAAAAAATATTTAGTAAAATGATTTTATAGACCCTAGAACTCATTTTCCCTGCCACTACTGACATCCGCGCAAGCCTTTTGCTGTTCAGCTTAGACACGCTGTTTTATTCACTAAATAGTGTATTGTAGTTGTAGGACAAAATCGTTGCCCTGGAAACATTCCCCAACCTATTTTTGCCAGAATGTTGCAGTTCAGTTTTTTTTTGACACGGCACCTCACTGTTTATTGGATAATACTGAAGCTTCAGTTCATCTCGTATCAAGACTACCTATGGAAATGTAAACATGCAAAATCAAATGACGCCTTTTGCAGTACTTAATTCAAATGGGGAAAAAAAAAAGTAAGAACCCCTCCAGCGAATGAAAGGGTATGGGATGGCACATCCTCCCTGCACTGTCCTATTTACTTTGGACATGGTGTGGAAATTGTCACAGATATGTTTGATTTGTCAGACTGGTCTTTTAGGCTTGAAAACTCTGGTTATGACTGTTTTCACCTTATTTCCAAGTTCTATAACGTTTGTACATATTTTTGTTGCATTAGAATTTTTTTTACAAAGTCATTGTGACACACTGTTTAGCATTTCAATGTACAGCTATAGTTAAACAATGATATGGATGTACTATTGCTTTACATTAATAAACTGGTCATGATATCTGTATACATTTTATATTCTGTCTGTATAGTTTTATCTGATTGATTCTGTCGTTTCAATAGTGCTCTCTCTCATTAGGAATGTACTCAGTATTTGATACCTGGTTTGCATATTGATCTTTAATGTATACTTGTATATTCCCCAGACATATTTGTTTTAAATATTTTTATTGATTCACAATATATACGCGGGTGTCAAGTAGTAACTATTAATGCAGTTAGTTGCCTACACAGAGGCGCGCGTTTTGTGGTTATAAGTAGCATGAGACATGCATATTGCGGTTTTGTCTGTATAACATGTGGTTTCCTGCGCAGAGGCATATGGATTAATGTAAGCAAGTATTCAGATATTAGTTACGCCTAAGCTTTACAAACTAAACATCGCAATCAAAAGCATGTCATAATAGGCCAGTATAAGAAAGGAGCGATTGACAACTCTTATGCATTTTAGGTCATTACACTATTAAGCGCTCCAGTGTTTTTCTGGTTACTTTTAAACAAACGGACATGAGGTCTAATATATAGTGCTGTTAACCTGTTGAGAAGGCACGCTTGTCCAATACCCTACATATCGCCCTTAAAGCAAACATAACGTCTGAAAGCGTAGGGCATAAGATCGTGAGGGCGGAAATGTATTTTCTATATCAGGATGCGTATCTTAGGGTCGTGTCTAGTATGTAAGCCATGAAGGCCTATAGTATGCTTGAGCTCATTCCTAGTGTGCGCGGCATGCTGTGGGAGCGTGGCGTTGAGTGATCTGGTCATTTATGAAAATCCTTAGGTTAACAGTTGTGGATACAGTAATAATGACGAGTAGCTACATGTATAATGTGCATCCTGTCAATTAACAGTAGACTTTAGCCAATAATCTTCGTCCACCAACATCAAATGTCCCTCATTTATAAAGAAAACAATTGCTATACTCTTACACCGTTAGTACAAATATTGGTCAACTTAATCTGACTCATTTGTAGGATAGTAGACCTACAGGCTGGCAAATATAAACAAATATAACCTAAACTGTTTAAAACAAGTAAACAGACTGTGAACAGTAGAAAAAACAAAAAACTTTACAGTCCTGTAATAAAAGAATGGTGAGAATTTGATTTTCAGTCTTGCTCGCTGGAACATAGTAGCGCATCTTCTATAATTCACTATGAAGAGTCTCTTTACATAGATCTGTTTCCACAGTGCAAAGCTTGTCATCAAGATTGTCTACGTCTTGGGTAATAAGTGAAAAAATCTCATCTTCGTGCTCCTCTGCCACACATTCACACGGGTTAGCTCAGACAGAGGCTGGCAGGTAAAAACCTGTAATAGTGCTAAAACCACAAGTAAAGGTCCCGGAGGCATAGTCCAGGTCTGTCAGTGTTAAAAACGGTGAGTCCCTTCTCTGGAGGCGGTTTATCAGCTCCGCTGTGGGGGGGATCCCTCATTCCACGGTATGTAGCTTCTCGGGTGGTCTTGTGTGCTTCGAGCTGGTTGCTCACTGCTCGGGTCCCCCAGCGTCCCATACATGGCAGACCCCCTCAGTTCCATCCAGGGCTTGCCCCCGCTGTGCATCAGAGAGCCGGCGGCCTCCCATCCCTGAAAAGTCCGCGGGCCCCCCGTCCCTTGCACCTCCCCAACCCCTGCTGGCCTCTGCTGGAGCTCCAGTCCTTTGTCGCCTCGCCCTCCTCCAGCCACACGCTCGGCGCCGGTGTGCACCTCTCCAGCCACCGGTCCGCCGGGGGTCAGCACACCCCGGCGCCGCAGGGCTCGCAGAGTTGGGGGCGTCAGCCCCTGGACCACCACCAAATCCTGGGGCCCAGACCGGCTCCTTGCCAGGCAGGTTTCTGCTCCGAGTGGTCCCTCCATGAGATCCGGCATCCTGGGGGTCCAGGTGACCCAGCGTGGCTCACAGCCGCGTGTGTGTATGCGCCATCTTGGTACTCCGTTGGGGAGGGGCCCCGCGCAGGCTTCCGCCCCCAGCCTTTGAAGGTCTGACTCATGGGCCGGGATTACCCCCCACCGGCCGAGGGGGGGAAGCGGGGCCGGGCCGGCGTCCTTCCCTCTCCCTCTGTTGCCTTACGAGCTCCGCCGTCTCCACGTGTGTGTATGCCTTGTGCCGGTCAGTCAAGCTTCGCGGCTGCAGTGTGTGGAGCGGCTGCTTGTTCACCTTTTGGCTCTTCTTATATGCTGCCCCGGCATGTGTGACTATTACAGTTCATCCAGCAGCCTCGTATCCTTGTACTTTAACCAAACTATGGGGATATGCCCAAAGCATAGTTCAGAATGGTTCACCAAAGGGAGAACTAATGGGTCTTGCTAAAGAGACTTACATATGGGGGTAACACATCTAATATGACAACTACATTTCCAAAATGTCTGAGAAGTGCCGATATGTCAAACACAGATAAGTCCCTCTAAGAAAATAATAATAATAAATGTTTAATGGGATATGTATAGGAAATAAACTAAAGGGACCACCCACCATGCCAATTAAAATATAATGGATGTACCAGGGGAACAGACATGTATCAGTATGTATACATGGTTACAAAGCTTAATTGCTTCCAAGCCAAAGTATATTATCTCATAGAATAGTCAATAAAAAGCATGTCATTACATGGAAGAAACAATCCCAAAGATCTTTCCTTCACCTGATATATGGGTTAACAGTAGAGTTAGTGAGCAGCCACAATGCCCACCCACTCCTTCCCCCATCTTTCCATGTAACTATAAAGAATTACTTCCACATAAATATATGGTCTTTGGCGGAGTATCTTCTCCAACCTTTTTGGCAAGTAGGGTCGGCTTAATGTTAGATCCCTGTTGCACGAATACAGCTCCAATTGTTTTTGTAGGTGGAGTAAGCATCACGGGAGTTACAGGGGGTTTTAGTGGTTGTGGTGCTTGTACTGTGCGTTTAATTACAGTGCTTTTAAATCATGCCTGACAGGGCTCAAAAATTCAAGTCCTAGGCTTCTAGTGGAGCATAAATGAACCTCTCCACTGCAAGTATGGATGGGCCATGACGCACTCACCAGGGGTGAATTTTCATACACCAATAGCCAGTGGACATGTGGAATTTTAGAGCCTTGTCTTACATCATCTTTAAATAACCGGTAAGGGTACTAAAACCGTCTCGTAATGCTGAGAAATATAAAGCCATGAAAAAATAAATAAATAAAGAACTATGGAAGATTATGTAGGTAACTAACAACAAAATCAATACCTTGAATTCAATCTGACAATGCAGAGAAATTACCTAGCGCCAAAGGGCTTAGCAATTTACTGCATTGCATGTTAATATTGGATACTGGTAGATTCACATTTCAGCCACAGGTGGGTTTATTTTACTAAATTGTATACAATATCCACATCTTGGTTATTTTCTCAAAAAAGTATATCTTTCCTTACTATTTATTTTTCTCTTTTAAATGCTCAATTTTTTTTTCCTGTTCAGTTTTTGTTTTTTCACATCTTACATAGATCAAAATAAGATCCTGAACAAACAGGGACGGAACGATGACGAGACCACGCACGTAGGTCGCGCCTCGTGGTTGATGTAGGACGCCAGCGAAAATTTGGACCCTGCTCAAGGGAGGAGCTGTTTGCAGCAAAGATCGTTGCAGTGCAGGTCACGGTCAGTGAGACTACTTTGGAACAATTGACAGGTGCTGGAGAATCCTGTCACTACGGGGATCTGAGACCTGGGAGAAGGTTGCTCTCACCACGGACGACCAAACACCAAGGGATCAAAAAAAAGGAACATTTGGCTGACAGGAAGCTTCACGGACTCTCTGTTAAACCTGCTTGGATAATTATAAATATTTTTCCTCCCCCGTACCTCAAAATCTTAGTCTGTCTTTTATCCCTGATCCAACCTTGAATAAGAGCTTGTGAAAAAAGTAAAGAAAGTAAGGAAAAGGTAAATTCATAGTTAAATCCCCTCTCATAATATTGTAAAGCGCTACAGAATCTGTTGGCGTTATATAAATGGCAATAATAATAATAAGAAGAAGAAGAAAGTAAGCGCTCAGAGATTAAAAACTAACTGCACCTGCAATTCTTTCTCCTCTTCAATTCTCAAAGTTCAAAATATCTAAATATTTAATATTTTATTTAACCAGCTAATATTGGTGACTACATGTCCCAACACCGCTCCTATTTATTTCCTTAACTCTTTCCAGGTGCAGGCTGGGACGGGGGACGGGGAGGCAATTGCCCCCCAGGCTGTCCTAAATCCAGGGCTGTCCGCATCCAGCAAAAAAAGGAAAGGCCAGAGGCCGGGGGACTCAGATTTATTTAATTTACCTCTCTCCCTGCAGCCAGTGGAGTTGGCCGGCCTCTCCTGATGATGTCAGGAGGAGGGGGAGTGACTTTCACTGCTCTTCACCCAGAGTATTTGCATAGCATTTGCATATAATGAATGTTTCAGTCAAACTACCTTCATATTAAGGAATGTTAGTCTCTAAGAATTTTACAGGGTCTGTAACCCTTCACAGCTCACACAGCTGCTCCCTCCCTACACACTGCCCCCACATTGTCTCTATCCCAAAACACTGCCCCCCACACTGTCACCCACTCACACACTTTCCCCTCACACTGTCACACTGCCCCCATCTTCACAACACTGCCCCCCAAACTGTCACACTGCCCCACACTGTCACCATCTCCAAACACTGCCCCTACACTGTCACCCTTCCACACACTGCCCTTCCACATGGTCACACTGCCCCCTCCTTACACACTGCCCCCCCCCCCCCCACTGTCAACAACCAAAAACACTGCCCCCTTCCTCCCCACAATGGTGTACTTTGGTTTTGTGCTGTGATAGGCATGACAAAACTCACCCCTCCTCTTCTCCCCCCCAAATCTAAATTTTGCTTGCTGTTTAAAACCAACAGGCTATTTGACAGACACACGCCCTCATTGATGCAGACACTGACGTACACTCACTGACAGGTAAACAATCATTGGCACACTCACTGTTTAACAAACACACACTTTCCCTGAGACACACACACTCACTGAAAGACACGCATAAACGTTCACAGACATACAAATTCACAGACAGGTGTTCACTGACAGACACACTCACTGACAAGATGCACATGCACACTCACTGACAGACATGAATACACTTTCACTGACAGTAACACACACTCAGTGTCAAACACACCCAATAAGAGTCAGACACACACACTGAGACACACATGTACTCACGGACAGACACATGTATACTCACTGACAGACACACATGCACACTTACTGACAGAAATGCATACACACTCACTGATCGACACATACACACTCAGTGTGAGAAACACACACACACACTGACAGACATACACACACTCTCATTGACAGAGACACACACTGACAGACAGACATACACTTTCACTGACAAACATGCACACTCACTAACAGACACACACACACACACTGATACACCCACAATTTATTACTTTTTTAAAATTTCAATCTAACCAGTCTCCCTACCTTTGGGAGTGCTGGAGTGGATTCTCTATTTCCCTAGGTCCAGTGGGGATCCTTTCACTTTTGGGGGGCGGTCGGGCTGTCAATAGAGTCGACGGGGAGCTCTGATCTTCCTGCTCTAAGTACCGCTTAGTGATGCCGGCATAATTAGCAGATGCAAGCCTCAGGGAACCCAAGGTGGCTAGCCGGCCAGCTCTTGGGCCCCCAGGACAAGAGGCTGACAAGGCATCTGCCAGGTCATTTGGAGGTGACGTTTTTTGCGGCCGCCCCCGAAAGTGATGTTTAAGACAAATGCCTGGTCAGTCTCGCGCTAAATACAACGCACCCCCACATTGTCACCCTCCCCACACTGTCACACTGCCCCCCCAGACTTTCACATTGCCTCCCTCCACACACACTGTTCCTCCACACACTGCCCACCACACTGTCACCCTCCCCACACACTGCCCCCCACACTATCACAACCACAAACACTGCCACCCTCCCACACAGTGCCCCCATCCCACACACCGTCACCTTCCTAGCCACCGTCACCCTCCACCCACAATGCCCCACCACACACACATTTACCATCCCCTGGAGCAGAGGAGAAGCAGGGGAGCTTTGGACAGAGGAGAAGCATAGGAGCCTTAGGCAGCAGAAAAGCAGGAAAACCTGGTGCAGAGGAGGAACATTGGTGTCTGAGGTGGAGAAGGAGCAGGGGAGCCTGAGGCAGAGGAGGAACAGAGGAGCCTGCGGTAGTAGAAAAACAGGGAGAGCCTGGGACAGAGGAGAAGCAGTGGAGCTTGGGGCAGGGAAGGAGTAAGGTGAGCCTGGGGCACAGGAAGTGCAGGGAGAGCCTGGGACAGAGGAAGGAGGAGCAGAGAGCCTAGGGCAGAGAATGGGCAAGGAGCCAGGGGCAGGAGAGCCTAGGACAGAGAAGCCTGGGGCAGGTGAGCATTTGGCAGAGGAGAAGCAGGGGGGAAGTTGGCAGAGGGGAAGCAGGGGAGCAATCGGCAGAGCAGAAGTAGGGGAGACTGGGGCAGAGGAAAACCATGGGAGCCTGCGGCAGAAGAAAAGCAAGGAGTGCCTGGAGTAGGCTAACCTGGGGCAGAGAAGAAGCAGGGGAGCCTGGTGCAGATGAAGGAGGGGCAGGGGGACCTGGGCAGAGGAGGAGCAGGGAGAGCTTAGGGCATTGGGGGGGGGGGGACAGAAAAGCCTGGGGCAGAGGAGCCTGGAGCAGGAGAGCCTTTGGCAAAGGAGAAGCAGGGGAGCATGAGGCAGAAAAAAAGCAAAGGGTAGCCTGTGGCTGATGGAGGAGGAGCAGGGGTGTTAAGACCTGCAGTGGTTATTGTACTGCGGTCTTCTATTCCTTTCCCAAAAGCTGAGCCTAAGTGATTATAGCTACAGCAGGGAGTAGAGGCATAGTAGAGATGAATACAGCTTCCAAGACGATTCTTCCCAGCAAATAGAATATTCCCCAAACATGAGCCCAGACTTCATGAAGGGTGTAACAGAACTGACCTTTATTGAAACAGGCTGGCTTTTATGAGAAATCCTCCTGCAAGAGGACCTCCCACAGCAAACAAATACATTAACCAATCGTTATACAGTATTTCACTAATACACGCCTTCCCTCTGCCTGGGAGATATTGAGATAAGTAAGGAATAAATCAATTATCTCCAGGCAAAGGGCACACATTTTCCCCAAAAGTTAGAACACCCCTTTCCCCACAAGGTATCCCCACAAAATACATATCCCCTGAGAGCCCCGATCTGGGGGACAAACATATCCAAATTTCACCCAGATCGGTTCAGGGGTTCTTGAAAAGTGTGGAAGTCATGTTTTACCGACCACACACGAGGCTCCTGCCCAAAACAGTTTCACGAATTCAGGGTGTGCGGTCGGTCAATTGGGGAAAAGGTGAAAAGCGAGCAAAATACCGAATAGATCCTCCTGGCTCATAGCAGCGATTGTTCCCCTTGTCTGCATGAACATAACTACCGAATGCCGCTCTTCTGGCTGTTCGGTAAGTGAGAGAAGCTGGTGTTCGGTAGTTTTCAGCGGTGGTTCGTGAGGTCGAGTGTCCGATTTTAGTTCCAGACACTCGACGACCAAGTCACGCTGACTCCCCTCGTGCGAACAAGATGGCCGCCGTTTTCTTTTCCACGTGGCATTCGGCTATACGAACAGCGGCCACCCAGGGAACACTTAATCAACGGTACTTTTGAACTTAACAAGCCAGGAGGGTGGTCGGTGTTCGGTAGTTTCAAACTGCCAAACTAATAACCAATATTTATACAGCAAAATGGAGAAAACACACGAATATAGAAGAAAATGTCGAAATAAAGTCCATTTTCTTCACAAGGGGAACCCGGGGCAGAGTAGGAGGTGGGATAGTCTGGGGGAGAGGAGAAGGAGGGAGAGACTGGGACAGAGAAAAAAGGGTAGATGGAGCAGACAAAAACATATACATTTGAAATAACAGCTACTATATTATCTAAAAACATTGTGAGGGGTACAACTTATGGAAATGGACTGCCGAGGGGTACTCATGTGAAAATAGGTTGGGAACCACTGACCTAGAGCATGAAAGGACCACTATAGTGCCAGGAAAACCCTCAGGGTCCCCCTCCCGCTGGGCTGAAGGAATTAAACACTTACCTTTCTCCAGCGCCAGGCTCCCTCGGTGCTGGGGAACTCTCCTCCCTCTGTCAACGTTAGTGCCGAATGCGCATTCATGGACGCCGAATGCTTTCCTATGGACGCTGGTGTCTTCTCACTGGGATTTTAACAGTGAGAGGTGTGGAAGTGCCTCTAGCGGCTGTCAGTGAGACAGTCACTAGAGGCTGGATTAACCCTATTATAAACATAGCAGTTTCTCTGTAACTGCTATGTTTACAGCAGGCAGGGTTAACCATAGATGGACCTGGCACCCAGACCACTTCAATGAGCTGAAGTGGTCTGGATGCCTATAGTGGTCCTTTAACATCTACCTTAAGTGATCATAATATGCATCAACTAATTAACTTACATGGACTAATAAAAAAATCATGAAATAAAAATCCTGAAGAGACAGACATCTAACAGTGAGAAAGTAGGCGCCTCATCAAAATCAATTATGCACCCAATATTTCTCCTTTCACTCTAATATTTTTAGTGGGCTTTTGGCTGTAGCAACAAATTGTTACATGTTAAAGACCAGAAGGAAAATAGGGGAGAGTAAGAAAGAGGCTCAGTAAGGGAGGGGCGGGATAGGAGAGGAAAAGAACAAATGGACCTGGGGGTTAACATCCGCCTACGGATGGATTGTAAGTGATTGAAATGCATGTCTCCAATGTTTTTTGAAATTAGTTTTTTTTTTTTAAGTAGGACATTTCCTCATAAATTCAAGTGTTGGCAAGGTGGTTACATGCCACTTTTGATGTGGATGTTGTCTTTTTCCACAGAGAAGCTAGTGACGTCTTTGCTGTGATCCAAATATATACAATGGTTATAACAGATCCTTTAATTGTGTCAGGGAGTTACGCTTCTGGAAGAGGCAATGATGCCCCAATAATAGCATAGATGATATCCCCAAAACATATGGAGCAAAGAACCATCAGCCTTTTTTTTTCAGTTCACTACAATTAACTGGTTAGTGAATAAATCTTTTGCTGTATGGTGGAAGTCAAATAGACACAACTGAATTACAGGCAAGTGGAAGAGACTTGGTATCTATGGGTTAAATTTTGAAAGCTCTATTTTGAATAACGTAAAGCCTGTCATTTGAATATATTAAGAAAAAAAAACTAAAACAAATCTGACATTAGCATGGGAGATTCTCGAGGCTTTTAGTACTGTTATTATTATTATTATTATTTTTGGCCTTTATATAGGGCCAACTGATTTTGAAGCGCTTTAGAATATTCGAAAAAGGGGGAAATGTAACAATAAATGAGACAATTACAAAATGTTACAAGGACAATAGGTTTACGAGGATATTTATTATATATGCACAGCGATTGCATGCAATGTTTGAATAACATCTCCTGTACATGCTGTACTTCCCTGCATCCAAATAATAATGACTGTTATGTCGCAAGCCTCTGGCACTATGTAACTAGTAACATGATCTCTTCCTGCAGAGCTAAATAGGTAGCTGGTTAGATAAGATTCATCCCTGGCTATGTAACAAGCTGCCTGGCGTGTTACGTTTTATCACCATCCAACATGTGTGGGCCTTTTCTTTTTATCAATATTATGTATGTTGTAATACTTAGAATGTATGCTCTAAATCCAAATTTCTTTTTCTTCTATAAGGTAAAAAAAATGTTTCCTTTTTTTTTTAAATCATGATTATTTTATATTTTACTGTAAGTTGTTATGGGACACATAAACATCAATATATTGTCAAAATTCAAGGCTAATCAGTTTGTTCAATTCACTATGGGTTTATTAACTAAATGGCAATTGTAAAGAGCTTAAAAAGAATCTGCTATTTTCGTCCAACTGTGTAATTTCTTTATCAATTCTTAACAGTTTCTAGTTTAGTAAGTAAACCTTTTTTTATGTGCTATCAGCTAAATTCAAGAAAAAAAAAAACTCCTGGCACATGTGTGCGTATGCCCCTCTTCCATCCCCCATAACTGTACTGCCTGGGGATACGCATTGTCAGCACAAAATGTGCATCCCACCTCTTGTTACGCACTGTACTAAGCATTCCGACTCTCTAGCATCAGTACCCCATATCAATAAAAGTCTAGATTAGAGTTAACTGTTCAAAGTGGTTTGATTCGTTACTGTGGGTCTTCTGGCACCAAAACCACTACAGCTCAATTAGATTGCCCCGGTTAAACTGACAATTGATTACAAGGTGTATTTACAATAATACGTTATCTGTGTAAATTATGTCACTTTTCCTTAAATATTTTAAATATTACGTTTTAATAAGAATAGAAGCAGATTAGTGGGAGCAAAGTAATATTTAATAGATATGCCTTAAGGAAATATGTATTTTAAGATTTCTGAAATGAACGGGTACTGAGGGAGAGTCTATCAGAACAGCAAATGAGTTCTATAAAAAAGGTACAACTGTAGAAAAGGTTTAAAATGGAACCTGTTATACCCCAAACAAGTTATGCTCATTAGATTGAGATTTTATATATAGATTGTGCTAGCAGTTTTGCTAGCAAATGTATAGACTAGGAGAAAACTCTATTTAAGAATAGTTTTATTTCTCCCAGCTGTCAGTCAATGCCAAGGCACTGACTGACAAGGCAGAGCAGGAAAGACCTCCCACAGCAGAAGGGCCCCTCTGCTCTCCTCCCATAGCAACCACAGCACATGCGCTGTGGTTGCTATGGAAGCTCTCTAGCTGGCACTTCAAGTGCCGGCTAGGGAGTAAAGGAATGGAGTGACATCATGTTGGCAATGAAGCCAGGCATGAGGACATAGAGCATCAGCTAAAACCCCATTGGAAGGAATTGATTCACTGCTTTCATATAGGTGTGTCCTAATGCAATCGCAGCACTTGCCGCGCATGAGTATTGGGTCCAGGGGCGGACTGAGCACTTGGGCAAATCCGTCATGGACTGAGGCTGCAGTGCAGTAATGGCTGAGCTGTAGAGTTCAGCAAGTTCCCCAGCCAGCCTGCACTCAGTAAGGGGCCCGCACAGCCTTCCACGGGCCCCTGCTTCTAGAAATCTGCTTTCCCATGCAGAGCACACTGAGGGACAGCTGAGGGGCCTTCCCAAAGACCCCCCTGGGCTGCCCCACAGTGTGCCTGTCTCAGGCCAGCTCTGTGCGGCTGGTTCTGTAGGAAGTGACATCATCAGTCACAGTGTGAGCTGTGCGGAGCTGCCCTGAGCAGAGTTACAGGCAGCATGTCTTGGGGTGGTGAGGAACCTTCAGAAGAGGAGTTTGGCACCACCATGGAGATAAGACTTGGCGAGGGGAATTTTTTTTTTTTTTTTTTTTTAATTTCTTTTATTTATTAAACTACTGCCCCATCACAGCACTTATACCTTTACACCAACTCCTATCATCCCAAGGCCTCTACACCCTCTGCAGGCCCTACCTTCTGCTCTCCCCCTGCAGCCCTACCCCCTGCAGCCTCTACTCCCTGCTCCCTCTGCAGTCCCTACCCCCTGCACCTACTGCAGCCCGTACCCCTGCTCCTTCTGCAGTCCCTACTCCCCTGCAGTTCCAACCCCCATGCTCGCTCTGCAGTCCCTACCCCCCTGCTTCCTCTGCAGCCACTGCTCTGTCTGCAGACCCTAACCCCCTGAAACCTCTACCCCCTGCTCCCACGGCAGCTCCTACCCTCTTGCAGCCCCATAACCACTGCACCCTCTGCAGTCCCTACCCCCTTGCTCCCTCTGCAGCACCACTCCATTGCTCCCTCTGCAGCCCCTACCCTCTACAGCCCTAACCTCCCTGCTTCTTCTGCAGCCACTATCCCCCTGCTCATCCTGCAGCCCCTACCCCCTGCGCCCTCAAAAGTCCGCTTACTACAGCCCCTGCCCGGCATTCACTATAGCCCTTAGCCCTACAGCCCTTATCCCCAGGCCCCCTCTACGGCCCATGTACTCTATGCGCCCGCTACAGCCCATGTACCCTATGCGCCCACTACAGCCCCTGTACACCCTGCACACACTACAGCCCCTGTACACTAGGCACACACTAAAGCCCTATCCCTCCTCTGCAACCACCACGGCCTCTTTTTCCCCTGCCTCTACTAAAGCATCATTTGTACTCCTACACTTACAACAACAATGCATTCTTTTTTTCAATTTATGTTTTATTGGTGTTTTATGAAAGACATTAATAACCGTATTATATAGTGGGAATACAGAGTATAAAATGAAAATGCAATACTATATAGTGAAAATGCAATAGTACATTCAACAACAGACGATCAAGCAGTGTATGAGAAGCGTCCAGCATTTTCGTGGCTCATACCAATACACAGTACCGCCTTGCCCTTGCTCTGCGGCTTAGTCCCGTGGCTGTCTATACAGTTTGTCTATCTGCAGCACTTTATTTGTAGGGTTCTGATCGGTGTCTCTCGGTGCTGGGGTCAATCTCTTGATAGCGGTGCCCGGTAGCCTGTCTGGTCTGCGTTTGTTTGGCGTGGAGTTCTCTGTCCCTGCCTTTGTTTCTGAGGGTAGTTGGATTTCTGGGTGTTGAAGTTGTCCCCTGTCGATGAGCTTCAAAAAGCCGTCGGGATCCCCTTTTGAGGTAAGTATGTTGCTCTCACCGTTAATGTTTGTGATGAGGGATCCGTCCATACCCCAGCGGTATTTAACAGCGACGTCTCTCAGTTTGCGGGCTATGGGTGCCAACTTTCTTTTTTCTATTAGGGCTGAGAATGGTGTGTCTGGGAATACTGCCACTCTGTGTCCTGCATGGTGCACCGCTCCCAGCTCCCTTGAGCGGGTCAGTATGGCGGCTTTCGCGGAGATGTCTCTCGTGACGATTATGATGTCTCTGGGTGCATCTCTAGGTGCTGCCGCTGATTTGCGCACCCTAAATGCCGCGGTGACTAGAGTACCCGTCTGCGCAGGGTTTGTGCCCATGGTCGCCGTGAGGTCTTGGGTGTAGGTCAGGAGCTGCATGTCATTTACTGTTTCAGGTACTCCTCTAAGGCGCAGGTTTTTCATTCTGTGCCTTGCCTCCATGGTGGTCACTGTGCGTCTTAGGTCTTGTACCTGTGTTGTAAGATCCTTTTGAGCCTGTTCCAGAACGCCAAGTTTATTGTCTCTGGAGGCCTCTCGGATTTCTAGGCCTTGGACTGCACGGCCCACATCTTCCACTTCCGTTTGGACCTTTTGGAGATCCTCTCTCCATATTTGCCGCAGTTCTACCAGCAGCCTCCTGATAACCCCCTTTGTGGCTGGGGTCCCGTCGGCCTCGGAGTCTGGCGTGTGGGATCGCCGTTTCGAGCGGGGTGAAGATATGTCCTCCTCCTCAGCTGAGGATTCGGAGGTGTAGCAGGCCTCAGGCGCCATCTTGGGTCTCTGGGAGGGACCGAAAGCTTGCCGTATATCGGGCTGTCTTGGTGTAGACGAGCCCTGAGCCTTTTTGTGTTTCTTCCCCATATTCTCTCCTTGGGGGGGACAGCTATTTCAGATGGGTTCTTAGTTGATTTTTCGTGGTTTCGCTGTGTTTGTCTATATTCCGAGCGGAGCTCTGCATGGAGACGTCCACTTGGTTCAGTCGCTGGCCACGCCCCCACAACAATGCATTCTTACTGTGTTTCATAATCTACTCCAAAAATAGTGCCTTAAAGTGGTAATGTCACAAATGATATAAGTGAGTGTTCTCTTCATCTCTAAATATTAGGGGACTCGGGCCTAACAATAAAAGGTTGCCAATTCAGGACCCATGTGGGGCTCTATTGCAGGTCAGCCACTCTTCCAATACCCCTCTCCATAGAATCTCTAGGAAGCTGGTGTAATGACACAGAGGGGTGATAGTGGGAGAAATGGGATGCCAATTTGATAGATCTGACAGCAGCATTCTTTATGGATAGAGAGCAATACGGGTATGGCTAATAAAGAGGTTTCATTATTCATGGAGGTAGATGATAACACGGGCAACATCTTTACTACCTCTGACATCAGCAATGAACACTGCAAATCACTGTAACCAATATAGTCCACTGGCTGCTTTAATGCTCTGGTGCCATCATAGAGCAATTTGTTTAACTGTTTTAGTGTGGTTTGGCAACTTTAGTTTAGTAGATCCTGCACTATGTAGGTTAAGGGCTACCAGTCTAGTAGTTATACTAACCTTTAGTCTACCTGGCACATCGATCTCAACACACCCGCCAGTCCTCCTCTGTCTGAGCTCACCATAACTGATGAACTTCGCTAATCCAGTGCTTCTTCATAGGAAAGCATTGGCGGGCTAGTCTGTATCTACTCTTGGAGATGCATTGACTCAGTGCATCTCTATCGGGAGCAGCATTCAGCATCTCCAGACAGACGCTCATTGTCTGAGAGAGTCAGCTTTATTTAACGCTACGGAAACACAGGGTATAAGACTGGACTCAGCACATGCGCCCAGGGAAATCAGCTAAGTTCTAATAAACTGTTCTAATACAGTTTGACTAATTACAGTGGCTTACGTCAGGGCACTCCTTGCACCACAACCACTACAGTGGGTGCAATGATTATTGTGCTTGGAGTGTTCCTCTAAGATGGAAGCAGCAATATTTGGTGATTTTCTGGATGTGAAGAGAGTAAAGGAGATCCGCGCCCAAAAAGCCTGCTAAGGCAGTAGGCCTATGAAGTTAAGATGGTGGTAGCACTGTTTACTGAGAGAAAATGACATGTAATGATTAAAAGAGGACTTTTGGGAAATTAACAAAATGCTTGTCATTTCTTTAACCCATACCTCCCAAGTGTCCCACTTTCTGAGGGACAGTCCCTATTTTGGGCCTAAATCCCTCTGTCATTTTTTTCTATTTGAATGTCTCTCTCTTCAAGGAGCTCCATTTTGTAGGTGTGTCTGAGTGTGTAACAGAGCTCCACAGCAATAATATTCTCAGTAATGTGTCTTTAAACTACAATAAACCGTGTTTTGAAATCAGTCTGTGTGAATAAGATGCATTGTTCTTGTTCTAAATTACATTTTAATTGCATACATTGTTAGTAAGTCACCTAACATTTCTCAGAACACCCCTGCCTCTGTCTAGACCCCCACTCACACCCCTAAAATTAGTGTCCCTCTTTGTCGAGTTGAAATGTTGGGAGGTATTAACCTTTTCCTTTCCTGCTCATCTCTCTGCCCTATATGTACCTTCCTCTCCCTCCCCACGTCACTTTGTATACCCCTTTCCTCAGTCCTTTGCACCTTATCCTTCACTATCTTACTTGCCCACTCCCTGACTTCCACACCTCATGTAGCCCCATCCACTGACTTTTATTCTGTTTGCTACATTAACATCTAAAATTATATAAAAGCTACTCCCACCTCCATGTAATAAGCTGTAGCTGTTACATGTTATAAATCAAACAAAGACTGTGTGCATTAACCAGCAGCTCTGTGTCGGTATGAGTAATTTGTCCTGGCCCTGTTCTGTGTTCTCCTGGGATCTCTCCCATTCTCATTATAGACAATGACACAGACTCGCAACCTTGTTACAAAACCAAGTGAGGTTTTGTAACAATTTGAAGGCTCTGCGGCCAATAGGAGGCGCCGCTGCGGGTCTCGTGACGCCGTTTTATATAACACTGGGCTAGAAGCTTGTGTTGTTATCCGTATTGCAGGAATGGTTCTGCACTCTGACTGTAGGGGCGGCTGAGACTGGCGCCCCCCCCACCATTGTAACCCATCTAATAACAGCAGTCACAGAGAGAGACACACACAGAATGAGCCAACAGGAGGCAGACACTAGCCTGATGCTGGAGTTTGCTTTACAAGCATTCCAAGCCCAGAACTTCCAGCTAGCCAGTGATATCTATGGCAGGCAGCTGCAGGAGCAGAGAGCTGGGGGGGTGGACTGGGCATTGCTGCTGAGGAGGGCTGAATGCCTGGCATACTCTGGCAACCTGCAGGGTGCCTGTGACTTGTACCAGAGGGCTGCTGTGCACAGGAAGGTGGGAGCGGATCAGCTGGAGACGCTGATTTCCTGCTTAGCAGATGGCATCAGGACCAGAGAGGGGCTTCCCCATCCCCAAGGAGAATCCAAGTGGGGTATCCTGACCTGCAAGGAATGCCGGGACTTCCTCTGGGAGCCAGTGACCCTGGTGTGTGGCCATACCTACTGTAAGAAGTGCCTGGATGACTACAAAGGAAGGGATCAGTGTGAGCTGTGCAGGGTGACCCTGGGCCAGGGGGATGGAGGACATCAATTTAAGGTCAATGTGGTCCTCAGCAACATCTTGTGCAAGTGGTTCCCCAAGGAGGTCCAGGCAAGGAAACTCAGACAGGAGGGCAATGCCCTGTTCAAGGAGGGCAAAGTGCAAGAAGCTCTGGGAAAATACAATCAAGCTATCGACATAGGTAATAACTATAGACTGTGATAAGCAACTTCTGCTTCCCTAGCTTTTAATGACTGCAATCCCTAGTATCCATAGCGGCTACACTAGAAAAGGTTGGCTGGCCATGACCTTTACTTTTACCTTTTTGTATCACTGAGCCATTTGGTGACTACAATCCCTATCACCCAGGATAGATGCAGTGGCAAAGGTTGTCTGGAATAGAGTTGGTTATTTTGGACCAGAGAATAAATAAAACATTATGTAGTATCTGTAGGGTTAAACAGCATCTATCACCCCTCCTTGTATAGTTTTGAACATTTATGTTGATCTGGGAAAACCTGCAATATGTCACTATTTTGGGTTCTATCGTTTAACCACCCCCGTTTGGTAATATATACAGTTACACACTTTTATACATTTGTAGAAATATTTCTCTTTATAATTTATATCTTAAAAACCACAACATTTGTTTTAATATAGATGGAGATTCATATAACAAAAAAAAAAGAGTGAAATAGCTAAACTGATTTTAGACATGATCCAGAGGTGAATTGTAGTCCTCACATATATAGCTAGATGTAAGGCATTGGTCATAGATAAACACATACAGTATTAATCATAGTTCACAGTCTCTGTAAAACATATGATGGGACAGGGCTACAATGTATTTATATTATATTTCATATCTGATTATAAAAACAGGCATCTTAAAATTCACTAACATGCTCATAGTCCTGTATTGCAGTTGCTAATCTTCATGAGTTTGGCTTATGTAAAAACATCCAGAGATTCCATTTTTGTTTTCAGGTAGTGATACCTTTTAGTGCTATCAACACAGAAATTGCATTTTTGTTTAGATTTATGAATATTTTTTATTTTTCTTATCAGGTGCCACTGAAATAAATGGTTCTTCTGATACATTATATGTGTTCTGATTCATTGTAACTACATAATAAAAGTAATATAATATATTTTCTTTCTTGAACATAATAATCATTATCCATATTCAATCTGGGTATTGAATAAACACTCCCTTCTTTTCTAGCTCAGTTTTAGCTTTTAATGTCAGCAGTCTTCCTGTTGACTGGTTTATGTTATATTTCTGTCAGATTTGTTCCCAGACTATTAATACTGCGCTCCTGACCTGCCAGCTCTCTTTGAAAGTGTAGCTATGTTGAGAAAGTAGGTCACCAGAGCACAGTTGTATAACTAATGAATGCTACAAAGTCTGCTAGTCATCCTTCCTCCCCCTCCTGGTAGGATGGTTGTGTAACCAGTGAGAAGTAAAACATATATGGGTCGTTCATTTGGTGTCCCATCCAGGAAGGAATGTGACTTTTAAATATATTATATAAACCTTTTTGCTCTAAAACTCTATGCACACCCAGATTGAATTAATAGGCTTGTTTTTGGGTGGGGAGGGGTAGATAAAGCTCACTGTTATAACAAATGCATCCCACATGTCTAACATTTTGGCCTGTTGAGTTGTAGTGTTTGCTTGTGTGACATTAAATTAGGTTTATTCAGCGAACTCTGATTTTTAGCTAACTGTAAGCTAAAGGGTAACATTTAGGGAAAAAAACATAATATTATCCAACTAGGCCATGTTAGCCTGAACCTTGCTATTTGGAAATCAGTTCTCTAGAATTTGGAGTTTATTGAATAATACCCTGTGTTTATCCCATATTACAGCAGCACATAATATGTCGGTGCTATATATAAATATTTGGAATTTATTTTTTATAATTCTTTATTTTTGTGGTGCAAATAATAAACATATGCTCTTGCTATGCCACAACAACAGTAACAAGGATCATAGTATACATAGTTTAACAGGTATATGGCATATACGATTACTGCACACATTTTTAAGTAAAGTTATAACAAGCTTATCAAAAATATTTGGAGTATAGAGAGAAGCCTCTTAGAAATCATCGCCTACTGAGACATGTTGAAGATTATAAGAAAATAAAATAAGAAAATAAATGGCTAAACAGGCTTATATGGCAGGATTATTAGAGATCAGGAACTGATGCTTTTCAGCCTTTTATGGTATCTATATACCTATAATAGCTACTGACATGTTGCACATTACTGGCTGCACTGGTTGAAGAAGCATAAAGGAAGAGGGAAAACAAGGGTTAATACAGCCTATCAGAGGTAATTCTCTATGTCCGCTATCCAGCCAGCCATGTAGTTTTCAATTCGGTATGTGAACTCATAGAGGCATCATAGACAAGGCAAGTGGACAGCAGGCCTGAAAATTTAAAAGGAGGAGAGGAATGCTTAGCGGGAATTACGTTTGGTAAACAGGCACTATGCCATAGGTACAGTCCCGGACACCCTTCAGGCGCAATAGGCTTTGAAGCGCCTGAAAGCAGTAGCTGTATTAAGGCCACAGCTGCCCTTACCCTGCCGCCATGGGATTACTTTATGTTATTAGAGTCCATGCTGTGGGGGGTAGTTGTTCTGTGTTGGGATATGTTCATCCAACTCCCGTAGCCGGGGCCTCCGTGGTTCCCGGGCTCCGCTCCTCCTGCTGCAGGTTTCTCCATGCTTTGTGCCTCGTTATGGTGTCGCTCTCAGGTGGGATAGCTGGGTTGCATGGCCGAATCAGGGTCATCCCCGATGCGGCGGGTACTTGTGGGATTCTCCTGCTTTTGGCCTCGCCGGAGTTTAGCGCTGCTGGTCCCCAGGTTTGAGGTTTCTGGCGTGGGTGTAGGTCTTTCTTCCTTGAAGGGCGGCTGGGGTTCTTGGTGGCTGTCTGTCTCCTGGGAGGCCTGTGTCTCTGTATCTGCATGGGGCGTCCGTGATGTGAGGCCTTGCTTGCCTTCTGCTCTGGTGGGCTAGGTACTTGCTGCCCCTGGAGAGTCCTGGGGTCATGCTTCGCGCCAAGAGTGTTATTGCTTTGTTTGACCCAGTGTGGTCGGATGGAGTGCCGCTTCCAAGGTTTGCGGAGCCGCCGAGGAGAGGTAACACCATCTGCACAGGCCTCAGGCCTCCCTTTTTGTTTCAATGTCAGGCCCCCTGCATGCTTTGTCGGCCCGACCTCCAGTGCTGTGCCTTCATCTCGTGGTCGCTGGGGTATGTCAGCGGGTCTCCGCTCTTGTGTGGTACTGTGTGACCTGCTGGCCAGCTTGGCCCAGAAAGTCTCAAAGATTCAGTCAAGCTCCGACATGCTGTGGGACAGTGGGTCTGATGGGCACGAGGCAGCCGCCATCTTAGGTGAGACTGTGCACTCTGTGTCCGTGTTTCACGCTAGTGCTGCAGCAGGTCCTAGAGCTGATGTGTGCCGGGATAACCCTCACCGGCAGGGGGGGAGGAATGTTGGGGCTCAACCGCCCTGTTACTGCTTCTAGGTAGGTCGGAGACTGATCAGCCGTTTCACTCTGCCTCCGCCGCTAGGAAGGCCGCAAGTATGTCGCTTGTGTTTCCACTGCTAGTATTCTCAATATTTGTAATTTTAAAGTACTTTTGATGTGCTTATTCCAGGACATAGTGTTCATTTTATGACCTAGTAACTATTTATGTAATTGGAAATATCATTTAGAACCAGAACAAAGTGTCTTTTTTCTAGACACGTCTGCTGTAGTTTATGTGACATGTCAGAATTCAAAGTGATTTTCAAATCTTATGTCGAAATATCCAATTGGGGAAAGTTTTCAGTTGATTTACTTTGGCCTAAGATTTTTAATGTCGCTGCATTTCACATTTTAGTAAATAACCACTGTTAGTTTTATTGCTGTGGAGCTCTAATAAACACTCGCACACAAATAATTTGGAATTCCTAAAAAGAGAGACATCCTGATTGAGATATAGACATTTCAGCCCATAATATTGTCTGTCTCTCCAAGATGGGAACTCAGGAGGTATGATTTTAAATACAAATAAGTGTATCAGAATGTTAAAGTCACAGCACTGTTTGTTACCCTGCAGAGAGTTTAACAATTTCTCCTTCCTCAAATTTAATCTGTTGTTTCCTATCTGCAACACAGAAATGAGTCAACAAATCATGTATTTGCATATGTGAGCCTCAAGCGATTAACTTTTGCATGACCAATAATATATTCAAAGTGGGAGAAATAATTAAACTACATTTTATATATGTGTGTGTTTGTGTGTTCATTTATGTTCTAGTAAAGAGATCTAATTAATATTATATGCAGAACACTTTTAGGTATTTTTGGATGAACGGTTACTTTAAAGCTAATTGTGTAATGTCCTTTTTTTAAATGTGCGTTTGTGATAGATTACAACAGCTGTTTTTATATTGAATTCAGTGAATCATTTAAAGAAGGAGAGACTAGTGTAAACTTGCAAATAGATTGTGCGTGAATACACTACGGATTGTATAGCACATTTTTTATTTTGTTGTAACTTAGAATGTCGTTATTTTTTCTGGATACTTTGGTTTTGATTCAGATACAGATAATTTTATAGATGCCCCATTACCTAGCTTTGGCTACCCAGAATGTATATGATTGTATCAAATCTGTAGAACTATTATACAGAATAGATCAATGCGACACAAGTCGTCAAACTCATGCCTAGGAAAAATAAGAAATATACTTTTTTGGCAAACTAAATGGCCATAAACAGCCACAGTCAAATGTCCTATATAGAAGACAGGAGATGTTACATACAGGTCTTGTGTCTGCAGTTATGAAACCCAACATTTAGTATACCTCATACAGTATGTAATTGTAAGCTCGTTTTGACAAGGTTCTATAAGCCTATTGTCACGACAGTGACCCCTTCACGCAGAGTGCAACCTAACTATAGAACGTATACCGGACC